>NW_027514552.1:600000-900000 GCF_048772815.1 Callospermophilus lateralis | reverse complement strand
CACCCACACACCACACACATCAACAAACACACAAACACATAATTAGAGCACATTTAACACTCAAATAAAGCTTTACCTACTAACTCATAACTAGGGTATTTTTTTTAATAAGTATTGTGTCTTGGTCTCTACTGGGGAAACATTGTTCAATGTGAGTTCTCTGGTTTGTTGTAGGGCAGTGAATGTTCACTTGTTGGCAATGATATAGAAATGGGGAGTAAGGGTTTAAAAGTTTTTACAGTAGGTAGGCAGAGTCAGAGTATGGACTCTAAGAATAAGAAATTGGGGAATTTCCTCTTTGTCTCTTCATTTCAATCTCCTAATAATTCATGTATATTTTCCAAAAGTCTCCCAGAAAACAAGGACTAGGTCAATCCACATATCAGTAAACCATAGCAGAATGCGATTCTGAATTTCATACAAACAGTCATAAAATCAAAAAGACAGGTGCTGGGGTTTAGGCTCAGCACTAGAGTGCTGGCTTCACACTTTCAAAGGTCCTGAGTTGGATCCCCAACACCATATGTGAAAGGAATGAATGAACCAATGCATGAGTGTATGATGAATGAATGAACGGTATAAGGAGGAGGAGGAGGAGGAGAAATAGAAGAAGATGATGAGTAATTTGACAGAAGGGAAAAAGGGGAGGAGAGTGAGTTTAAAGTGTGGTTTCCAATTCCCAAGCGTTAAATTACAGCAGATGGGATAGAGAGAGAAGATGGGAGGGCAGGAGAGGGGGGATAGTAGAGGCTAGAAAAGGTAGCAGAATACAACAGTTACTAATATGGCATTTTGTAAAAATGTGTATGTGTAAACAATGTGATTGTGCAATCTGTATATGGGGTGAAAATGGGAGTTCATAACTCACTTGAATCTAATGTAGGAAATATGGTATCTCAAGAGCTATGTAATGTTTTAAGCAACCAATATAAACAAGAGGTCTTCATTTTTCTTTGTAGTTGAGATCTCCTGTTTCCCTGACATGTTTAGTTGTGTTCTCTCCTTTAGTCCTCCCATGCTCTAGTTATTCTGATATGGAAAAACTAGCTGAAATGCCCAACCAGTCTGTAAATCAGTGACAATTCTTCATTAAGCCCAAAGTCACTTTACATTTGCTACAGTCATACTAAATGCACTTCTTTTTTGGGAGTTTCAAAGATATTTCCATCAGCTAGATTACAAGTACCTAGAACTCCCATTCTTGTTTATGTAAGAGTGGCTTCATCAGATTAAATGCTGTTCTCTGGAATAAAATAAAATAGGAATAATTTACTCAGAAGATTCCTACGTAAACCATCTTTATTTACAAAATACTATCTTAAGAATTATTGTTTCATTGAGCTTCAATTGGAGCCAAAGTATAGTCAATTACTGATGTAAAAGCAGTTACTTAAAAACTAAAAATGAGAGATAAGTCAAATTACATTTGAAGAGAGAGCAACAGCATGAGGTTTCTTGTTTGGTTCTGGATGTTGAGTAACAGGCTCATTTGCAGGTGGAAGGAACCCTTCAGGGAACTCACTTGTAATTTCAGAATGGGGGTGTAGAGGGCTGAATTCCAGCTGTTGGGGGAAGATTGTGAGGAAAACCCCCTCCCTGCATAGACACATCACATTGGAAATGGAGTGGGTGGTGGGTCAGGTGGAAAATAATCTCCAGGTTCCCAGACAAGTTTCCTGGGAGAGGTGGAGAAAAAAAAAGGTCCTCTTCTCAGGAACTGAGTCCTTGGGTCAACTGGAAACAAGGCACCTCTGACTGGAGGGAAAGGTGCCAACACAGAGCCAGAGCCAGTTGCTTGGTTTTCAGCATGGAGAGGTGAATCAGGCACATCAGAGTCTAAAGGAGGCATATTAGGAATTCTGTGTTCTGCTGGTCCCGATGCTCTACCACAATTTGAGTAAAACCTATCTTGCCTTTGTAGAGGAAGACGTGCATCAGAAGAATATGGTTGGCCTGGCGGAGGGATCATCAGCCTGCTGGCCTGTTCCCCTGGAGGAGAGAGGGGCCCAGTCTGAGAAGGTGCTCTCTGAAAATCAGTGAACTTATGACAGCTGGATTCTCTTCCTTTACTGGTAGTCGCATGGTCCAGAGGATTCTCCAGGGCCCCTTGACCCTCTTCCTCCTCCCACTGGAGTGAAAGGTGAGAGTGTGAGTGGACCACTCTTTTCAGAATGAGGAGGTCTCCTTTCAGATGAAGGGTGACCTATTGGTGATGGCCCATTCAGAGAAGGCTTTCTGCCCATTGCTGAGTTGGAAACATCCAGTGCATCATACGGATCTTTTCCTACAAGTTCAAATCTCAGCTCCTTCTCAGTTAATTTTTGTCTGTTGCGTGCATTTTGTTTCCTGAAATAGCTGAGGTTTCTTTCAGCAATCCGAGCTGCCAACTCACTGGCATGTGCATCTTTCTCAGAGGAAATAATCTTCCCCAGACAGGAATGAATGGTACTCTGCAATTGTTCTTCAAGATATTGGGCTCTCTTTCTGTAGGTCTCCAGGTCTTTTATTGTATGGCTCATCTTTTCTTCGACTTTGGAAAGTTTCTCCTCTTGCTCCACCCGGTAGTTTTCCTCCCCTCTTAATTTCCTGTGCAGTTTCATCGTATTTTCTTGATAGCGTTCCATCGTGACTTTCAAGTTCTTCTGTAGGGTCTCATTCTCACTTTGCAGCTGTGCATTTTCTGACTGCAAGGATGCCTGTTCAGTCTGCAGACTTTTAAGGTGTTCTGTAAGGTCTTCCGTGGTTTTCTCCACTTCAGATGAGAAAGTACATTTTTGATTTCCATCTCCTTCCAAGATTTCTAAGGAGGCCTTTAGCTTATCACCATAAACCAGGTTCCTCAAAGCTCCTTTGGACTCATCCTCCAAGTGAGCACCAATTTCGGGTTCACTCGTCTTTCCCAGTTCCAGGTGACCACCATCCCTTTGGGCTCCCAGGCTTGGAGAAGATCTATCCTTCGTCTTCAGCAAGCATTCACTCAGAGACTCCATGTGATTTTCGGTGTCCCTTAGAACTTGTTCTCCAGCTACTTTAGAGTCCTCTAATATGATTTTTGCTTTATATTGGACACCTCCTTGTTCCCTCTGTGCTTCAGCTTCTCCTTGTATTGTTGGTCTCTGCGTTTGCGGAAGTAGGGATCCTTCATTCAAAACCTCTTTGATTGCCAGCTTCAGTTCTTCCTCATTCACTTGAAAGAGTCTCCAGTTTGTTTTGGCTTCAGCTATTTGTGATCTGAGGGATTCAGATTCACCTTGGAGGGACTGTATCCCTCTTGATAGATGCGCCATCGTTTCATCCTGTTGACCATGTTCAGCATTCTGTGCTTTGAGCTCTTCTTCTAGAAAGAGCATTTCAACGCCATGGCTGGATTCGGACCTATGCAGCTTTGGTTGGTTGCCTCCAGCTGTTGTGCTTCCCTTGAACCCTTCTCAAACCTGCAATCCTTTAAAGATGAGTCTAAGCCTTTATGTTCTTTTTCAACAAGGCTCACTTTATCAAGAAGTCCACATTTTGCCTCAATAAGTCCAGCAAGATTTAGAGCCAGCCTTTTTTCTCTTCCCACGTAAAGCCTGCTACTAACCGACTGAAAAGCTCTCCAGAAAAGTGAGAGAACAGCAAAAAATCCAAGAGCTGTACACATCATCAACTCCCAAGGAAAGCCAGAAGGAAGATGGCCTGGCTTCATGTCTTCGGACAATGCTGCCACAACCCTGGGTGCTTCTTCCAGAACCACCCACTAGTATGGCTGAGAGGCAGCCCTTGGCTCCTCCATCACGCCAAGACAGTTTTGGCTCTTGCCACCACAACCACAGCCTGCCCAGGCAGGCCAACACAGGCTGTGGACACTCAGGTGTTTGGTCAGGAACTCCAACCTGCACCAGGCAACGGAGCAGACCACTGTGAGCCCCTTCAGGGGCTGAGCGTATGGTGTGTGGTGTGCGTATGGCGGTGGGAGCCATGATCAGGGGCTCCCAGGAGCCTTGTTGTCTCAACTGCCCATCAGGGGAGTCTTGTCCCCTTCCCTACCCAGTGCATCCTCAAGTGCCACATGTTTAGGTCCCTCCCACTCCAGCCAGAGAGAATTCCTCTCCATGCCACCCACCCCTTGATTTGGTTTAGGCCAGGCCAAGGCGGGGTTAGTAGGAAGATTCCATCCAGTCATAATAACATTCAGTTTGATGTCACTCAAATTCTAAAGCTGACTAAACCGTTCAAACAGCTTTTATGGCCTATATTTTTCTTTGTGTCCCTTGCCTTTTGTTTGAGTGACTCAGTCCTTTTTCTGCCCTTGTGCTCTCCCTATTTCCTACCTTCCTTGCTTCCTTCCCCCCTTCCTGGTTTTTCTCCTTTTCTTCTTCCTTCTTTTGTACCTCCATCCATCCCTCCAACTTTGCCTTCCTCCCTTCCAACTTTCTCTCTCCCTTCCCTCCCTTTTCTTTTCTTGCAAGTGTTTGGGGTGAAAGTCCATGGCAGGCCAGCCCCAAGCTAGGCAAGGTCACTGCCACTGAGCTACAACATCCCCAGACCTGCTGCCACTTCCTATGCAAGTAATTTGAATTCTCTCTAAAGAGAAACTCTCACATTAGTCTACTTTCAACGTAATTTCAGAAGAGTTGCTAACATGGGCATCAATCAGTTATGACAAGTCATTTTTGAAAAGCACGGCACAGCTAATGTTCCTCAAAAGAAGGAGTTGAAACTTTAGTTGGTTTTCAGGTCAGCATTTCTAGACTAGTACAAACCCTCCTAATCCTGATCTCTCCTTAGTCCTATGATTTCTTTAAGTGTCCCCTTTGCTCCTGTTCATGGAGTCATGTGTACAGAAATTATACCTGGTTCTACTGAACTCTACTTAATTCTTTCTCACCTCTGTGCTCCTTTTGCCAAGTCACTCCTCAACACTTACTGTAACCCTTTAAATTTTTTGTCCATTTTCATTTAAAAAACTCTTTCAAAAATTGAACAATTTCTCATGAAGATACAGTCTTCTTGATCTGCTATTAATCCCCCACCACTGACATTGTAAGTTATAGAAATGTACACTTCCAGACCGTTTTCAGATTTTTGATTTCTGTATATCTATCTGTCTATCTATTCACAAACATAACATGGTATTCTGAAAGTATCGTTCTGCTTTTGGAGCTCTACATTGTGTTTTTCAGAAGCAGGCCTATTACACAGAGATGAATCCATGTTACCTAGATTGAGGTCAAACCGGAATGTGCACTCTGATTCCCATGATATTGTTCTACCTACTAATGGACAGTTCAGTTATATCCAGACCTCACCACCTCCCCCATTAAGTAAAACCCTTGTGAAGAGACATGTAGATGCCTTTATGAACATATTGATAATTTTTCATGGCAGTGTTTTCCAAAAACCAGTTAGTAAAATCAATTTATTCCTTTGCAGCCTGAAATTACCTTCATTCCAGTTTACTGGTATAAGAACCGCAGTATATCAGCAACAATTCTCCAATAGTAGTTCAGGCAGAAGTCATTCTAGATAACAATCAGTGCCGGATCGTCCATGTGTTTTACACAGCCCATGACAGGGGACATCCGTCCACTCGTTTAGAACAACTGATGTTTTATGCTGGCAATTTAGGTTTATTGAAAGGAGTGATTAGAAAACAGGTGAGACAGACTGATTAGATTCAGTATGTATGTTGGCTTTGTTTTTCGAGGCCTGAATTTTTCACATTTCAATTAATTGTAGGTTAAGTATCAGGCAGATTCTTCACTGGGCTTCAAATGTGATAAAGTTGCTTCTTATTTTTAAGAAGGCCGTTGCAATCCTGCATTTATTTTACACCTCAGTGCTTGTTTCACACACAAGCACACACACCCACACACCACACACATCAACAAACACACAAACACATAATTAGAGCACATTTAACACTCAAATAAAGCCTTACCTACTAACTCATAACTAGGGTATTTTTTTCATAAGTATTGTGTCTTGGTCTCTACTGGGGAAACATTGTTCAATGTGAGTTCTCTGGTTTGTTGTAGGGCAGTGAATGTTCACTTGTTGGCAATGATATAGAAATGGGGAGTAAGGGTTTAAACGTTTTTACAGTAGGTAGGCAGAGTCAGAGTATGGACTCTAAGAATAAGAAATTGGGGAATTTCCTCTTTGTTTCTTCATTTCAATCTCCTAATAATTCATGTATATTTTCCAAAAGTCTCCCAGAAACAAGGACTAAGTCAATCCACATATCAGTAAACCATAGCAGAATGCGATTCTGAATTTCTTACAAACAGTCATAAAATCAAAAAGACAGGTGCTGGGGTTTTGGCTCAGCACTATAGTGCTGGCTTCACACTTTCAAAGGTCCTGAGTTGGATCCCCAACACCATATGTGAAAGGAATGAATGAACCAATGCATGAGTGTATGATGAATGAATGAAAGGTATCAGGAGGAGGAGGAGGAGGAGAAATAGAAGAAGATGATGAGTAATTTGACAGAAGGGAAAAAGGGGAGGAGAGTGAGTTTAAAGTGTGGTTTCCAATTCCCAAGCGTTAAATTACAGCAGATGGGATAGAGAGAGAAGATGGGAGGGTGGAGAGGGGGGATAGTAGAGGCTAGAAAAGGTAGCAGAATACAACAGTTACTAATATGGCATTTTGTAAAAATGGATGTGTAAACAATGTGATTGTGCAATCTGTATATGGGGTGAAAATGGGAGTTCATAACTCACTTGAATCTAATGTAGGAAATATGGTATCTCAAGAGCTATGTAATGTTTTAAGCAACCAATATAAACAAGAGGTCTTCATTTTTCTTTGTAGTTGAGATCTCCTGTTTCCCTGACATGTTTAGTTGTGTTCTCTCCTTTAGTCCTCCCATGCTCTAGTTATTCTGATATGGAAAAACTAGCTGAAATGCCCAACCAGTCTGTAAATCAGTGACAATTCTTCATTAAGCCCAAAGTCACTTTACATTTGCTACAGTCATACTAAATGCACTTCTTTTTGGGGAGTTTCAAAGATATTTCCATCAGCTAGATTACAAGTACCTAGAACTCCCATTCTTGTTTATGTAAGAGTGGCTTCATCAGATTAAATGCTGTTCTCTGGAATAAAATAAAATAGGAATAATTTACTCAGAAGATTCCTACGTAAACCATCTTTATTTACAAAATACTATCTTAAGAATTATTGTTTCATTGAGCTTCAATTGGAGCCAAAGTATAGTCAATTACTGATGTAAAAGCAGTTACTTAAAAACTAAAAATGAGAGATAAGTCAAATTACATTTGAAGAGAGAGCAACAGCATGAGGTTTCTTGTTTGGTTCTGGATGTTGAGTAACAGGCTCATTTGCAGGTGGAAGGAACCCTTCAGGGAACTCACTTGTACTTTCAGAATGGGGGTGTAGAGGGCTGAATTCCAGCTGTTGGGGGAAGATTGTGAGGAAAACCCCCTCCCTGCATAGACACATCACATTGGAAATGGAGTGGGTGGCGGGTCAGGTGGAAAATAATCTCCAGGTTCCCAGACAAGTTTCCTGGGAGAGGTGGAGGAAAAAAAAGGTCCTCTTCTCAGGAACTGACTCCTTGGGTCAACTGGAAACAAGGCACCTCTGACTGGAGGGAAAGGTGCCAACACCGAGCCAGAGCCAGTTGCTTGGTTTTCAGCATGGAGAGGTGAATCAGGCACATCAGAGTCCAAAGGAGGCATATTAGGAATTCTGTGTTCTGCTGGTCCCGATGCTCTACCACAATTTGAGTAAAACCTATCTTGCCTTTGTAGAGGAAGACGTGCATCAGAAGAATATGGTTGGCCTGGCGGAGGGATCATCAGCCTGCTGGCCTGTTCCCCTGGAGGAGAGAGGGGCCCAGTCTGAGAAGGTGCTCTCTGAAAATCAGTGAACTTATGACAGCTGGATTCTCTTCCTTTACTGGTAGTCGCATGGTCCAGAGGATTCTCCAGGGCCCCTTGACCCTCTTCCTCCTCCCACTGGAGTGAAAGGTGAGAGTGTGAGTGGACCACTCTTTTCAAAATGAGGAGGTCTCCTTTCAGATGAAGGGTGACCTATTGGTGATGGCCCATTCGGAGAAGGCTTTCTGCCCATTGCTGAGTTGGAAACATCCAGTGCATCATATGGATCTTTTCCTACAAGTTCAAATCTCAGCTCCTTCTCAGTTAATTTTTGTCTGTTGCGTGCATTTTGTTTCCTGAAATAGCTGAGGTTTCTTTCAGCAATCCGAGCTGCCAACTCACTGGCATGTGCATCTTTCTCAGAGGAAATAATCTTCCCCAGACAGGAATGAATGGTACTCTGCAATTGTTCTTCAAGATATTGGGCTCTCTTTCTGTAGGTCTCCAGCTCTTTTATTGTATGGCTCATCTTTTCTTCGACTTTGGAAAGTTTCTCCTCTTGCTCCACCCGGTAGTTTTCCTCCCCTCTTAATTTCCTGTGCAGTTTCATCGTATTTTCTTGATAGCGTTCCATCATGACTTTCAAGTTCTTCTGTAGGGTCTCATTCTCACTTTGCAGCTGTGCATTTTCTGACTGCAAGGATGCCTGTTCAGTCTGCAGACTTTTAAGGTGTTCTGTAAGGTCTTCCGTGGTTTTCTCCACTTCAGATGAGAAAGTACATTTTTGATTTCTTCCTCCTTCCAAGATTTCTAAGGAGGCCTTTAGCTTATCACCATAAACCAGGTTCCTCAAAGCTCCTTTGGACTCATCCTCCAAGTGAGCACCAATTTCGGGTTCACTCGTCTTTCCCAGTTCCAGGTGATCACCATCCCTTTGGGCTCCCAGGCTTGGAGAAGATCTATCCTTCGTCTTCAGCAAGCATTCACTCAGAGACTCCATGTGATTTTCGGTGTCCCTTAGAACTTGTTCTCCAGCTACTTTAGAGTCCTCTAATATGATTTTTGCTTTATATTGGACACCTCCTTGTTCCCTCTGTGCTTCAGCTTCTCCTTGTATTGTTGGTCTCTGCGTTTGCGGAAGTAGGGATCCTTCATTCAAAACCTCTTTGATTGCCAGGTTCAGCTCTTCCTCATTCACTTGAAAGAGTCTCCAGTTTGTTTTGGCTTCAGCTATTTGTGATCTGAGGGATTCAGATTCACCTTGGAGGTACTGTATCCCTCTTGATAGATGCGCCATCGTTTCATCCTGTTGACAATGTTTAGCCTTCTCTGCTTTGAGCTCTTCTTCTAGAAAGAGCATTTCAACGCCATGGCTGGATTCGGACCTATGCAGCTTTTCGTAGGTTGCCTCCAGCTGTTGTGCTTCCCTTGAACCCTTCTCAAACCTGCAATCCTTTAAGATGAGTCTAAGCCTTTATGTTCTTTTTCAACAAGGCTCACTTTATCAAGAAGTCCACATTTTTCCTCAATAAGTCCAGCAAGATTTAGAGCCAGCCTTTTTTCTCTTCCCACGTCAAGCCTGCTACTAACCGACTGAAAAGCTCTCCAGAAAAGTGAGAGAACAGCAAAAAATCCAAGAGCTGTACACATCATCAACTCCCAAGGAAAGCCAGAAGGAAGATGGCCTGGCTTCATGTCTTCGGACAATGCTGCCACAACCCTGGGTGCTTCTTCCAGAACCACCCACTAGTATGGCTGAGAGGCAGCCCTTGGCTCCTCCATCATGCCAAGACAGCTTTGGCTCTTGCCACCACAACCACAGCCTGCCCAGGCAGGCCAACACAGGCTGTGGACACTCAGGTGTTTGGTCAGGAACTCCAACCTGCACCAGGCAACGGAGCAGACCACTGTGAGCCCCTTCAGGGGCTGAGCGTATGGTGGGTGGTGTGCGTATGGCGGTGGGAGCCATGATCAGGGGCTCCCAGGAGCCTTGTTGTCTCAACTGCCCATCAGGGGAGTCTTGTCCCCTTCCCTACCCAGTGCATCCTCAAGTGCCACATGTTTAGGTCCCTTCCACTCCAGCCAGAGAGAATTCCTCTCCATGCCACCCACCCCTTGATTTGGTTTAGGCCAGGCCAAGGCGGGGTTAGTAGGATGATTCCATCCAGTCATAATAACATTCAGTTTGATGTCACTCAAATTCTAAAGCTGACTAAACCGTTCAAACAGCTTTTATGGCCTATATTGGTCTTTGTGTCCCTTGCCTTTTGTTTGAGTGACTCAGTCCTTTTTCTGCCCTTGTGCTCTCCCTATTTCCTACCTTCCTTGCTTCCTTCCCCCCTTCCTGGTTTTTCTCCTTTTCTTCTTCCTTCTTTTGTACCTCCATCCATCCCTCCAACTTTGCCTTCCTCCCTTCCAACTTTCTCTCTCCCTTCCCTCCCTTTTCTTTTCTTGCAAGTGTTTGGGGTGAAAGTCCATGGCAGGCCAGCCCCAAGCTAGGCAAGGTCACTGCCACTGAGCTACAACATCCCCAGACCTGCTGCCACTTCCTATGCAAGTAATTTGAATTCTCTCTAAAGAGAAACTCTCACATTAGTCTACTTTCAACGTAATTTCAGAAGAGTTGCTAACATGGGCATCAATCAGTTATGACAAGTCATTTTTGAAAAGCACGGCACAGCTAATGTTCCTCAAAAGAAGGAGTTGAAACTTTAGTTGGTTTTCAGGTCAGCATTTCTAGACTAGTACAAACCCTCCTAATCCTGATCTCTCCTTAGTCCTATGATTTCTTTAAGTGTCCCCTTTGCTCCTGTTCATGGAGTCATGTGTACAGAAATTATACCTGGTTCTACTGAACTCTACTTAATTCTTTCTCACCTCTGTGCTCCTTTTGCCAAGTCACTCCTCAACACTTACTGTAACCCTTTAAATTTTTTGTCCATTTTCATTTAAAAAACTCTTTCAAAAATTGAACCATTTCTCATGCAGATACAGTCTTCTTGATCTGCTATTAATCCCCCACTACTGACATTGTAAGTTATAGAAATGTACACTTCCAGACCGTTTTCAGATTTTTGATTTCTGTATATCTATCTGTCTGTCTATTTACAAACATAACATGGTATTCTGAAAGTATCGTTCTGCTTTTGGAGCTCTACATTGTGTTTTTCAGAAGCAGGCCTATTACACAGAGATGAATCCATGTTACCTAGATTGAGGTCAAACCGGAATGTGCACTCTGATTCCCATGATATTGTTCTACCTACTAATGGACAGTTCAGTTATATCCAGACCTCACCACCTCCCCCATTAAGTAAAACCCTTGTGAAGAGACATGTAGATGCCTTTATGAACATATTGATAATTTTTCATGGCAGTGTTTTCCAAAAACCAGTTAGTAAAATCAATTTATTCTTTTGCAGCCTGAAATTACCTTCATTCCAGTTTACTGGTATAAGAACCGCAGTATATCAGCAACAATTCTCCAATAGTAGTTCAGGCAGAAGTCATTCTAGATAACAATCAGTGCCGTATCGTCCATGTGTTTTACACAGCCCATGACAGGGGACATCCGTCCACTAGTTTAGAACAACTGATGTTTTATGCTGGCAATTTAGGTTTATTGAAAGGAGTGATTAGAAAACAGGTGAGACAGACTGATTAGATTCAGTATGTATGTTGGCTTTGTTTTTCGAGGCCTGAATTTTTCACATTTCAAGTAATTGTAGGTTAAGTATCAGGCAGATTCCTCACTGGGCTTCAAATGTGATAAAGTTGCTTCTTATTTTTAAGAAGGCCGTTGCAATCCTGCATTTATTTTACACCTCAGTGCTTGTTTCACACACAAGCACACACACCCACACACCACACACATCAACAAACACACAAACACATAATTAGAGCACATTTAACACTCAAATAAAGCTTTACCTACTAACTCATAACTAGGGTATTTTTTTAATAAGTATTGTGTCTTGGTCTCTACTGGGGAAACATTGTTCAATGTGAGTTCTCTGGTTTGTTGTAGGGCAGTGAATGTTCACTTGTTGGCAATGATATAGAAATGGGGAGTAAGGGTTTAAAAGTTTTTACAGTAGGTAGGCAGAGTCAGAGTATGGACTCTAAGAATAAGAAATTGGGGAATTTCCTCTTTGTTTCTTCATTTCAATCTCCTAATAATTCATGTATATTTTCCAAAAGTCTCCCAGAAAACAAGGACTAGGTCAATCCACATATCAGTAAACCATAGCAGAATGCGATTCTGAATTTCATACAAACAGTCATAAAATCAAAAAGACAGGTGCTGGGGTTTTGGCTCAGCACTGGAGTGCTGGCTTCACACTTTCAAAGGTCCTGAGTTGGATCCCCAACACCATATGTGAAAGGAATGAATGAACCAATGCATGAGTGTATGATGAATGAATTAAAGGTATAAGGAGGAGGAGGAGGAGGAGAAATAGAAGAAGATGATGAGTAATTTGACAGAAGGGAAAAAGGGGAGGAGAGTGAGTTTAAAGTGTGGTTTCCAATTCCCAAGCGTTAAATTACAGCAGATGGGATAGAGAGAGAAGATGGGAGGGCAGGAGAGGGGGGATAGTAGAGGCTAGAAAAGGTAGCAGAATACAACAGTTACTAATATGGCATTTTGTAAAAATGTGGATGCGTAAACAATGTGATTGTGCAATCTGTATATGGGGTGAAAATGGGAGTTCATAACTCACTTGAATCTAATGTAGGAAATATGGTATCTCAAGAGCTATGTAATGTTTTAAGCAACCAATATAAACAAGAGGTCTTCATTTTTCTTTGTAGTTGAGATCTCCTGTTTCCCTGACATGTTTAGTTGTGTTCTCTCCTTTAGTCCTCCCATGCTCTAGTTATTCTGATATGGAAAAACTAGCTGAAATGCCCAACCAGTCTGTAAATCAGTGACAATTCTTCATTAAGCCCAAAGTCACTTTACATTTGCTACAGTCATACTAAATGCACTTCTTTTTGGGGAGTTTCAAAGATATTTCCATCAGCTAGATTACAAGTACCTAGAACTCCCATTCTTGTTTATGTAAGAGTGGCTTCATCAGATTAAATGCTGTTCTCTGGAATAAAATAAAATAGGAATAATTTACTCAGAAGATTCCTACGTAAACCATCTTTATTTACAAAATACTATCTTAAGAATTATTGTTTCATTGAGCTTCAATTGGAGCCAAAGTATAGTCAATTACTGATGTAAAAGCAGTTACTTAAAAACTAAAAATGAGAGATAAGTCAAATTACATTTGAAGAGAGAGCAACAGAATGAGGTTTCTTGTTTGGTTCTGCATGTTGAGTAACAGGCTCATTTGCAGGTGGATGAAACCCTTCAGGGAACTCACTTGTACTTTCAGAATGGGGGTGTAGAGGCTGAATTCCAGCTGTTGGGGGAAGATTGTGAGGAAAACCCCCTCCCTGCATAGACACATCACATTGGAAATGGAGTGGGTGGCGGGTCAGGTGGAAAATAATCTCCAGGTTCCCAGACAAGTTTCCTGGGAGAGGTGGAGGAAAAAAAAGGTCCTCTTCTCAGGAACTGAGTCCTTGGGTCAACTGGAAACAAGGCACCTCTGACTGGAGGGAAAGGTGCCAACACAGAGCCAGAGCCAGTTGCTTGGTTTTCAGCATGGAAAGGTGAATCAGGCACATCAGAGTCCAAAGGAGGCATATTAGGAATTCTGTGTTCTGCTGGTCCCGATGCTCTACCACAATTTGAGTAAAACCTATCTTGCCTTTGTAGAGGAAGACGTGCATCAGAAGAATATGGTTGGCCTGGCGGAGGGATCATCAGCCTGCTGGCCTGTTCCCCTGGAGGAGAGAGGGGCCCAGTCTGAGAAGGTGCTCTCTGAAAATCAGTGAACTTATGACAGCTGGATTCTCTTCCTTTACTGGTAGTCGCATGGTCCAGAGGATTCTCCAGGGCCCCTTGACCCTCTTCCTCCTCCCACTGGAGTGAAAGGTGAGAGTGTGAGTGGACCACTCTTTTCAAAATGAGGAGGTCTCCTTTCAGATGAAGGGTGACCTATTGGTGATGGCCCATTCGGAGAAGGCTTTCTGCCCATTGCTGAGTTGGAAACATCCAGTGCATCATATGGATCTTTTCCTACAAGTTCAAATCTCAGCTCCTTCTCAGTTAATTTTTGTCTGTTGCGTGCATTTTGTTTCCTGAAATAGCTGAGGTTTCTTTCAGCAATCCGACCTGCCAACTCACTGGCATGTGCATCTTTCTCAGAGGAAATAATCTTCCCCAGACAGAAATGAATGGTACTCTGCAATTGTTCTTCAAGATATTGGGCTCTCTTTCTGTAGGTCTCCAGCTCTTTTATTGTATGGCTCATCTTTTCTTCGACTTTGGAAAGTTTCTCCTCTTGCTCCACCCGGTAGTTTTCCTCCCCTCTTAATTTCCTGTGCAGTTTCATCGTATTTTCTTGATAGCGTTCCATCATGACTTTCAAGTTCTTCTGTAGGGTCTCATTCTCACTTTGCAGCTGTGCATTTTCTGACTGCAAGGATGCCTGTTCAGTCTGCAGACTTTTAAGGTGTTCTGTAAGGTCTTCCGTGGTTTTCTCCACTTCAGATGAGAAAGTACATTTTTGATTTCTTCCTCCTTCCAAGATTTCTAAGGAGGCCTTTAGCTTATCACCATAAACCAGGTTCCTCAAAGCTCCTTTGGACTCATCCTCCAAGTGAGCACCAATTTCGGGTTCACTCGTCTTTCCCAGTTCCAGGTGACCACCATCCCTTTGGGCTCCCAGGCTTGGAGAAGATCTATCCTTCGTCTTCAGCAAGCATTCACTCAGAGACTCCATGTGATTTTCGGTGTCCCTTAGAACTTGTTCTCCAGCTACTTTAGAGTCCTCTAATATGATTTTTGCTTTATATTGGACACCTCCTTGTTCCCTCTGTGCTTCAGCTTCTCCTTGTATTGTTGGTCTCTGCGTTTGCGGAAGTAGGGATCCTTCATTCAAAACCTCTTTGATTGCCAGCTTCAGTTCTTCCTCATTCACTTGAAAGAGTCTCCAGTTTGTTTTGGCTTCAGCTATTTGTGATCTGAGGGATTCAGATTCACCTTGGAGGGACTGTATCCCTCTTGATAGATGCGCCATCGTTTCATCCTGTTGACCATGTTTAGCCTTCTGTGCTTTGAGCTCTTCTTCTAGAAAGAGCATTTCAACGCCATGGCTGGATTCGGACCTATGCAGCTTTTCGTAGGTTGCCTCCAGCTGTTGTGCTTCCCTTGAACCCTTCTCAAACCTGCAATCCTTTAAAGATGAGTCTAAGCCTTTATGTTCTTTTTCAACAAGGCTCACTTTATCAAGAAGTCCACATTTTGCCTCAATAAGTCCAGCAAGATTTAGAGCCAGCCTTTTTTCTCTTCCCACGTAAAGCCTGCTACTAACCGACTGAAAAGCTCTCCAGAAAAGTGAGAGAACAGCAAAAAATCCAAGAGCTGTACACATCATCAACTCCCAAGGAAAGCCAGAAGGAAGATGGCCTGGCTTCATGTCTTCGGACAATGCTGCCACAACCCTGGGTGCTTCTTCCAGAACCACCCACTAGTATGGCTGAGAGGCAGCCCTTGGCTCCTCCATCACGCCAAGACAGCTTTGGCTCTTGCCACCACAACCACAGCCTGCCCAGGCAGGCCAACACAGGCTGTGGACACTCAGGTGTTTGGTCAGGAACTCCAACCTGCACCAGGCAACGGAGCAGACCACTGTGAGCCCCTTCAGCGGCCGAGCGTATGGTGGGTGGTGTGCGAATGGCGGTGGGAGCCATGATCAGGGGCTCCCAGGAGCCTTGTTGTCTCAACTGCCCATCAGGGGAGTCTTGTCCCCTTCCCTACCCAGTGCATCCTCAAGTGCCACATGTTTAGGTTCCTACCACTCCAGCCAGAGAGAATTCCTCTCCATGCCACCCACCCCTTGATTTGGTTTAGGCCAGGCCAAGGCGGGGTTAGTAGGAAGATTCCATCCAGTCATAATAACATTCAGTTTGATGTCACTCAAATTCTAAAGCTGACTAAACCGTTCAAACAGCTTTTATGGCCTATATTGGTCTTTGTGTCCCTTGCCTTTTGTTTGAGTGACTCAGTCCTTTTTCTGCCCTTGTGCTCTCCCTATTTCCTACCTTCCTTGCTTCCTTCCCCCCTTCCTGGTTTTTCTCCTTTTCTTCTTCCTTCTTTTGTACCTCCATCCATCCCTCCAACTTTGCCTTCCTCCCTTCCAACTTTCTCTCTCCCTTCCCTCCCTTTTCTTTTCTTGCAAGTGTTTGGGGTGAAAGTCCATGGCAGGCCATCCCCAAGCTAGGCAAGGTCACTGCCACTGAGCTACAACATCCCCAGACCTGCTGCCACTTCCTATGCAAGTAATTTGAATTCTCTCTATAGAGAAACTCTCACATTAGTCTACTTTCAACGTAATTCACAGAAGAGTTGCTAACATGGGCATCAATCAGTTATGACAAGTCATTTTTGAAAAGCACGGCACAGCTAATGTTCCTCAAAAGAAGGAGTTGAAACTTTAGTTGGTTTTCAGGTCAGCATTTCTAGACTAGTACAAACCCTCCTAATCCTGATCTCTCCTTAGTCTTATGATTTCTTTAAGTGTCCCCTTTGCTCCTGTTCATGGAGTCATGTGTACAGAAATTATACCTGGTTCTACTGAACTCTACTTAATTCTTTCTCACCTCTGTGCTCCTTTTGCCAAGTCACTCCTCAACACTTACTGTAACCCTTTAAATTTTTTGTCCATTTTCATTTAAAAAACTCTTTCAAAAATTGAACCATTTCTCATGCAGATACAGTCTTCTTGATCTGCTATTAATCCCCCACTACTGACATTGTAAGTTATAGAAATGTACACTTCCAGACCGTTTTCAGATTTTTGATTTCTGTATATCTATCTGTCTGTCTATTTACAAACATAACATGGTATTCTGAAAGTATCGTTCTGCTTTTGGAGCTCTACATTGTGTTTTTCAGAAGCAGGCCTATTACACAGAGATGAATCCATGTTACCTAGATTGAGGTCAAACCGGAATGTGCACTCTGATTCCCATGATATTGTTCTACCTACTAATGGACAGTTCAGTTATATCCAGACCTCACCACCTCCCCCATTAAGTAAAACCCTTGTGAAGAGACATGTAGATGCCTTTATGAACATATTGATAATTTTTCATGGCAGTGTTTTCCAAAAACCAGTTAGTAAAATCAATTTATTCTTTTGCAGCCTGAAATTACCTTCATTCCAGTTTACTGGTATAAGAACCGCAGTATATCAGCAACAATTCTCCAATAGTAGTTCAGGCAGAAGTCATTCTAGATAACAATCAGTGCCGTATCGTCCATGTGTTTTACACAGCCCATGACAGGGGACATCCGTCCACTAGTTTAGAACAACTGATGTTTTATGCTGGCAATTTAGGTTTATTGAAAGGAGTGATTAGAAAACAGGTGAGACAGACTGATTAGATTCAGTATGTATGTTGGCTTTGTTTTTCGAGGCCTGAATTTTTCACATTTCAAGTAATTGTAGGTTAAGTATCAGGCAGATTCCTCACTGGGCTTCAAATGTGATAAAGTTGCTTCTTATTTTTAAGAAGGCCGTTGCAATCCTGCATTTATTTTACACCTCAGTGCTTGTTTCACACACAAGCACACACACCCACACACCACACACATCAACAAACACACAAACACATAATTAGAGCACATTTAACACTCAAATAAAGCTTTACCTACTAACTCATAACTAGGGTATTTTTTTAATAAGTATTGTGTCTTGGTCTCTACTGGGGAAACATTGTTCAATGTGAGTTCTCTGGTTTGTTGTAGGGCAGTGAATGTTCACTTGTTGGCAATGATATAGAAATGGGGAGTAAGGGTTTAAAAGTTTTTACAGTAGGTAGGCAGAGTCAGAGTATGGACTCTAAGAATAAGAAATTGGGGAATTTCCTCTTTGTTTCTTCATTTCAATCTCCTAATAATTCATGTATATTTTCCAAAAGTCTCCCAGAAAACAAGGACTAGGTCAATCCACATATCAGTAAAACCATAGCAGAATGCGATTCTGAATTTCATACAAACAGTCATAAAATCAAAAAGACAGGTGCTGGGGTTTTGGCTCAGCACTGGAGTGCTGGCTTCACACTTTCAAAGGTCCTGAGTTGGATCCCCAACACCATATGTGAAAGGAATGAATGAACCAATGCATGAGTGTATGATGAATGAATTAAAGGTATAAGGAGGAGGAGGAGGAGGAGAAATAGAAGAAGATGATGAGTAATTTGACAGAAGGGAAAAAGGGGAGGAGAGTGAGTTTAAAGTGTGGTTTCCAATTCCCAAGCGTTAAATTACAGCAGATGGGATAGAGAGAGAAGATGGGAGGGCAGGAGAGGGGGGATAGTAGAGGCTAGAAAAGGTAGCAGAATACAACAGTTACTAATATGGCATTTTGTAAAAATGTGGATGCGTAAACAATGTGATTGTGCAATCTGTATATGGGGTGAAAATGGGAGTTCATACCTCACTTGAATCTAATGTAGGAAATATGGTATCTCAAGAGCTATGTAATGTTTTAAGCAACCAATATAAACAAGAGGTCTTCATTTTTCTTTGTAGTTGAGATCTCCTGTTTCCCTGACATGTTTAGTTGTGTTCTCTCCTTTAGTCCTCCCATGCTCTAGTTATTCTGATATGGAAAAACTAGCTGAAATGCCCAACCAGTCTGTAAATCAGTGACAATTCTTCATTAAGCCCAAAGTCACTTTACATTTGCTACAGTCATACTAAATGCACTTCTTTTTGGGGAGTTTCAAAGATATTTCCATCAGCTAGATTACAAGTACCTAGAACTCCCATTCTTGTTTATGTAAGAGTGGCTTCATCAGATTAAATGCTGTTCTCTGGAATAAAATAAAATAGGAATAATTTACTCAGAAGATTCCTACGTAAACCATCTTTATTTACAAAATACTATCTTAAGAATTATTGTTTCATTGAGCTTCAATTGGAGCCAAAGTATAGTCAATTACTGATGTAAAAGCAGTTACTTAAAAACTAAAAATGAGAGATAAGTCAAATTACATTTGAAGAGAGAGCAACAGAATGAGGTTTCTTGTTTGGTTCTGCATGTTGAGTAACAGGCTCATTTGCAGGTGGATGAAACCCTTCAGGGAACTCACTTGTACTTTCAGAATGGGGGTGTAGAGGCTGAATTCCAGCTGTTGGGGGAAGATTGTGAGGAAAACCCCCTCCCTGCATAGACACATCACATTGGAAATGGAGTGGGTGGCGGGTCAGGTGGAAAATAATCTCCAGGTTCCCAGACAAGTTTCCTGGGAGAGGTGGAGGAAAAAAAAGGTCCTCTTCTCAGGAACTGAGTCCTTGGGTCAACTGGAAACAAGGCACCTCTGACTGGAGGGAAAGGTGCCAACACAGAGCCAGAGCCAGTTGCTTGGTTTTCAGCATGGAAAGGTGAATCAGGCACATCAGAGTCCAAAGGAGGCATATTAGGAATTCTGTGTTCTGCTGGTCCCGATGCTCTACCACAATTTGAGTAAAACCTATCTTGCCTTTGTAGAGGAAGACGTGCATCAGAAGAATATGGTTGGCCTGGCGGAGGGATCATCAGCCTGCTGGCCTGTTCCCCTGGAGGAGAGAGGGGCCCAGTCTGAGAAGGTGCTCTCTGAAAATCAGTGAACTTATGACAGCTGGATTCTCTTCCTTTACTGGTAGTCGCATGGTCCAGAGGATTCTCCAGGGCCCCTTGACCCTCTTCCTCCTCCCACTGGAGTGAAAGGTGAGAGTGTGAGTGGACCACTCTTTTCAAAATGAGGAGGTCTCCTTTCAGATGAAGGGTGACCTATTGGTGATGGCCCATTCTGAGAAGGCTTTCTGCCCATTGCTGAGTTGGAAACATCCAGTGCATCATATGGATCTTTTCCTACAAGTTCAAATCTCAGCTCCTTCTCAGTTAATTTTTGTCTGTTGCGTGCATTTTGTTTCCTGAAATAGCTGAGGTTTCTTTCAGCAATCCGACCTGCCAACTCACTGGCATGTGCATCTTTCTCAGAGGAAATAATCTTCCCCAGACAGAAATGAATGGTACTCTGCAATTGTTCTTCAAGATATTGGGCTCTCTTTCTGTAGGTCTCCAGCTCTTTTATTGTATGGCTCATCTTTTCTTCGACTTTGGAAAGTTTCTCCTCTTGCTCCACCCGGTAGTTTTCCTCCCCTCTTAATTTCCTGTGCAGTTTCATCGTATTTTCTTGATAGCGTTCCATCATGACTTTCAAGTTCTTCTGTAGGGTCTCATTCTCACTTTGCAGCTGTGCATTTTCTGACTGCAAGGATGCCTGTTCAGTCTGCAGACTTTTAAGGTGTTCTGTAAGGTCTTCCGTGGTTTTCTCCACTTCAGATGAGAAAGTACATTTTTGATTTCTTCCTCCTTCCAAGATTTCTAAGGAGGCCTTTAGCTTATCACCATAAACCAGGTTCCTCAAAGCTCCTTTGGACTCATCCTCCAAGTGAGCACCAATTTCGGGTTCACTCGTCTTTCCCAGTTCCAGGTGACCACCATCCCTTTGGGCTCCCAGGCTTGGAGAAGATCTATCCTTCGTCTTCAGCAAGCATTCACTCAGAGACTCCATGTGATTTTCGGTGTCCCTTAGAACTTGTTCTCCAGCTACTTTAGAGTCCTCTAATATGATTTTTGCTTTATATTGGACACCTCCTTGTTCCCTCTGTGCTTCAGCTTCTCCTTGTATTGTTGGTCTCTGCGTTTGCGGAAGTAGGGATCCTTCATTCAAAACCTCTTTGATTGCCAGCTTCAGTTCTTCCTCATTCACTTGAAAGAGTCTCCAGTTTGTTTTGGCTTCAGCTATTTGTGATCTGAGGGATTCAGATTCACCTTGGAGGGACTGTATCCCTCTTGATAGATGCGCCATCGTTTCATCCTGTTGACCATGTTTAGCCTTCTGTGCTTTGAGCTCTTCTTCTAGAAAGAGCATTTCAACGCCATGGCTGGATTCGGACCTATGAAGCTTTTCGTAGGTTGCCTCCAGCTGTTGTGCTTCCCTTGAACCCTTCTCAAACCTGCAATCCTTTAAAGATGAGTCTAAGCCTTTATGTTCTTTTTCAACAAGGCTCACTTTATCAAGAAGTCCACATTTTGCCTCAATAAGTCCAGCAAGATTTAGAGCCAGCCTTTTTTCTCTTCCCACGTAAAGCCTGCTACTAACCGACTGAAAAGCTCTCCAGAAAAGTGAGAGAACAGCAAAAAATCCAAGAGCTGTACACATCATCAACTCCCAAGGAAAGCCAGAAGGAAGATGGCCTGGCTTCATGTCTTCGGACAATGCTGCCACAACCCTGGGTGCTTCTTCCAGAACCACCCACTAGTATGGCTGAGAGGCAGCCCTTGGCTCCTCCATCACGCCAAGACAGCTTTGGCTCTTGCCACCACAACCACAGCCTGCCCAGGCAGGCCAACACAGGCTGTGGACACTCAGGTGTTTGGTCAGGAACTCCAACCTGCACCAGGCAACGGAGCAGACCACTGTGAGCCCCTTCAGCGGCCGAGCGTATGGTGGGTGGTGTGCGAATGGCGGTGGGAGCCATGATCAGGGGCTCCCAGGAGCCTTGTTGTCTCAACTGCCCATCAGGGGAGTCTTGTCCCCTTCCCTACCCAGTGCATCCTCAAGTGCCACATGTTTAGGTTCCTACCACTCCAGCCAGAGAGAATTCCTCTCCATGCCACCCACCCCTTGATTTGGTTTAGGCCAGGCCAAGGCGGGGTTAGTAGGAAGATTCCATCCAGTCATAATAACATTCAGTTTGATGTCACTCAAATTCTAAAGCTGACTAAACCGTTCAAACAGCTTTTATGGCCTATATTGGTCTTTGTGTCCCTTGCCTTTTGTTTGAGTGACTCAGTCCTTTTTCTGCCCTTGTGCTCTCCCTATTTCCTACCTTCCTTGCTTCCTTCCCCCCTTCCTGGTTTTTCTCCTTTTCTTCTTCCTTCTTTTGTACCTCCATCCATCCCTCCAACTTTGCCTTCCTCCCTTCCAACTTTCTCTCTCCCTTCCCTCCCTTTCCTTTTCTTGCAAGTGTTTGGGGTGAAAGTCCATGGCAGGCCATCCCCAAGCTAGGCAAGGTCACTGCCACTGAGCTACAACATCCCCAGACCTGCTGCCACTTCCTATGCAAGTAATTTGAATTCTCTCTATAGAGAAACTCTCACATTAGTCTACTTTCAACGTAATTCACAGAAGAGTTGCTAACATGGGCATCAATCAGTTATGACAAGTCATTTTTGAAAAGCACGGCACAGCTAATGTTCCTCAAAAGAAGGAGTTGAAACTTTAGTTGGTTTTCAGGTCAGCATTTCTAGACTAGTACAAACCCTCCTAATCCTGATCTCTCCTTAGTCTTATGATTTCTTTAAGTGTCCCCTTTGCTCCTGTTCATGGAGTCATGTGTACAGAAATTATACCTGGTTCTACTGAACTCTACTTAATTCTTTCTCACCTCTGTGCTCCTTTTGCCAAGTCACTCCTCAACACTTACTGTAACCCTTTAAATTTTTTGTCCATTTTCATTTAAAAAACTCTTTCAGAAATTGAACCATTTCTCATGCAGATACAGTCTTCTTGATCTGCTATTAATCCCCCACTACTGACATTGTAAGTTATAGAAATGTACACTTCCAGACCGTTTTCAGATTTTTGATTTCTGTATATCTATCTGTCTATCTATTTACAAACATAACATGGTACTCTGAAAGTATCATTCTGCTTTTGGAGCTCTACATTGTGTTTTTCAGAAGCAGGCCTATTACACAGAGATGAATCCATGTTACCTAGATTGAGGTCAAACCGGAATGTGCACTCTGATTCCCATGATATTGTTCTACCTACTAATGGACAGTTCAGTTATATCCAGACCTCACCACGTCCCCCATTAAGTAAAACCCTTGTGAAGAGACATGTAGATGCCTTTATGAACATATTGATAATTTTTCATGGCAGTGTTTTCCAAAAACCAGTTAGTAAAATCAATTTATTCCTTTGCAGCCTGAAATTACCTTCATTCCAGTTTACTGGTATAAGAACCGCAGTATATCAGCAACAATTCTCCAATAGTAGTTCAGGCAGAAGTCATTCTAGATAACAATCAGTGCCGGATCGTCCATGTGTTTTACACAGCCCATGACAGGGGACATCCGTCCACTCGTTTAGAACAACTGATGTTTTATGCTGGCAATTTAGGTTTATTGAAAGGAGTGATTAGAAAACAGGTGAGACAGACTGATTAGATTCAGTATGTAGGTTGGCTTTGTTTTTCGAGGCCTGAATTTTTCACATTTCAATTAATTGTAGGTTAAGTGTCAGGCAGATTCCTCACTGGGCTTCAAATGTGATAAAGTTGCTTCTTATTTTTAAGAAGGCCGTTGCAATCCTGCATTTATTTTACACCTCAGTGCTTGTTTCACACACAAGCACACACACCCACACACCACACACATCAACAAACACACAAACACATAATTAGAGCACATTTAACACTCAAATAAAGCCTTACCTACTAACTCATAACTAGGGTATTTTTTTCATAAGTATTGTGTCTTGGTCTCTACTGGGGAAACATTGTTCAATGTGAGTTCTCTGGTTTGTTGTAGGGCAGTGAATGTTCACTTGTTGGCAATGATATAGAAATGGGGAGTAAGGGTTTAAACGTTTTTACAGTAGGTAGGCAGAGTCAGAGTATGGACTCTAAGAATAAGAAATTGGGGAATTTCCTCTTTGTTTCTTCATTTCAATCTCCTAATAATTCATGTATATTTTCGAAAAGTCTCCCAGAAAACAAGGACTAGGTCAATCCACATATCAGTAAACCATAGCAGAATGCGATTCTGAATTTCATACAAACAGTCATAAAATCAAAAAGACAGGTGCTGGGGTTTTGGCTCAGCACTAGAGTGCTGGCTTCACACTTTCAAAGGTCCTGAGTTGGATCCCCAACACCATATGTGAAAGGAATGAATGAACCAATGCATGAGTGTATGATGAATGAATTAAAGGTATAAGGAGGAGGAGGAGGAGGAGAAATAGAAGAAGATGATGAGTAATTTGACAGAAGGGAAAAAGGGGAGGAGAGTGAGTTTAAAGTGTGGTTTCCAATTCCCAAGCGTTAAATTACAGCAGATAGGATAGAGAGAGAAGATGGGAGGGCAGGAGAGGGGGGATAGTAGAGGCTAGAAAAGGTAGCAGAATACAACAGTTACTAATATGGCATTTTGTAAAAATGTGGATGTGTAAACAATGTGATTGTGCAATCTGTATATGGGGTGAAAATGGGAGTTCATAACTCACTTGAATCTAATGTAGGAAATATGGTATCTCAAGAGCTATGTAATGTTTTAAGCAACCAATATAAACAAGAGGTCTTCATTTTTCTTTGTAGTTGAGATCTCCTGTTTCCCTGACATGTTTAGTTGTGTTCTCTCCTTTAGTCCTCCCATGCTCTAGTTATTCTGATATGGAAAAACTAGCTGAAATGCCCAACCAGTCTCTAAATCAGTGACAATTCTTCATTAAGCCCAAAGTCACTTTACATTTGCTACAGTCATACTAAATGCACTTCTTTTTTGGGAGTTTCAAAGATATTTCCATCAGCTAGATTACAAGTACCTAGAACTCCCATTCTTGTTTATGTAAGAGTGGCTTCATCAGATTAAATGCTGTTCTCTGGAATAAAATAAAATAGGAATAATTTACTCAGAAGATTCTACGTAAACCATCTTTATTTACAAAATACTATCTTAAGAATTATTGTTTCATTGAGCTTCAATTGGAGCCAAAGTATAGTCAATTACTGATGTAAAAGCAGTTACTTAAAAACTAAAAATGAGAGACAAGTCAAATTACATTTGAAGAGAGAGCAACAGCATGAGGTTTCTTGTTTGGTTCTGGATGTTGAGTAACAGGCTCATTTGCAGGTGGAAGGAACCCTTCAGGGAACTCACTTGTACTTTCAGAATGGGGGTGTAGAGGGCTGAATTCCAGCTGTTGGGGGAAGATTGTGAGGAAAACCCCCTCCCTGCATAGACACATCACATTGGAAATGGAGTGGGTGGCGGGTCAGGTGGAAAATAATCTCCAGGTTCCCAGACAAGTTTCCTGGGAGAGGTGGAGGAAAAAAAAGGTCCTCTTCTCAGGAACTGAGTCCTTGGGTCAACTGGAAACAAGGCACCTCTGACTGGAGGGAAAGGTGCCAACACAGAGCCAGAGCCAGTTGCTTGGTTTTCAGCATGGAGAGGTGAATCAGGCACATCAGAGTCCAAAGGAGGCATATTAAGAATTCTGTGTTCTGCTGGTCCCGATGCTCTACCACAATTTGAGTAAAACCTATCTTGCCTTTGTAGAGGAAGACGTGCATCAGAAGAATATGGTTGGCCTGGCGGAGGGATCATCAGCCTGCTGGCCTGTTCCCCTGGAGGAGAGAGGGGCCCAGTCTGAGAAGGTGCTCTCTGAAAATCAGTGAACTTATGACAGCTGGATTCTCTTCCTTTACTGGTAGTCGCATGGTCCAGAGGATTCTCCAGGGCCCCTTGACCCTCTTCCTCCTCCCACTGGAGTGAAAGGTGAGAGTGTGAGTGGACCACTCTTTTCAAAATGAGGAGGTCTCCTTTCAGATGAAGGGTGACCTATTGGTGATGGCCCATTCGGAGAAGGCTTTCTGCCCATTGCTGAGTTGGAAACATCCAGTGCATCATATGGATCTTTTCCTACAAGTTCAAATCTCAGCTCCTTCTCAGTTAATTTTTGTCTGTTGCGTGCATTTTGTTTCCTGAAATAGCTGAGGTTTCTTTCAGCAATCCGAGCTGCCAACTCACTGGCATGTGCATCTTTCTCAGAGGAAATAATCTTCCCCAGACAGGAATGAATGGTACTCTGCAATTGTTCTTCAAGATATTGGGCTCTCTTTCTGTAGGTCTCCAGCTCTTTTATTGTATGGCTCATCTTTTCTTCGACTTTGGAAAGTTTCTCCTCTTGCTCCACCCGGTAGTTTTCCTCCCCTCTTAATTTCCTGTGCAGTTTCATCGTATTTTCTTGATAGCGTTCCATCATGACTTTCAAGTTCTTCTGTAGGGTCTCATTCTCACTTTGCAGCTGTGCATTTTCTGACTGCAAGGATGCCTGTTCAGTCTGCAGACTTTTAAGGTGTTCTGTAAGGTCTTCCGTGGTTTTCTCCACTTCAGATGAGAAAGTACATTTTTGATTTCTTCCTCCTTCCAAGATTTCTAAGGAGGCCTTTAGCTTATCACCATAAACCAGGTTCCTCAAAGCTCCTTTGGACTCATCCTCCAAGTGAGCACCAATTTCGGGTTCACTCGTCTTTCCCAGTTCCAGGTGACCACCATCCCTTTGGGCTCCCAGGCTTGGAGAAGATCTATCCTTCGTCTTCAGCAAGCATTCACTCAGAGACTCCATGTGATTTTCGGTGTCCCTTAGAACTTGTTCTCCAGCTACTTTAGAGTCCTCTAATATGATTTTTGCTTTATATTGGACACCTCCTTGTTCGCTCTGTGCTTCAGCTTCTCCTTGTATTGTTGGTCTCTGCGTTTGCGGAAGTAGGGATCCTTCATTCAAAACCTCTTTGATTGCCAGCTTCAGTTCTTCCTCATTCACTTGAAAGAGTCTCCAGTTTGTTTTGGCTTCAGCTATTTGTGATCTGAGGGATTCAGATTCACCTTGGAGGGACTGTATCCCTCTTGATAGATGCGCCATCGTTTCATCCTGTTGACCATGTTTAGCCTTCTGTGCTTTGAGCTCTTCTTCTAGAAAGAGCATTTCAACGCCATGGCTGGATTCGGACCTATGCAGCTTTTCGTAGGTTGCCTCCAGCTGTTGTGCTTCCCTTGAACCCTTCTCAAACCTGCAATCCTTTAAAGATGAGTCTAAGCCTTTATGTTCTTTTTCAACAAGGCTCACTTTATCAAGAAGTCCACATTTTGCCTCAATAGTCCAGCAAGATTTAGAGCCAGCCTTTTTTCTCTTCCCACGTAAAGCCTGCTACTAACCGACTGAAAAGCTCTCCAGAAAAGTGAGAGAACAGCAAAAAATCCAAGAGCTGTACACATCATCAACTCCCAAGGAAAGCCAGAAGGAAGATGGCCTGGCTTCATGTCTTCGGACAATGCTGCCACAACCCTGGGTGCTTCTTCCAGAACCACCCACTAGTATGGCTGAGAGGCAGCCCTTGGCTCCTCCATCACGCCAAGACAGCTTTGGCTCTTGCCACCACAACCACAGCCTGCCCAGGCAGGCCAACACAGGCTGTGGACACTCAGGTGTTTGGTCAGGAACTCCAACCTGCACCAGGCAACGGAGCAGACCACTGTGAGCCCCTTCAGGGGCTGAGCGTATGGTGGGTGGTGTGCGTATGGCGGTGGGAGCCATGATCAGGGGCTCCCAGGAGCCTTGTTGTCTCAACTGCCCATCAGGGGAGTCTTGTCCCCTTCCCTACCCAGTGCATCCTCAAGTGCCACATGTTTAGGTCCCTCCCACTCCAGCCAGAGAGAATTCCTCTCCATGCCACCCACCCCTTGATTTGGTTTAGGCCAGGCCAAGGCGGGGTTAGTAGGAAGATTCCATCCAGTCATAATAACATTCAGTTTGATGTCACTCAAATTCTAAAGCTGACTAAACCGTTCAAACAGCTTTTATGGCCTATATTGGTCTTTGTGTCCCTTGCCTTTTGTTTGAGTGACTCAGTCCTTTTTCTGCCCTTGTGCTCTCCCTATTTCCTACCTTCCTTGCTTCCTTCCCCCCTTCCTGGTTTTTCTCCTTTTCTTCTTCCTTCTTTTGTACCTCCATCCATCCCTCCAACTTTGCCTTCCTCCCTTCCAACTTTCTCTCTCCCTTCCCTCCCTTTTCTTTTCTTGCAAGTGTTTGGGGTGAAAGTCCATGGCAGGCCAGCCCCAAGCTAGGCAAGGTCACTGCCACTGAGCTACAACATCCCCAGACCTGCTGCCACTTCCTATGCAAGTAATTTGAATTCTCTCTAAAGAGAAACTCTCACATTAGTCTACTTTCAACGTAATTTCAGAAGAGTTGCTAACATGGGCATCAATCAGTTATGACAAGTCATTTTTGAAAAGCACGGCACAGCTAATGTTCCTCAAAAGAAGGAGTTGAAACTTTAGTTGGTTTTCAGGTCAGCATTTCTAGACTAGTACAAACCCTCCTAATCCTGATCTCTCCTTAGTCCTATGATTTCTTTAAGTGTCCCCTTTGCTCCTGTTCATGGAGTCATGTGTACAGAAATTATACCTGGTTCTACTGAACTCTACTTAATTCTTTCTCACCTCTGTGCTCCTTTTGCCAAGTCACTCCTCAACACTTACTGTAACCCTTTAAATTTTTTGTCCATTTTCATTTAAAAAACTCTTTCAAAAATTGAACCATTTCTCATGCAGATACAGTCTTCTTGATCTGCTATTAATCCCCCACTACTGACATTGTAAGTTATAGAAATGTACACTTCCAGACCGTTTTCAGATTTTTGATTTCTGTATATCTATCTGTCTGTCTATTTACAAACATAACATGGTATTCTGAAAGTATCGTTCTGCTTTTGGAGCTCTACATTGTGTTTTTCAGAAGCAGGCCTATTACACAGAGATGAATCCATGTTACCTAGATTGAGGTCAAACCGGAATGTGCACTCTGATTCCCATGATATTGTTCTACCTACTAATGGACAGTTCAGTTATATCCAGACCTCACCACCTCCCCCATTAAGTAAAACCCTTGTGAAGAGACATGTAGATGCCTTTATGAACATATTGATAATTTTTCATGGCAGTGTTTTCCAAAAACCAGTTAGTAAAATCAATTTATTCTTTTGCAGCCTGAAATTACCTTCATTCCAGTTTACTGGTATAAGAACCGCAGTATATCAGCAACAATTCTCCAATAGTAGTTCAGGCAGAAGTCATTCTAGATAACAATCAGTGCCGTATCGTCCATGTGTTTTACACAGCCCATGACAGGGGACATCCGTCCACTAGTTTAGAACAACTGATGTTTTATGCTGGCAATTTAGGTTTATTGAAAGGAGTGATTAGAAAACAGGTGAGACAGACTGATTAGATTCAGTATGTATGTTGGCTTTGTTTTTCGAGGCCTGAATTTTTCACATTTCAAGTAATTGTAGGTTAAGTATCAAGCAGATTCCTCACTGGGCTTCAAATGTGATAAAGTTGCTTCTTATTTTTAAGAAGGCCGTTGCAATCCTGCATTTATTTTACACCTCAGTGCTTGTTTCACACACAAGCCCACACACCCACACACCACACACATCAACAAACACACAAACACATAATTAGAGCACATTTAACACTCAAATAAAGCTTTACCTACTAACTCATAACTAGGGTATTTTTTTAATAAGTATTGTGTCTTGGTCTCTACTGGGGAAACATTGTTCAATGTGAGTTCTCTGGTTTGTTGTAGGGCAGTGAATGTTCACTTGTTGGCAATGATATAGAAATGGGGAGTAAGGGTTTAAAAGTTTTTACAGTAGGTAGGCAGAGTCAGAGTATGGACTCTAAGAATAAGAAATTGGGGAATTTCCTCTTTGTTTCTTCATTTCAATCTCCTAATAATTCATGTATATTTTCCAAAAGTCTCCCAGAAAACAAGGACTAGGTCAATCCACATATCAGTAAACCATAGCAGAATGTGATTCTGAATTTCATACAAACAGTCATAAAATCAAAAAGACAGGTGCTGGGGTTTTGGCTCAGCACTGGAGTGCTGGCTTCACACTTTCAAAGGTCCTGAGTTGGATCCCCAACACCATATGTGAAAGGAATGAATGAACCAATGCATGAGTGTATGATGAATGAATTAAAGGTATAAGGAGGAGGAGGAGGAGGAGAAATAGAAGAAGATGATGAGTAATTTGACAGAAGGGAAAAAGGGGAGGAGAGTGAGTTTAAAGTGTGGTTTCCAATTCCCAAGCGTTAAATTACAGCAGATGGGATAGAGAGAGAAGATGGGAGGGCAGGAGAGGGGGGATAGTAGAGGCTAGAAAAGGTAGTAGAATACAACAGTTACTAATATGGCATTTTGTAAAAATGTGGATGCGTAAACAATGTGATTGTGCAATCTGTATATGGGGTGAAAATGGGAGTTCATAACTCACTTGAATCTAATGTAGGAAATATGGTATCTCAAGAGCTATGTAATGTTTTAAGCAACCAATATAAACAAGAGGTCTTCATTTTTCTTTGTAGTTGAGATCTCCTGTTTCCCTGACATGTTTAGTTGTGTTCTCTCCTTTAGTCCTCCCATGCTCTAGTTATTCTGATATGGAAAAACTAGCTGAAATGCCCAACCAGTCTGTAAATCAGTGACAATTCTTCATTAAGCCCAAAGTCACTTTACATTTGCTACAGTCATACTAAATGCACTTCTTTTTGGGGAGTTTCAAAGATATTTCCATCAGCTAGATTACAAGTACCTAGAACTCCCATTCTTGTTTATGTAAGAGTGGCTTCATCAGATTAAATGCTGTTCTCTGGAATAAAATAAAATAGGAATAATTTACTCAGAAGATTCCTACGTAAACCATCTTTATTTACAAAATACTATCTTAAGAATTATTGTTTCATTGAGCTTCAATTGGAGCCAAAGTATAGTCAATTACTGATGTAAAAGCAGTTACTTAAAAACTAAAAATGAGAGATAAGTCAAATTACATTTGAAGAGAGAGCAACAGCATGAGGTTTCTTGTTTGGTTCTGGATGTTGAGTAACAGGCTCATTTGCAGGTGGAAGGAACCCTTCAGGGAACTCAATTGTACTTTCAGAATGGGGGTGTAGAGGGCTGAATTCCAGCTGTTGGGGGAAGATTGTGAGTAAAACCCCCTCCCTGCATAGACACATCACATTGGAAATGGAGTGGGTGGTGGGTCAGGTGCAAAATAATCTCCAGGTTCCCAGACAAGTTTCCTGGGAGAGGTGGAGGAAAAAAAAAGGTCCTCTTCTCAGGAACTGAGTCCTTGGGTCAACTGGAAACAAGGCACCTCTGACTGGAGGGAAAGGTGCCAACACAGAGCCAGAGCCAGTTGCTTGGTTTTCAGCATGGAGAGGTGAATCAGGCACATCAGAGTCCAAAGGAGGCATATTAGGAATTCTGTGTTCTGCTGGTCCCGATGCTCTACCACAATTTGAGTAAAACCTATCTTGCCTTTGTAGAGGAAGACGTGCATCAGAAGAATATGGTTGGCCTGGCGGAGGGATCATCAGCCTGCTGGCCTGTTCCCCTGGAGGAGAGAGGGGCCCAGTCTGAGAAGGTGCTCTCTGAAAATCAGTGAACTTATGACAGCTGGATTCTCTTCCTTTACTGGTAGTCGCATGGTCCAGAGGATTCTCCAGGGCCCCTTGACCCTCTTCCTCCTCCCACTGGAGTGAAAGGTGAGAGTGTGAGTGGACCACTCTTTTCAAAATGAGGAGGTCTCCTTTCAGATGAAGGGTGACCTATTGGTGATGGCCCATTCGGAGAAGGCTTTCTGCCCATTGCTGAGTTGGAAACATCCAGTGCATCATACGGATCTTTTCCTACAAGTTCAAATCTCAGCTCCTTCTCAGTTAATTTTTGTCTGTTGCGTGCATTTTGTTTCCTGAAATAGCTGAGGTTTCTTTCAGCAATCCGAGCTGCCAACTCACTGGCATGTGCATCTTTCTCAGAGGAAATAATCTTCCCCAGACAGGAATGAATGGTACTCTGCAATTGTTCTTCAAGATATTGGGCTCTCTTTCTGTAGGTCTCCAGCTCTTTTATTGTATGGCTCATCTTTTCTTCGACTTTGGAAAGTTTCTCCTCTTGCTCCACCCGGTAGTTTTCCTCCACTCTTAATTTCCTGTGCAGTTTCATCGTATTTTCTTGATAGCGTTCCATCATGACTTTCAAGTTCTTCTGTAGGGTCTCATTCTCACTTTGCAGCTGTGCATTTTCTGACTGCAAGGATGCCTGTTCAGTCTGCAGACTTTTAAGGTGTTCTGTAAGGTCTTCCGTGGTTTTCTCCACTTCAGATGAGAAAGTACATTTTTGATTTCTTCCTCCTTCCAAGATTTCTAAGGAGGCCTTTAGCTTATCACCATAAACCAGGTTCCTCAAAGCTCCTTTGGACTCATCCTCCAAGTGAGCACCAATTTCGGGTTCACTCGTCTTTCCCAGTTCCAGGTGACCACCATCCCTTTGGGCTCCCAGGCTTGGAGAAGATCTATCCTTCGTCTTCAGCAAGCATTCACTCAGAGACTCCATGTGATTTTCGGTGTCCCTTAGAACTTGTTCTCCAGCTACTTTAGAGTCCTCTAATATGATTTTTGCTTTATATTGGACACCTCCTTGTTCCCTCTGTGCTTCAGCTTCTCCTTGTATTGTTGGTCTCTGCGTTTGCGGAAGTAGGGATCCTTCATTCAAAACCTCTTTGATTGCCAGCTTCAGTTCTTCCTCATTCACTTGAAAGAGTCTCCAGTTTGTTTTGGCTTCAGCTATTTGTGATCTGAGGGATTCAGATTCACCTTGGAGGGACTGTATCCCTCTTGATAGATGCGCCATCGTTTCATCCTGTTGACCATGTTCAGCATTCTGTGCTTTGAGCTCTTCTTCTAGAAAGAGCATTTCAACGCCATGGCTGGATTCGGACCTATGCAGCTTTGGTTGGTTGCCTCCAGCTGTTGTGCTTCCCTTGAACCCTTCTCAAACCTGCAATCCTTTAAAGATGAGTCTAAGCCTTTATGTTCTTTTTCAACAAGGCTCACTTTATCAAGAAGTCCACATTTTGCCTCAATAAGTCCAGCAAGATTTAGAGCCAGCCTTTTTTCTCTTCCCACGTAAAGCCTGCTACTAACCGACTGAAAAGCTCTCCAGAAAAGTGAGAGAACAGCAAAAAATCCAAGAGCTGTACACATCATCAACTCCCAAGGAAAGCCAGAAGGAAGATGGCCTGGCTTCATGTCTTCGGACAATGCTGCCACAACCCTGGGTGCTTCTTCCAGAACCACCCACTAGTATGGCTGAGAGGCAGCCCTTGGCTCCTCCATCACGCCAAGACAGTTTTGGCTCTTGCCACCACAACCACAGCCTGCCCAGGCAGGCCAACACAGGCTGTGGACACTCAGGTGTTTGGTCAGGAACTCCAACCTGCACCAGGCAACGGAGCAGACCACTGTGAGCCCCTTCAGGGGCTGAGCGTATGGTGTGTGGTGTGCGTATGGCGGTGGGAGCCATGATCAGGGGCTCCCAGGAGCCTTGTTGTCTCAACTGCCCATCAGGGGAGTCTTGTCCCCTTCCCTACCCAGTGCATCCTCAAGTGCCACATGTTTAGGTCCCTCCCACTCCAGCCAGAGAGAATTCCTCTCCATGCCACCCACCCCTTGATTTGGTTTAGGCCAGGCCAAGGCGGGGTTAGTAGGAAGATTCCATCCAGTCATAATAACATTCAGTTTGATGTCACTCAAATTCTAAAGCTGACTAAACCGTTCAAACAGCTTTTATGGCCTATATTGGTCTTTGTGTCCCTTGCCTTTTGTTTGAGTGACTCAGTCCTTTTTCTGCCCTTGTGCTCTCCCTATTTCCTACCTTCCTTGCTTCCTTCCCCCCTTCCTGGTTTTTCTCCTTTTCTTCTTCCTTCTTTTGTATCTCCATCCATCCCTCCAACTTTGCCTTCCTCCCTTCCAACTTTCTCTCTCCCTTCCCTCCCTTTTCTTTTCTTGCAAGTGTTTGGGGTGAAAGTCCATGGCAGGCCAGCCCCAAGCTAGGCAAGGTCACTGCCACTGAGCTACAACATCCCCAGACCTGCTGCCACTTCCTATGCAAGTAATTTGAATTCTCTCTAAAGAGAAACTCTCACATTAGTCTACTTTCAACGTAATTTCAGAAGAGTTGCTAACATGGGCATCAATCAGTTATGACAAGTCATTTTTGAAAAGCACGGCACAGCTAATGTTCCTCAAAAGAAGGAGTTGAAACTTTAGTTGGTTTTCAGGTCAGCATTTCTAGACTAGTACAAACCCTCCTAATCCTGATCTCTCCTTAGTCCTATGATTTCTTTAAGTGTCCCCTTTGCTCCTGTTCATGGAGTCATGTGTACAGAAATTATACCTGGTTCTACTGAACTCTACTTAATTCTTTCTCACCTCTGTGCTCCTTTTGCCAAGTCACTCCTCAACACTTACTGTAACCCTTTAAATTTTTTGTCCATTTTCATTTAAAAAACTCTTTCAAAAATTGAACAATTTCTCATGAAGATACAGTCTTCTTGATCTGCTATTAATCCCCCACCACTGACATTGTAAGTTATAGAAATGTACACTTCCAGACCGTTTTCAGATTTTTGATTTCTGTATATCTATCTGTCTATCTATTCACAAACATAACATGGTATTCTGAAAGTATCGTTCTGCTTTTGGAGCTCTACATTGTGTTTTTCAGAAGCAGGCCTATTACACAGAGATGAATCCATGTTACCTAGATTGAGGTCAAACCGGAATGTGCACTCTGATTCCCATGATATTGTTCTACCTACTAATGGACAGTTCAGTTATATCCAGACCTCACCACCTCCCCCATTAAGTAAAACCCTTGTGAAGAGACATGTAGATGCCTTTATGAACATATTGATAATTTTTCATGGCAGTGTTTTCCAAAAACCAGTTAGTAAAATCAATTTATTCCTTTGCAGCCTGAAATTACCTTCATTCCAGTTTACTGGTATAAGAACCGCAGTATATCAGCAACAATTCTCCAATAGTAGTTCAGGCAGAAGTCATTCTAGATAACAATCAGTGCCGGATCGTCCATGTGTTTTACACAGCCCATGACAGGGGACATCCGTCCACTCGTTTAGAACAACTGATGTTTTATGCTGGCAATTTAGGTTTATTGAAAGGAGTGATTAGAAAACAGGTGAGACAGACTGATTAGATTCAGTATGTATGTTGGCTTTGTTTTTCGAGGCCTGAATTTTTCACATTTCAATTAATTGTAGGTTAAGTATCAGGCAGATTCTTCACTGGGCTTCAAATGTGATAAAGTTGCTTCTTATTTTTAAGAAGGCCGTTGCAATCCTGCATTTATTTTACACCTCAGTGCTTGTTTCACACACAAGCACACACACCCACACACCACACACATCAACAAACACACAAACACATAATTAGAGCACATTTAACACTCAAATAAAGCTTTACCTACTAACTCATAACTAGGGTATTTTTTTTAATAAGTATTGTGTCTTGGTCTCTACTGGGGAAACATTGTTCAATGTGAGTTCTCTGGTTTGTTGTAGGGCAGTGAATGTTCACTTGTTGGCAATGATATAGAAATGGGGAGTAAGGGTTTAAAAGTTTTTACAGTAGGTAGGCAGAGTCAGAGTATGGACTCTAAGAATAAGAAATTGGGGAATTTCCTCTTTGTTTCTTCATTTCAATCTCCTAATAATTCATGTATATTTTCCAAAAGTCTCCCAGAAACAAGGACTAAGTCAATCCACATATCAGTAAACCATAGCAGAATGCGATTCTGAATTTCTTACAAACAGTCATAAAATCAAAAAGACAGGTGCTGGGGTTTTGGCTCAGCACTATAGTGCTGGCTTCACACTTTCAAAGGTCCTGAGTTGGATCCCCAACACCATATGTGAAAGGAATGAATGAACCAATGCATGAGTGTATGATGAATGAATGAAAGGTATAAGGAGGAGGAGGAGGAGGAGAAATAGAAGAAGATGATGAGTAATTTGACAGAAGGGAAAAAGGGGAGGAGAGTGAGTTTAAAGTGTGGTTTCCAATTCCCAAGCGTTAAATTACAGCAGATGGGATAGAGAGAGAAGATGGGAGGGTGGAGAGGGGGGATAGTAGAGGCTAGAAAAGGTAGCAGAATACAACAGTTACTAATATGGCATTTTGTAAAAATGGATGTGTAAACAATGTGATTGTGCAATCTGTATATGGGGTGAAAATGGGAGTTCATAACTCACTTGAATCTAATGTAGGAAATATGGTATCTCAAGAGCTATGTAATGTTTTAAGCAACCAATATAAACAAGAGGTCTTCATTTTTCTTTGTAGTTGAGATCTCCTGTTTCCCTGACATGTTTAGTTGTGTTCTCTCCTTTAGTCCTCCCATGCTCTAGTTATTCTGATATGGAAAAACTAGCTGAAATGCCCAACCAGTCTCTAAATCAGTGACAATTCTTCATTAAGCCCAAAGTCACTTTACATTTGCTACAGTCATACTAAATGCACTTCTTTTTGGGGAGTTTCAAAGATATTTCCATCAGCTAGATTACAAGTACCTAGAACTCCCATTCTTGTTTATGTAAGAGTGGCTTCATCAGATTAAATGCTGTTCTCTGGAATAAAATAAAATAGGAATAATTTACTCAGAAGATTCCTACGTAAACCATCTTTATTTACAAAATACTATCTTAAGAATTATTGTTTCATTGAGCTTCAATTGGAGCCAAAGTATAGTCAATTACTGATGTAAAAGCAGTTACTTAAAAACTAAAAATGAGAGATAAGTCAAATTACATTTGAAGAGAGAGCAACAGAATGAGGTTTCTTGTTTGGTTCTGCATGTTGAGTAACAGGCTCATTTGCAGGTGGATGAAACCCTTCAGGGAACTCACTTGTACTTTCAGAATGGGGGTGTAGAGGCTGAATTCCAGCTGTTGGGGGAAGATTGTGAGGAAAACCCCCTCCCTGCATAGACACATCACATTGGAAATGGAGTGGGTGGCGGGTCAGGTGGAAAATAATCTCCAGGTTCCCAGACAAGTTTCCTGGGAGAGGTGGAGGAAAAAAAAGGTCCTCTTCTCAGGAACTGAGTCCTTGGGTCAACTGGAAACAAGGCACCTCTGACTGGAGGGAAAGGTGCCAACACAGAGCCAGAGCCAGTTGCTTGGTTTTCAGCATGGAAAGGTGAATCAGGCACATCAGAGTCCAAAGGAGGCATATTAGGAATTCTGTGTTCTGCTGGTCCCGATGCTCTACCACAATTTGAGTAAAACCTATCTTGCCTTTGTAGAGGAAGACGTGCATCAGAAGAATATGGTTGGCCTGGCGGAGGGATCATCAGCCTGCTGGCCTGTTCCCCTGGAGGAGAGAGGGGCCCAGTCTGAGAAGGTGCTCTCTGAAAATCAGTGAACTTATGACAGCTGGATTCTCTTCCTTTACTGGTAGTCGCATGGTCCAGAGGATTCTCCAGGGCCCCTTGACCCTCTTCCTCCTCCCACTGGAGTGAAAGGTGAGAGTGTGAGTGGACCACTCTTTTCAAAATGAGGAGGTCTCCTTTCAGATGAAGGGTGACCTATTGGTGATGGCCCATTCGGAGAAGGCTTTCTGCCCATTGCTGAGTTGGAAACATCCAGTGCATCATATGGATCTTTTCCTACAAGTTCAAATCTCAGCTCCTTCTCAGTTAATTTTTGTCTGTTGCGTGCATTTTGTTTCCTGAAATAGCTGAGGTTTCTTTCAGCAATCCGAGCTGCCAACTCACTGGCATGTGCATCTTTCTCAGAGGAAATAATCTTCCCCAGACAGAAATGAATGGTACTCTGCAATTGTTCTTCAAGATATTGGGCTCTCTTTCTGTAGGTCTCCAGCTCTTTTATTGTATGGCTCATCTTTTCTTCGACTTTGGAAAGTTTCTCCTCTTGCTCCACCCGGTAGTTTTCCTCCCCTCTTAATTTCCTGTGCAGTTTCATCGTATTTTCTTGATAGCGTTCCATCATGACTTTCAAGTTCTTCTGTAGGGTCTCATTCTCACTTTGCAGCTGTGCATTTTCTGACTGCAAGGATGCCTGTTCAGTCTGCAGACTTTTAAGGTGTTCTGTAAGGTCTTCCGTGGTTTTCTCCACTTCAGATGAGAAAGTACATTTTTGATTTCTTACTCCTTCCAAGATTTCTAAGGAGGCCTTTAGCTTATCACCATAAACCAGGTTCCTCAAAGCTCCTTTGGACTCATCCTCCAAGTGAGCACCAATTTCGGGTTCACTCGTCTTTCCCAGTTCCAGGTGATCACCATCCCTTTGGGCTCCCAGGCTTGGAGAAGATCTATCCTTCGTCTTCAGCAAGCATTCACTCAGAGACTCCATGTGATTTTCGGTGTCCCTTAGAACTTGTTCTCCAGCTACTTTAGAGTCCTCTAATATGATTTTTGCTTTATATTGGACACCTCCTTGTTCCCTCTGTGCTTCAGCTTCTCCTTGTATTGTTGGTCTCTGCGTTTGCGGAAGTAGGGATCCTTCATTCAAAACCTCTTTGATTGCCAGGTTCAGTTCTTCCTCATTCACTTGAAAGAGTCTCCAGTTTGTTTTGGCTTCAGCTATTTGTGATCTGAGGGATTCAGATTCACCTTGGAGGTACTGTATCCCTCTTGATAGATACGCCATCGTTTCATCCTGTTGACAATGTTTAGCCTTCTCTGCTTTGAGCTCTTCTTCTAGAAAGAGCATTTCAACGCCATGGCTGGATTCGGACCTATGCAGCTTTTCGTAGGTTGCCTCCAGCTGTTGTGCTTCCCTTGAACCCTTCTCAAACCTGCAATCCTTTAAAGATGAGTCTAAGCCTTTATGTTCTTTTTCAACAAGGCTCACTTTATCAAGAAGTCCACATTTTGCCTCAATAAGTCCAGCAAGATTTAGAGCCAGCCTTTTTTCTCTTCCCACGTCAAGCCTGCTACTAACCGACTGAAAAGCTCTCCAGAAAAGTGAGAGAACAGCAAAAAATCCAAGAGCTGTACACATCATCAACTCCCAAGGAAAGCCAGAAGGAAGATGGCCTGGCTTCATGTCTTCGGACAATGCTGCCACAACCCTGGGTGCTTCTTCCAGAACCACCCACTAGTATGGCTGAGAGGCAGCCCTTGGCTCCTCCATCATGCCAAGACAGCTTTGGCTCTTGCCACCACAACCGCAGCCTGCCCAGGCAGGCCAACACAGGCTGTGGACACTCAGGTGTTTGGTCAGGAACTCCAACCTGCACCAGGCAACGGAGCAGACCACTGTGAGCCCCTTCAGGGGCTGAGCGTATGGTGGGTGGTGTGCGTATGGCGGTGGGAGCCATGATCAGGGACTCCCAGGAGCCTTGTTGTCTCAACTGCCCATCAGGGGAGTCTTGTCCCCTTCCCTACCCAGTGCATCCTCAAGTGCCACATGTTTAGGTCCCTTCCATTCCAGCCAGAGAGAATTCCTCTCCATGCCACCCACCCCTTGATTTGGTTTAGGCCAGGCCAAGGCGGGGTTAGTAGGATGATTCCATCCAGTCATAATAACATTCAGTTTGATGTCACTCAAATTCTAAAGCTGACTAAACCGTTCAAACAGCTTTTATGGCCTATATTGGTCTTTGTGTCCCTTGCCTTTTGTTTGAGTGACTCAGTCCTTTTTCTGCCCTTGTGCTCTCCCTATTTCCTACCTTCCTTGCTTCCTTCCCCCCTTCCTGGTTTTTCTCCTTTTCTTCTTCCTTCTTTTGTACCTCCATCCATCCCTCCAACTTTGCCTTCCTCCCTTCCAACTTTCTCTCTCCCTTCCCTCCCTTTTCTTTTCTTGCAAGTGTTTGGGGTGAAAGTCCATGGCAGGCCAGCCCCAAGCTAGGCAAGGTCACTGCCACTGAGCTACAACATCCCCAGACCTGCTGCCACTTCCTATGCAAGTAATTTGAATTCTCTCTAAAGAGAAACTCTCACATTAGTCTACTTTCAACGTAATTTCAGAAGAGTTGCTAACATGGGCATCAATCAGTTATGACAAGTCATTTTTGAAAAGCACGGCACAGCTAATGTTCCTCAAAAGAAGGAGTTGAAACTTTAGTTGGTTTTCAGGTCAGCATTTCTAGACTAGTACAAACACTCCTAATCCTGATCTCTCCTTAGTCCTATGATTTCTTTAAGTGTCCCCTTTGCTCCTGTTCATGGAGTCATGTGTACAGAAATTATACCTGGTTCTACTGAACTCTACTTAATTCTTTCTCAACTCTGTGCTCCTTTTGCCAAGTCACTCCTCAACACTTACTGTAACCCTTTAAATTTTTTGTCCATTTTCATTTAAAAAACTCTTTCAAAAATTGAACCATTTCTCATGCAGATACAGTCTTCTTGATCTGCTATTAATCCCCCACTACTGACATTGTAAGTTATAGAAATGTACACTTCCAGACCGTTTTCAGATTTTTGATTTCTGTATATCTATCTGTCTGTCTATTTACAAACATAACATGGTATTCTGAAAGTATCGTTCTGCTTTTGGAGCTCTACATTGTGTTTTTCAGAAGCAGGCCTATTACACAGAGATGAATCCATGTTACCTAGATTGAGGTCAAACCGGAATGTGCACTCTGATTCCCATGATATTGTTCTACCTACTAATGGACAGTTCAGTTATATCCAGACCTCACCACCTCCCCCATTAAGTAAAACCCTTGTGAAGAGACATGTAGATGCCTTTATGAACATATTGATAATTTTTCATGGCAGTGTTTTCCAAAAACCAGTTAGTAAAATCAATTTATTCTTTTGCAGCCTGAAATTACCTTCATTCCAGTTTACTGGTATAAGAACCGCAGTATATCAGCAACAATTCTCCAATAGTAGTTCAGGCAGAAGTCATTCTAGATAACAATCAGTGCCGTATCGTCCATGTGTTTTACACAGCCCATGACAGGGGACATCCGTCCACTAGTTTAGAACAACTGATGTTTTATGCTGGCAATTTAGGTTTATTGAAAGGAGTGATTAGAAAACAGGTGAGACAGACTGATTAGATTCAGTATGTATGTTGGCTTTGTTTTTCGAGGCCTGAATTTTTCACATTTCAAGTAATTGTAGGTTAAGTATCAGGCAGATTCCTCACTGGGCTTCAAATGTGATAAAGTTGCTTCTTATTTTTAAGAAGGCCGTTGCAATCCTGCATTTATTTTACACCTCAGTGCTTGTTTCACACACAAGCACACACACCCACACACCACAAACATCAACAAACACACAAACACATAATTAGAGCACATTTAACACTCAAATAAAGCTTTACCTACTAACTCATAACTAGGGTATTTTTTTAATAAGTATTGTGTCTTGGTCTCTACTGGGGAAACATTGTTCAATGTGAGTTCTCTGGTTTGTTGTAGGGCAGTGAATGTTCACTTGTTGGCAATGATATAGAAATGGGGAGTAAGGGTTTAAAAGTTTTTACAGTAGGTAGGCAGAGTCAGAGTATGGACTCTAAGAATAAGAAATTGGGGAATTTCCTCTTTGTTTCTTCATTTCAATCTCCTAATAATTCATGTATATTTTCCAAAAGTCTCCCAGAAAACAAGGACTAGGTCAATCCACATATCAGTAAACCATAGCAGAATGCGATTCTGAATTTCATACAAACAGTCATAAAATCAAAAAGACAGGTGCTGGGGTTTTGGCTCAGCACTGGAGTGCTGGCTTCACACTTTCAAAGGTCCTGAGTTGGATCCCCAACACCATATGTGAAAGGAATGAATGAACCAATGCATGAGTGTATGATGAATGAATTAAAGGTATAAGGAGGAGGAGGAGGAGGAGAAATAGAAGAAGATGATGAGTAATTTGACAGAAGGGAAAAAGGGGAGGAGAGTGAGTTTAAAGTGTGGTTTCCAATTCCCAAGCGTTAAATTACAGCAGATGGGATAGAGAGAGAAGATGGGAGGGCAGGAGAGGGGGGATAGTAGAGGCTAGAAAAGGTAGCAGAATACAACAGTTACTAATATGGCATTTTGTAAAAATGTGGATGCGTAAACAATGTGATTGTGCAATCTGTATATGGGGTGAAAATGGGAGTTCATAACTCACTTGAATCTAATGTAGGAAATATGGTATCTCAAGAGCTATGTAATGTTTTAAGCAACCAATATAAACAAGAGGTCTTCATTTTTCTTTGTAGTTGAGATCTCCTGTTTCCCTGACATGTTTAGTTGTGTTCTCTCCTTTAGTCCTCCCATGCTCTAGTTATTCTGATATGGAAAAACTAGCTGAAATGCCCAACCAGTCTGTAAATCAGTGACAATTCTTCATTAAGCCCAAAGTCACTTTACATTTGCTACAGTCATACTAAATGCACTTCTTTTTGGGGAGTTTCAAAGATATTTCCATCAGCTAGATTACAAGTACCTAGAACTCCCATTCTTGTTTATGTAAGAGTGGCTTCATCAGATTAAATGCTGTTCTCTGGAATAAAATAAAATAGGAATAATTTACTCAGAAGATTCCTACGTAAACCATCTTTATTTACAAAATACTATCTTAAGAATTATTGTTTCATTGAGCTTCAATTGGAGCCAAAGTATAGTCAATTACTGATGTAAAAGCAGTTACTTAAAAACTAAAAATGAGAGATAAGTCAAATTACATTTGAAGAGAGAGCAACAGAATGAGGTTTCTTGTTTGGTTCTGCATGTTGAGTAACAGGCTCATTTGCAGGTGGATGAAACCCTTCAGGGAACTCACTTGTACTTTCAGAATGGGGGTGTAGAGGCTGAATTCCAGCTGTTGGGGGAAGATTGTGAGGAAAACCCCCTCCCTGCATAGACACATCACATTGGAAATGGAGTGGGTGGCGGGTCAGGTGGAAAATAATCTCCAGGTTCCCAGACAAGTTTCCTGGGAGAGGTGGAGGAAAAAAAAGGTCCTCTTCTCAGGAACTGAGTCCTTGGGTCAACTGGAAACAAGGCACCTCTGACTGGAGGGAAAGGTGCCAACACAGAGCCAGAGCCAGTTGCTTGGTTTTCAGCATGGAAAGGTGAATCAGGCACATCAGAGTCCAAAGGAGGCATATTAGGAATTCTGTGTTCTGCTGGTCCCGATGCTCTACCACAATTTGAGTAAAACCTATCTTGCCTTTGTAGAGGAAGACGTGCATCAGAAGAATATGGTTGGCCTGGCGGAGGGATCATCAGCCTGCTGGCCTGTTCCCCTGGAGGAGAGAGGGGCCCAGTCTGAGAAGGTGCTCTCTGAAAATCAGTGAACTTTTGACAGCTGGATTCTCTTCCTTTACTGCTAGTCGCATGGTCCTTAGGATTCTCCAGGGCCCCTTGACCCTCTTCCTCCTCCCACTGGAGTGAAAGTTGAGAGTGTGAGTGGACCACTCTTTTCAAAATGAGGAGGTCTCCTTTCAGATGAAGGGTGACCTATTGGTGATGGCCCATTCGGAGAAGGCTTTCTGCCCATTGCTGAGTTGGAAACATCCAGTGCATCATACGGATCTTTTCCTATAAGTTCAAATCTCAGATCCTTCTCAGTTAATTTTTGTCTGTTGCGTGCATTTTGTTTCCTGAAATAGCTGAGGTTTCTTTCAGCAATCCGAGCTGCCAACTCACTGGCATGTGCATCTTTCTCAGAGGAAATAATCTTCCCCAGACAGGAATGAATGGTACTCTGCAATTGTTCTTCAAGATATTGGGCTCTCTTTCTGTAGGTCTCCAGCTCTTTTATTGTATGGCTCATCTTTTCTTCGACTTTGGAAAGTTTCTCCTCTTGCTCCACCCGGTAGTTTTCCTCCCCTCTTAATTTCCTGTGCAGTTTCATCGTATTTTCTTGATAGCGTTCCATCATGACTTTCAAGTTCTTCTGTAGGGTCTCATTCTCACTTTGCAGCTGTGCATTTTCTGACTGCAAGGATGCCTGTTCAGTCTGCAGACTTTTAAGGTGTTCTGTAAGGTCTTCCGTGGTTTTCTCCACTTCAGATGAGAAAGTACATTTTTGATTTCTTCCTCCTTCCAAGATTTCTAAGGAGGCCTTTAGCTTATCACCATAAACCAGGTTCCTCAAAGCTCCTTTGGACTCATCCTCCAAGTGAGCACCAATTTTGGGTTCACTCGTCTTTCCCAGTTCCAGGTGACCACCATCCCTTTGGGCTCCCAGGCTTGGAGAAGATCTATCCTTCGTCTTCAGCAAGCATTCACTCAGAGACTCCATGTGATTTTCGGTGTCCCTTAGAACTTGTTCTCCAGCTACTTTAGAGTCCTCTAATATGATTTTTGCTTTATATTGGACACCTCCTTGTTCCCTCTGTGCTTCAGCTTCTCCTTGTATTGTTGGTCTCTGCGTTTGCGGAAGTAGGGATCCTTCATTCAAAACCTCTTTGATTGCCAGCTTCAGTTCTTCCTCATTCACTTGAAAGAGTCTCCAGTTTGTTTTGGCTTCAGCTATTTGTGATCTGAGGGATTCAGATTCACCTTGGAGGGACTGTATCCCTCTTGATAGATGCGCCATCGTTTCATCCTGTTGACCATGTTTAGCCTTCTGTGCTTTGAGCTCTTCTTCTAGAAAGAGCATTTCAACGCCATGGCTGGATTCGGACCTATGCAGCTTTTCGTAGGTTGCCTCCAGCTGTTGTGCTTCCCTTGAACCCTTCTCAAACCTGCAATCCTTTAAAGATGAGTCTAAGCCTTTATGTTCTTTTTCAACAAGGCTCACTTTATCAAGAAGTCCACATTTTGCCTCAATAAGTCCAGCAAGATTTAGAGCCAGCCTTTTTTCTCTTCCCACGTCAAGCCTGCTACTAACCGACTGAAAAGCTCTCCAGAAAAGTGAGAGAACAGCAAAAAATCCAAGAGCTGTACACATCATCAACTCCCAAGGAAAGCCAGAAGGAAGATGGCCTGGCTTCATGTCTTCGGACAATGCTGCCACAACCCTGGGTGCTTCTTCCAGAACCACCCACTAGTATGGCTGAGAGGCAGCCCTTGGCTCCTCCATCATGCCAAGACAGCTTTGGCTCTTGCCACCACAACCACAGCCTGCCCAGGCAGGCCAACACAGGCTGTGGACACTCAGGTGTTTGGTCAGGAACTCCAACCTGCACCAGGCAACGGAGCAGACCACTGTGAGCCCCTTCAGGGGCTGAGCGTATGGTGTGTCGTGTGCGTATGGCGGTGGGAGCCATGATCAGGGGCTCCCAGGAGCCTTGTTGTCTCAACTGCCCATCAGGGGAGTCTTGTCCCCTTCCCTACCCAGTGCATCCTCAAGTGCCACATGTTTAGGTCCCTCCCACTCCAGCCAGAGAGAATTCCTCTCCATGCCACCCACCCCTTGATTTGGTTTAGGCCAGGCCAAGGCGGGGTTAGTAGGAAGATTCCATCCAGTCATAATAACATTCAGTTTGATGTCACTCAAATTCTAAAGCTGACTAAACCGTTCAAACAGCTTTTATGGCCTATATTGGTCTTTGTGTCCCTTGCCTTTTGTTTGAGTGACTCAGTCCTTTTTCTGCCCTTGTGCTCTCCCTATTTCCTACCTTCCTTGCTTCCTTCCCCCCTTCCTGGTTTTTCTCCTTTTCTTCTTCCTTCTTTTGTACCTCCATCCATCCCTCCAACTTTGCCTTCCTCCCTTCCAACTTTCTCTCTCCCTTCCCTCCCTTTTCTTTTCTTGCAAGTGTTTGGGGTGAAAGTCCATGGCAGGCCAGCCCCAAGCTAGGCAAGGTCACTGCCACTGAGCTACAACATCCCCAGACCTGCTGCCACTTCCTATGCAAGTAATTTGAATTCTCTCTAAAGAGAAACTCTCACATTAGTCTACTTTCAACGTAATTTCAGAAGAGTTGCTAACATGGGCATCAATCAGTTATGACAAGTCATTTTTGAAAAGCACGGCACAGCTAATGTTCCTCAAAAGAAGGAGTTGAAACTTTAGTTGGTTTTCAGGTCAGCATTTCTAGACTAGTACAAACCCTCCTAATCCTGATCTCTCCTTAGTCCTATGATTTCTTTAAGTGTCCCCTTTGCTCCTGTTCATGGAGTCATGTGTACAGAAATTATACCTGGTTCTACTGAACTCTACTTAATTCTTTCTCACCTCTGTGCTCCTTTTGCCAAGTCACTCCTCAACACTTACTGTAACCCTTTAAATTTTTTGTCCATTTTCATTTAAAAAACTCTTTCAAAAATTGAACAATTTCTCATGCAGGTACAGTCTTCTTGATCTGCTATTAATCCCCCACCACTGACATTGTAAGTTATAGAAATGTACACTTCCAGACCGTTTTCAGATTTTTGATTTCTGTATATCTATCTGTCTATCTATTCACAAACATAACATGGTATTCTGAAAGTATCGTTCTGCTTTTGGAGCTCTACATTGTGTTTTTCAGAAGCAGGCCTATTACACAGAGATGAATCCATGTTACCTAGATTGAGGTCAAACCGGAATGTGCACTCTGATTCCCATGATATTGTTCTACCTACTAATGGACAGTTCAGTTATATCCAGACCTCACCACCTCCCCCATTAAGTAAAACCCTTGTGAAGAGACATGTAGATGCCTTTATGAACATATTGATAATTTTTCATGGCAGTGTTTTCCAAAAACCAGTTAGTAAAATCAATTTATTCCTTTGCAGCCTGAAATTACCTTCATTCCAGTTTACTGGTATAAGAACCGCAGTATATCAGCAACAATTCTCCAATAGTAGTTCAGGCAGAAGTCATTCTAGATAACAATCAGTGCCGGATCGTCCATGTGTTTTACACAGCCCATGACAGGGGACATCCGTCCACTCCTTTAGAACAACTGATGTTTTATGCTGGCAATTTAGGTTTATTGAATGGAGAAAACAGGTGAGACAGACTGATTAGATTCAGTATGTATGTTGGCTTTGTTTTTCGAGGCCTGAATTTTTCACATTTCAATTAATTGTAGGTTAAGTATCAGGCAGATTCTTCACTGGGCTTCAAATGTGATAAAGTTGCTTCTTATTTTTAAGAAGGCCGTTGCAATCCTGCATTTATTTTACACCTCAGTGCTTGTTTCACACACAAGCACACACACCCACACACCACACACATCAACAAACACACAAACACATAATTAGAGCACATTTAACACTCAAATAAAGCTTTACCTACTAACTCATACCTAGGGTATTTTTTTTAATAAGTATTGTGTCTTGGTCTCTACTGGGGAAACATTGTTCAATGTGAGTTCTCTGGTTTGTTGTAGGGCAGTGAATGTTCACTTGTTGGCAATGATATAGAAATGGGGAGTAAGGGTTTAAAAGTTTTTACAGTAGGTAGGCAGAGTCAGAGTATGGACTCTAAGAATAAGAAATTGGGGAATTTCCTCTTTGTTTCTTCATTTCAATCTCCTAATAATTCATGTATATTTTCCAAAAGTGTCCCAGAAAACAAGGACTAGGTCAATCCACATATCAGTAAACCATAGCAGAATGCGATTCTGAATTTCATACAAACAGTCATAAAATCAAAAAGACAGGTGCTGGGGTTTAGGCTCAGCACTAGAGTGCTGGCTTCACACTTTCAAAGGTCCTGAGTTGGATCCCCAACACCATATGTGAAAGGAATGAAGGAACCAATGCATGAGTGTATGATGAATGAATGAAAGATATAAGGAGGAGGAGGAGGAGGAGAAATAGAAGAAGATGATGAGTAATTTGACAGAAGGGAAAAAGGGGAGGAGAGTGAGTTTAAAGTGTGGTTTCCAATTCCCAAGCGTTAAATTACAGCAGATGGGATAGAGAGAGAAGATGGGAGGGCAGGAGAGGGGGGATAGTAGAGGCTAGAAAAGGTAGCAGAATACAACAGTTACTAATATGGCATTTTGTAAAAATGTGGATGTGTAAACAATGTGATTGTGCAATCTGTATATGGGGTGAAAATGGGAGTTCATAACTCACTTGAATCTAATGTAGGAAATATGGTATCTCAAGAGCTATGTAATGTTTTAAGCAACCAATATAAACAAGAGGTCTTCATTTTTCTTTGTAGTTGAGATCTCCTGTTTCCCTGACATGTTTAGTTGTGTTCTCTCCTTTAGTCCTCCCATGCTCTAGTTATTCTGATATGGAAAAACTAGCTGAAATGCCCAACCAGTCTGTAAATCAGTGACAATTCTTCATTAAGCCCAAAGTCACTTTACATTTGCTACAGTCATACTAAATGCACTTCTTTTTGGGGAGTTTCAAAGATATTTCCATCAGCTAGATTACAAGTACCTAGAACTCCCATTCTTGTTTATGTAAGAGTGGCTTCATCAGATTAAATGCTGTTCTCTGGAATAAAATAAAATAGGAATAATTTACTCAGAAGATTCCTACGTAAACCATCTTTATTTACAAAATACTATCTTAAGAATTATTGTTTCATTGAGCTTCAATTGGAGCCAAAGTATAGTCAATTACTGATGTAAAAGCAGTTACTTAAAAATTAAAAATGAGAGATAAGTCAAATTACATTTGAAGAGAGAGCAACAGCATGAGGTTTCTTGTTTGGTTCTGGATGTTGAGTAACAGGCTCATTTGCAGGTGGAAGGAACCCTTCAGGGAACTCACTTGTACTTTCAGAATGGGGGTGTAGAGGGCTGAATTCCAGCTGTTGGGGGAAGATTGTGAGGAAAACCCCCTCCCTGCATAGACACATCATATTGGAAATGGAGTGGGTGGTGGGTCAGGTGGAAAATAATCTCCAGGTTCCCAGACAAGTTTCCTGGGAGAGGTGGAGAAAAAAAAAGGTCCTCTTCTCAGGAACTGAGTCCTTGGGTCAACTGGAAACAAGGCACCTCTGACTGGAGGGAAAGGTGCCAACACAGAGCCAGAGCCAGTTGCTTGGTTTTCAGCATGGAGAGGTGAATCAGGCACATCAGAGTCTAAAGGAGGCATATTAGGAATTCTGTGTTCTGCTGGTCCCGATGCTCTACCACAATTTGAGTAAAACCTATCTTGCCTTTGTAGAGGAAGACGTGCATCAGAAGAATATGGTTGGCCTGGCGGAGGGATCATCAGCCTGCTGGCCTGTTCCCCTGGAGGAGAGAGGGGCCCAGTCTGAGAAGGTGCTCTCTGAAAATCAGTGAACTTATGACAGCTGGAATCTCTTCCTTTACTGGTAGTCGCATGGTCCAGAGGATTCTCCAGGGCCCCTTGACCCTCTTCCTCCTCCCACTGGAGTGAAAGTTGAGAGTGTGAGTGGACCACTCTTTTCAGAATGAGGAGGTCTCCTTTCAGATGAAGGGTGACCTATTGGTGATGGCCCATTCAGAGAAGGCTTTCTGCCCATTGCTGAGTTGGAAACATCCAGTGCATCATACGGATCTTTTCCTACAAGATCAAATCTCAGCTCCTTCTCAGTTAATTTTTGTCTGTTGCGTGCATTTTGTTTCCTGAAATAGCTGAGGTTTCTTTCAGCAATCCGAGCTGCCAACTCACTGGCATGTGCATCTTTCTCAGAGGAAATAATCTTCCCCAGACAGGAATGAATGGTACTCTGCAATTGTTCTTCAAGATATTGGGCTCTCTTTCTGTAGGTCTCCAGCTCTTTTATTGTATGGCTCATCTTTTCTTCGACTTTGGAAAGTTTCTCCTCTTGCTCCACCCGGTAGTTTTCCTCCCCTCTTAATTTCCTGTGCAGTTTCATCGTATTTTCTTGATAGCGTTCCATCGTGACTTTCAAGTTCTTCTGTAGGGTCTCATTCTCACTTTGCAGCTGTGCATTTTCTGACTGCAAGGATGCCTGTTCAGTCTGCAGACTTTTAAGGTGTTCTGTAAGGTCTTCCGTGGTTTTCTCCACTTCAGATGAGAAAGTACATTTTTGATTTCTTCCTCCTTCCAAGATTTCTAAGGAGGCCTTTAGCTTATCACCATAAACCAGGTTCCTCAAAGCTCCTTTGGACTCATCCTCCAAGTGAGCACCAATTTCGGGTTCACTCGTCTTTCCCAGTTCCAGGTGACCACCATCCCTTTGGGCTCCCAGGCTTGGAGAAGATCTATCCTTCGTCTTCAGCAAGCATTCACTCAGAGACTCCATGTGATTTTCGGTGTCCCTTAGAACTTGTTCTCCAGCTACTTTAGAGTCCTCTAATATGATTTTTGCTTTATATTGGACACCTCCTTGTTCCCTCTGTGCTTCAGCTTCTCCTTGTATTGTTGGTCTCTGCGTTTGCGGAAGTAGGGATCCTTCATTCAAAACCTCTTTGATTGCCAGCTTCAGTTCTTCCTCATTCACTTGAAAGAGTCTCCAGTTTGTTTTGGCTTCAGCTATTTGTGATCTGAGGGATTCAGATTCACCTTGGAGGGACTGTATCCCTCTTGATAGATGCGCCATCGTTTCATCCTGTTGACCATGTTCAGCATTCTGTGCTTTGAGCTCTTCTTCTAGAAAGAGCATTTCAACGCCATGGCTGGATTCGGACCTATGCAGCTTTGGTTGGTTGCCTCCAGCTGTTGTGCTTCCCTTGAACCCTTCTCAAACCTGCAATCCTTTAAAGATGAGTCTAAGCCTTTATGTTCTTTTTCAACAAGGCTCACTTTATCAAGAAGTCCACATTTTGCCTCAATAAGTCCAGCAAGATTTAGAGCCAGCCTTTTTTCTCTTCCCACGTAAAGCCTGCTACTAACCGACTGAAAAGCTCTCCAGAAAAGTGAGAGAACAGCAAAAAATCCAAGAGCTGTACACATCATCAACTCCCAAGGAAAGCCAGAAGGAAGATGGCCTGGCTTCATGTCTTCGGACAATGCTGCCACAACCCTGGGTGCTTCTTCCAGAACCACCCACTAGTATGGCTGAGAGGCAGCCCTTGGCTCCTCCATCACGCCAAGACAGTTTTGGCTCTTGCCACCACAACCACAGGCTGCCCAGGCAGGCCAACACAGGCTGTGGACACTCAGGTGTTTGGTCAGGAACTCCAACCTGCACCAGGCAACGGAGCAGACCACTGTGAGCCCCTTCAGGGGCTGAGCGTATGGTGTGTGGTGTGCGTATGGCGGTGGGAGCCATGATCAGGGGCTCCCAGGAGCCTTGTTGTCTCAACTGCCCATCAGGGGAGTCTTGTCCCCTTCCCTACCCAGTGCATCCTCAAGTGCCACATGTTTAGGTCCCTCCCACTCCAGCCAGAGAGAATTCCTCTCCATGCCACCCACCCCTTGATTTGGTTTAGGCCAGGCCAAGGCGGGGTTAGTAGGAAGATTCCATCCAGTCATAATAACATTCAGTTTGATGTCACTCAAATTCTAAAGCTGACTAAACCGTTCAAACAGCTTTTATGGCCTATATTGGTCTTTGTGTCCCTTGCCTTTTGTTTGAGTGACTCAGTCCTTTTTCTGCCCTTGTGCTCTCCCTATTTCCTACCTTCCTTGCTTCCTTCCCCCCTTCCTGGTTTTTCTCCTTTTCTTCTTCCTTCTTTTGTACCTCCATCCATCCCTCCAACTTTGCCTTCCTCCCTTCCAACTTTCTCTCTCCCTTCCCTCCCTTTTCTTTTCTTGCAAGTGTTTGGGGTGAAAGTCCATGGCAGGCCAGCCCCAAGCTAGGCAAGGTCACTGCCACTGAGCTACAACATCCCCAGACCTGCTGCCACTTCCTATGCAAGTAATTTGAATTCTCTCTAAAGAGAAACTCTCACATTAGTCTACTTTCAACGTAATTTCAGAAGAGTTGCTAACATGGGCATCAATCAGTTATGACAAGTCATTTTTGAAAAGCACGGCACAGCTAATGTTCCTCAAAAGAAGGAGTTGAAACTTTAGTTGGTTTTCAGGTCAGCATTTCTAGACTAGTACAAACCCTCCTAATCCTGATCTCTCCTTAGTCCTATGATTTCTTTAAGTGTCCCCTTTGCTCCTGTTCATGGAGTCATGTGTACAGAAATTATACCTGGTTCTACTGAACTCTACTTAATTCTTTCTCACCTCTGTGCTCCTTTTGCCAAGTCACTCCTCAACACTTACTGTAACCCTTTAAATTTTTTGTCCATTTTCATTTAAAAAACTCTTTCAAAAATTGAACAATTTCTCATGAAGATACAGTCTTCTTGATCTATTAATCCCCCACCACTGACATTGTAAGTTATAGAAATGTACACTTCCAGACCGTTTTCAGATTTTTGATTTCTGTATATCTATCTGTCTATCTATTCACAAACATAACATGGTATTCTGAAAGTATCATTCTGCTTTTGGAGCTCTACATTGTGTTTTTCAGAAGCAGGCCTATTACACAGAGATGAATCCATGTTACCTAGATTGAGGTCAAACCGGAATGTGCACTCTGATTCCCATGATATTGTTCTACCTACTAATGGACAGTTCAGTTATATCCAGACCTCACCACCTCCCCCATTAAGTAAAACCCTTGTGAAGAGACATGTAGATGCCTTTATGAACATATTGATAATTTTTCATGGCAGTGTTTTCCAAAAACCAGTTAGTAAAATCAATTTATTCCTTTGCAGCCTGAAATTACCTTCATTCCAGTTTACTGGTATAAGAACCGCAGTATATCAGCAACAATTCTCCAATAGTAGTTCAGGCAGAAGTCATTCTAGATAACAATCAGTGCCGGATCGTCCATGTGTTTTACACAGCCCATGACAGGGGACATCCGTCCACTCCTTTAGAACAACTGATGTTTTATGCTGGCAATTTAGGTTTATTGAATGGAGAAAACAGGTGAGACAGACTGATTAGATTCAGTATGTATGTTGGCTTTGTTTTTCGAGGCCTGAATTTTTCACATTTCAATTAATTGTAGGTTAAGTATCAGGCAGATTCTTCACTGGGCTTCAAATGTGATAAAGTTGCTTCTTATTTTAAAGAAGGCCGTTGCAATCCTGCATTTATTTTACACCTCAGTGATTGTTTCACACACAAGCACACATACCCACACACCACACACATCAACAAACACACAAACACATAATTAGAGCACATTTAACACTCAAATAAAGCTTTACCTACTAACTCATAACTAGGGTATTTTTTTTTAATAAGTATTGTGTCTTGGTCTCTACTGGGGAAACATTGTTCAATGTGAGTTCTCTGGTTTGTTGTAGGGCAGTGAATGTTCACTTGTTGGCAATGATATAGAAATGGGGAGTAAGGGTTTAAAAGTTTTTACAGTAGGTAGGCAGAGTCAGAGTATGGACTCTAAGAATAAGAAATTGGGGAATTTCCTCTTTGTTTCTTCATTTCAATCTCCTAATAATTCATGTATATTTTCCAAAAGTCTCCCAGAAAACAAGGACTAAGTCAATCCACATATCAGTAAACCATAGCAGAATGCGATTCTGAATTTCTTACAAACAGTCATAAAATCAAAAAGACAGGTGCTGGGGTTTTGGCTCAGCACTAGAGTGCTGGCTTCACACTTTCAAAGGTCCTGAGTTGGATCCCCAACACCATATGTGAAAGGAATGAATGAACCAATGCATGAGTGTATGATGAATGAATGAAAGGTATAAGGAGGAGGAGGAGGAGGAGAAATAGAAGAAGATGATGAGTAATTTGACAGAAGGGAAAAAGGGGAGGAGAGTGAGTTTAAAGTGTGGTTTCCAATTCCCAAGCGTTAAATTACAGCAGATAGGATAGAGAGAGAAGATGGGAGGGCAGGAGAGGGGGGATAGTAGAGGCTAGAAAAGGTAGCAGAATACAACAGTTACTAATATGGCATTTTGTAAAAATGTGGATGTGTAAACAATGTGATTGTGCAATCTGTATATGGGGTGAAAATGGGAGTTCATAACTCACTTGAATCTAATGTAGGAAATATGGTATCTCAAGAGCTATGTAATGTTTTAAGCAACCAATATAAACAAGAGGTCTTCATTTTTCTTTGTAGTTGAGATCTCCTGTTTCCCTGACATGTTTAGTTGTGTTCTCTCCTTTAGTCCTCCCATGCTCTAGTTATTCTGATATGGAAAAACTAGCTGAAATGCCCAACCAGTCTGTAAATCAGTGACAATTCTTCATTAAGCCCAAAGTCACTTTACATTTGCTACAGTCATAATAAATGCACTTCTTTTTGGGGAGTTTCAAAGATATTTCCATCAGCTAGATTACAAGTACCTAGAACTCCCATTCTTGTTTATGTAAGAGTGGCTTCATCAGATTAAATGCTGTTCTCTGGAATAAAATAAAATAGGAATAATTTACTCAGAAGATTCCTACGTAAACCATCTTTATTTACAAAATACTATCTTAAGAATTATTGTTTCATTGAGCTTCAATTGGAGCCAAAGTATAGTCAATTACTGATGTAAAAGCAGTTACTTAAAAACTAAAAATGAGAGATAAGTCAAATTACATTTGAAGAGAGAGCAACAGCATGAGGTTTCTTGTTTGGTTCTGGATGTTGAGTAACAGGCTCATTTGCAGGTGGAAGGAACCCTTCAGGGAACTCACTTGTACTTTCAGAATGGGGGTGTAGAGGGCTGAATTCCAGCTGTTGGGGGAAGATTGTGAGGAAAACCCCCTCCCTGCATAGACACATCACATTGGAAATGGAGTGGGTGGCGGGTCAGGTGGAAAATAATCTCCAGGTTCCCAGACAAGTTTCCTGGGAGAGGTGGAGGAAAAAAAAGGTCCTCTTCTCAGGAACTGAGTCCTTGGGTCAACTGGAAACAAGGCACCTCTGACTGGAGGGAAAGGTGCCAACACCGAGCCAGAGCCAGTTGCTTGGTTTTCAGCATGGAGAGGTGAATCAGGCACATCAGAGTCCAAAGGAGGCATATTAGGAATTCAGTGTTCTGCTGGTCCCGATGCTCTACCACAATTTGAGTAAAACCTATCTTGCCTTTGTAGAGGAAGACGTGCATCAGAAGAATATGGTTGGCCTGGCGGAGGGATCATCAGCCTGCTGGCCTGTTCCCCTGGAGGAGAGAGGGGCCCAGTCTGAGAAGGTGCTCTCTGAAAATCAGTGAACTTATGACAGCTGGATTCTCTTCCTTTACTGGTAGTCGCATGGTCCAGAGGATTCTCCAGGGCCCCTTGACCCTCTTCCTCCTCCCACTGGAGTGAAAGGTGAGAGTGTGAGTGGACCACTCTTTTCAAAATGAGGAGGTCTCCTTTCAGATGAAGGGTGACCTATTGGTGAGGGCCCATTCGGAGAAGGCTTTCTGCCCATTGCTGAGTTGGAAACATCCAGTGCATCATATGGATCTTTTCCTACAAGTTCAAATCTCAGCTCCTTCTCAGTTAATTTTTGTCTGTTGCGTGCATTTTGTTTCCTGAAATAGCTGAGGTTTCTTTCAGCAATCCGAGCTGCCAACTCACTGGCATGTGCATCTTTCTCAGAGGAAATAATCTTCCCCAGACAGGAATGAATGGTACTCTGCAATTGTTCTTCAAGATATTGGGCTCTCTTTCTGTAGGTCTCCAGCTCTTTTATTGTATGGCTCATCTTTTCTTCGACTTTGGAAAGTTTCTCCTCTTGCTCCACCCGGTAGTTTTCCTCCCCTCTTAATTTCCTGTGCAGTTTCATCGTATTTTCTTGATAGCGTTCCATCATGACTTTCAAGTTCTTCTGTAGGGTCTCATTCTCACTTTGCAGCTGTGCATTTTCTGACTGCAAGGATGCCTGTTCAGTCTGCAGACTTTTAAGGTGTTCTGTAAGGTCTTCCGTGGTTTTCTCCACTTCAGATGAGAAAGTACATTTTTGATTTCTTCCTCCTTCCAAGATTTCTAAGGAGGCCTTTAGCTTATCACCATAAACCAGGTTCCTCAAAGCTCCTTTGGACTCATCCTCCAAGTGAGCACCAATTTCGGGTTCACTCGTCTTTCCCAGTTCCAGGTGATCACCATCCCTTTGGGCTCCCAGGCTTGGAGAAGATCTATCCTTCGTCTTCAGCAAGCATTCACTCAGAGACTCCATGTGATTTTCGGTGTCCCTTAGAACTTGTTCTCCAGCTACTTTAGAGTCCTCTAATATGATTTTTGCTTTATATTGGACACCTCCTTGTTCCCTCTGTGCTTCAGCTTCTCCTTGTATTGTTGGTCTCTGCGTTTGCGGAAGTAGGGATCCTTCATTCAAAACCTCTTTGATTGCCAGGTTCAGTTCCTCCTCATTCACTTGAAAGAGTCTCCAGTTTGTTTTGGCTTCAGCTATTTGTGATCTGAGGGATTCAGATTCACCTTGGAGGTACTGTATCCCTCTTGATAGATGCGCCATCGTTTCATCCTGTTGACAATGTTTAGCCTTCTGTGCTTTGAGCTCTTCTTCTAGAAAGAGCATTTCAACGCCATGGCTGGATTCGGACCTATGCAGCTTTTCGTAGGTTGCCTCCAGCTGTTGTGCTTCCCTTGAACCCTTCTCAAACCTGCAATCCTTTAAAGATGAGTCTAAGCCTTTATGTTCTTTTTCAACAAGGCTCACTTTATCAAGAAGTCCACATTTTGCCTCAATAAGTCCAGCAAGATTTAGAGCCAGCCTTTTTTCTCTTCCCACGTCAAGCCTGCTACTAACCGACTGAAAAGCTCTCCAGAAAAGTGAGAGAACAGCAAAAAATCCAAGAGCTGTACACATCATCAACTCCCAAGGAAAGCCAGAAGGAAGATGGCCTGGCTTCATGTCTTCGGACAATGCTGCCACAACCCTGGGTGCTTCTTCCAGAACCACCCACTAGTATGGCTGAGAGGCAGCCCTTGGCTCCTCCATCACGCCAAGACAGCTTTGGCTCTTGCCACCACAACCACAGCCTGCCCAGGCAGGCCAACACAGGCTGTGGACACTCAGGTGTTTGGTCAGGAACTCCAACCTGCACCAGGCAACGGAGCAGACCACTGTGAGCCCCTTCAGGGCTGAGCGTATGGTGTGTCGTGTGCGTATGGCGGTGGGAGCCATGATCAGGGGCTCCCAGGAGCCTTGTTGTCTCAACTGCCCATCAGGGGAGTCTTGTCCCCTTCCCTACCCAGTGCATCCTCAAGTGCCACATGTTTAGGTCCCTCCCACTCCAGCCAGAGAGAATTCCTCTCCATGCCACCCACCCCTTGATTTGGTTTAGGCCAGGCCAAGGCGGGGTTAGTAGGAAGATTCCATCCAGTCATAATAACATTCAGTTTGATGTCACTCAAATTCTAAAGCTGACTAAACCGTTCAAACAGCTTTTATGGCCTATATTGGTCTTTGTGTCCCTTGCCTTTTGTTTGAGTGACTCAGTCCTTTTTCTGCCCTTGTGCTCTCCCTATTTCCTACCTTCCTTGCTTCCTTCCCCCCTTCCTCGTTTTTCTCCTTTTCTTCTTCCTTCTTTTGTACCTCCATCCATCCCTCCAACTTTGCCTTCCTCCCTTCCAACTTTCTCTCTCCCTTCCCTCCCTTTTCTTTTCTTGCAAGTGTTTGGGGTGAAAGTCCATGGCAGGCCAGCCCCAAGCTAGGCAAGGTCACTGCCACTGAGCTACAACATCCCCAGACCTGCTGCCACTTCCTATGCAAGTAATTTGAATTCTCTCTAAAGAGAAACTCTCACATTAGTCTACTTTCAACGTAATTTCAGAAGAGTTGCTAACATGGGCATCAATCAGTTATGACAAGTCATTTTTGAAAAGCACGGCACAGCTAATGTTCCTCAAAAGAAGGAGTTGAAACTTTAGTTGGTTTTCAGGTCAGCATTTCTAGACTAGTACAAACCCTCCTAATCCTGATCTCTCCTTAGTCCTATGATTTCTTTAAGTGTCCCCTTTGCTCCTGTTCATGGAGTCATGTGTACAGAAATTATACCTGGTTCTACTGAACTCTACTTAATTCTTTCTCACCTCTGTGCTCCTTTTGCCAAGTCACTCCTCAACACTTACTGTAACCCTTTAAATTTTTTGTCCATTTTCATTTAAAAAACTCTTTCAAAAATTGAACAATTTCTCATGCAGGTACAGTCTTCTTGATCTGCTATTAATCCCCCACCACTGACATTGTAAGTTATAGAAATGTACACTTCCAGACCGTTTTCAGATTTTTGATTTCTGTATATCTATCTGTCTATCTATTCACAAACATAACATGGTATTCTGAAAGTATCGTTCTGCTTTTGGAGCTCTACATTGTGTTTTTCAGAAGCAGGCCTATTACACAGAGATGAATCCATGTTACCTAGATTGAGGTCAAACCGGAATGTGCACTCTGATTCCCATGATATTGTTCTACCTACTAATGGACAGTTCAGTTATATCCAGACCTCACCACCTCCCCCATTAAGTAAAACCCTTGTGAAGAGACATGTAGATGCCTTTATGAACATATTGATAATTTTTCATGGCAGTGTTTTCCAAAAACCAGTTAGTAAAATCAATTTATTCCTTTGCAGCCTGAAATTACCTTCATTCCAGTTTACTGGTATAAGAACCGCAGTATATCAGCAACAATTCTCCAATAGTAGTTCAGGCAGAAGTCATTCTAGATAACAATCAGTGCCGGATCGTCCATGTGTTTTACACAGCCCATGACAGGGGACATCCGTCCACTCCTTTAGAACAACTGATGTTTTATGCTGGCAATTTAGGTTTATTGAATGGAGAAAACAGGTGAGACAGACTGATTAGATTCAGTATGTATGTTGGCTTTGTTTTTCGAGGCCTGAATTTTTCACATTTCAATTAATTGTAGGTTAAGTATCAGGCAGATTCTTCACTGGGCTTCAAATGTGATAAAGTTGCTTCTTATTTTTAAGAAGGCCGTTGCAATCCTGCATTTATTTTACACCTCAGTGCTTGTTTCACACACAAGCACACACACCCACACACCACACACATCAACAAACACACAAACACATAATTAGAGCACATTTAACACTCAAATAAAGCTTTACCTACTAACTCATACCTAGGGTATTTTTTTTAATAAGTATTGTGTCTTGGTCTCTACTGGGGAAACATTGTTCAATGTGAGTTCTCTGGTTTGTTGTAGGGCAGTGAATGTTCACTTGTTGGCAATGATATAGAAATGGGGAGTAAGGGTTTAAAAGTTTTTACAGTAGGTAGGCAGAGTCAGAGTATGGACTCTAAGAATAAGAAATTGGGGAATTTCCTCTTTGTTTCTTCATTTCAATCTCCTAATAATTCATGTATATTTTCCAAAAGTGTCCCAGAAAACAAGGACTAGGTCAATCCACATATCAGTAAACCATAGCAGAATGCGATTCTGAATTTCATACAAACAGTCATAAAATCAAAAAGACAGGTGCTGGGGTTTAGGCTCAGCACTAGAGTGCTGGCTTCACACTTTCAAAGGTCCTGAGTTGGATCCCCAACACCATATGTGAAAGGAATGAATGAACCAATGCATGAGTGTATGATGAATGAATGAAAGATATAAGGAGGAGGAGGAGGAGGAGAAATAGAAGAAGATGATGAGTAATTTGACAGAAGGGAAAAAGGGGAGGAGAGTGAGTTTAAAGTGTGGTTTCCAATTCCCAAGCGTTAAATTACAGCAGATGGGATAGAGAGAGAAGATGGGAGGGCAGGAGAGGGGGGATAGTAGAGGCTAGAAAAGGTAGCAGAATACAACAGTTACTAATATGGCATTTTGTAAAAATGTGGATGTGTAAACAATGTGATTGTGCAATCTGTATATGGGGTGAAAATGGGAGTTCATAACTCACTTGAATCTAATGTAGGAAATATGGTATCTCAAGAGCTATGTAATGTTTTAAGCAACCAATATAAACAAGAGGTCTTCATTTTTCTTTGTAGTTGAGATCTCCTGTTTCCCTGACATGTTTAGTTGTGTTCTCTCCTTTAGTCCTCCCATGCTCTAGTTATTCTGATATGGAAAAACTAGCTGAAATGCCCAACCAGTCTCTAAATCAGTGACAATTCTTCATTAAGCCCAAAGTCACTTTACATTTGCTACAGTCATACTAAATGCACTTCTTTTTTGGGAGTTTCAAAGATATTTCCATCAGCTAGATTACAAGTACCTAGAACTCCCATTCTTGTTTATGTAAGAGTGGCTTCATCAGATTAAATGCTGTTCTCTGGAATAAAATAAAATAGGAATAATTTACTCAGAAGATTTCTACGTAAACCATCTTTATTTACAAAATACTATCTTAAGAATTATTGTTTCATTGAGCTTCAATTGGAGCCAAAGTATAGTCAATTACTGATGTAAAAGCAGTTACTTAAAAACTAAAAATGAGAGATAAGTCAAATTACATTTGAAGAGAGAGCAACAACATGAGGTTTCTTGTTTGGTTCTGGATGTTGAGTAACAGGCTCATTTGCAGGTGGAAGGAACCCTAGAGGGAACTCACTTGTACTTTCAGAATGGGGGTGTAGAGGGCTGAATTCCAGCTGTTGGGGGAAGATTGTGAGGAAAACCCCCTCCCTGCATAGACACATCACATTGGAAATGGAGTGGGTGGCGGGTCAGGTGGAAAATAATCTCCAGGTTCCCAGACAAGTTTCCTGGGAGAGGTGGAGGAAAAAAAAGGTCCTCTTCTCAGGAACTGAGTCCTTGGGTCAACTGGAAACAAGGCACCTCTGACTGGAGGGAAAGGTGCCAACACAGAGCCAGAGCCAGTTGCTTGGTTTTCAGCATGGAGAGGTGAATCAGGCACATCAGAGTCCAAAGGAGGCATATTAGGAATTCTGTGTTCTGCTGGTCCCGATGCTCTACCACAATTTGAGTAAAACCTATCTTGCCTTTGTAGAGGAAGACGTGCATCAGAAGAATATGGTTGGCCTGGCGGAGGGATCATCAGCCTGCTGGCCTGTTCCCCTGGAGGAGAGAGGGGCCCAGTCTGAGAAGGTGCTGTCTGAAAATCACTGAACTTATGACAGCTGGATTCTCTTCCTTTACTGGTAGTCGCATGGTCCAGAGGATTCTCCAGGGCCCCTTGACCCTCTTCCTCCTCCCACTGGAGTGAAAGGTGAGAGTGTGAGTGGACCACTCTTTTCAAAATGAGGAGGTCTCCTTTCAGATGAAGGGTGACCTATTGGTGATGGCCCATTCGGAGAAGGCTTTCTGCCCATTGCTGAGTTGGAAACATCCAGTGCATCATACGGATCTTTTCCTACAAGTTCAAATCTCAGCTCCTTCTCAGTTAATTTTTGTCTGTTGCGTGCATTTTGTTTCCTGAAATAGCTGAGGTTTCTTTCAGCAATCCGAGCTGCCAACTCACTGGCATGTGCATCTTTCTCAGAGGAAATAATCTTCCCCAGACAGGAATGAATGGTACTCTGCAATTGTTCTTCAAGATATTGGGCTCTCTTTCTGTAGGTCTCCAGCTCTTTTATTGTATGGCTCATCTTTTCTTCGACTTTGGAAAGTTTCTCCTCTTGCTCCACCCGGTAGTTTTCCTCCCCTCTTAATTTCCTGTGCAGTTTCATCGTATTTTCTTGATAGCGTTCCATCGTGACTTTCAAGTTCTTCTGTAGGGTCTCATTCTCACTTTGCAACTGTGCATTTTCTGACTGCAAGGATGCCTGTTCAGTCTGCAGACTTTTAAGGTGTTCTGTAAGGTCTTCCGTGGTTTTCTCCACTTCAGATGAGAAAGTACATTTTTGATTTCTTCCTCCTTCCAAGATTTCTAAGGAGGCCTTTAGCTTATCACCATAAACCAGGTTCCTCAAAGCTCCTTTGGACTCATCCTCCAAGTGAGCACCAATTTCGGGTTCACTCGTCTTTCCCAGTTCCAGGTGACCACCATCCCTTTGGGCTCCCAGGCTTGGAGAAGATCTATCCTTCGTCTTCAGCAAGCATTCACTCAGAGACTCCATGTGATTTTCGGTGTCCCTTAGAACTTGTTCTCCAGCTACTTTAGAGTCCTCTAATATGATTTTTGCTTTATATTGGACACCTCCTTGTTCCCTCTGTGCTTCAGCTTCTCCTTGTATTGTTGGTCTCTGCGTTTGCGGAAGTAGGGATCCTTCATTCAAAACCTCTTTGATTGCCAGCTTCAGTTCTTCCTCATTCACTTGAAAGAGTCTCCAGTTTGTTTTGGCTTCAGCTATTTGTGATCTGAGGGATTCAGATTCACCTTGGAGGGACTGTATCCCTCTTGATAGATGCGCCATCATTTCATCCTGTTGACCATGTTTAGCCTTCTGTGCTTTGAGCTCTTCTTCTAGAAAGAGCATTTCAATGCCATGGCTGGATTCGGACCTATGCAGCTTTTCGTAGGTTGCCTCCAGCTGTTGTGCTTCCCTTGAACCCTTCTCAAACCTGCAATCCTTTAAAGATGAGTCTAAGCCTTTATGTTCTTTTTCAACAAGGCTCACTTTATCAAGAAGTCCACATTTTGCCTCAATAAGTCCAGCAAGATTTAGAGCCAGCCTTTTTTCTCTTCCCACGTAAAGCCTGCTACTAACCGACTGAAAAGCTCTCCAGAAAAGTGAGAGAACAGCAAAAAATCCAAGAGCTGTACACATCATCAACTCCCAAGGAAAGCCAGAAGGAAGATGGCCTGGCTTCATGTCTTCGGACAATGCTGCCACAACCCTGGGTGCTTCTTCCAGAACCACCCACTAGTATGGCTGAGAGGAAGCCCTTGGCTCCTCCATCACGCCAAGACAGCTTTGGCTCTTGCCACCACAACCACAGCCTGCCCAGGCAGGCCAATACAGGCTGTGGACACTCAGGTGTTTGGTCAGGAACTCCAACCTGCACCAGGCAACGGAGCAGACCACTGTGAGCCCCTTCAGGGGCTGAGCGTATGGTGGGTGGTGTGCGTATGGCGGTGGGAGCCATGATCAGGGGCTCCCAGGAGCCTTGTTGTCTCAACTGCCCATCAGGGAAGTCTTGTCCCCTTCCCTACCCAGTGCATCCTCAAGTGCCACATGTTTAGGTCCCTCCCACACCAGCCAGAGAGAATTCCTCTCCATGCCACCCACCCCTTGATTTGGTTTAGGCCAGGCCAAGGCGGGGTTAGTAGGAAGATTCCATCCAGTCATAATAACATTCAGTTTGATGTCACTCAAATTCTAAAGCTGACTAAACCGTTCAAACAGCTTTTATGGCCTATATTGGTCTTTGCGTCCCTTGCCTTTTGTTTGAGTGACTCAGTCCTTTTTCTGCCCTTGTGCTCTCCCTATTTCCTACCTTCCTTGCTTCCTTCCCCCCTTCCTGGTTTTTCTCCTTTTCTTCTTCCTTCTTTTGTACCTCCATCCATCCCTCCAACTTTGCCTTCCTCCCTTCCAACTTTCTCTCTCCCTTCCCTCCCTTTTCTTTTCTTGCAAGTGTTTGGGGTGAAAGTCCATGGCAGGCCAGCCCCAAGCTAGGCAAGGTCACTGCCACTGAGCTACAACATCCCCAGACCTGCTGCCACTTCCTATGCAAGTAATTTGAATTCTCTCTAAAGAGAAACTCTCACATTAGTCTACTTTCAACGTAATTTCAGAAGAGTTGCTAACATGGGCATCAATCAGTTATGACAAGTCATTTTTGAAAAGCACGGCACAGCTAATGTTCCTCAAAAGAAGGAGTTGAAACTTTAGTTGGTTTTCAGGTCAGCATTTCTAGACTAGTACAAACCCTCCTAATCCTGATCTCTCCTTAGTCCTATGATTTCTTTAAGTGTCCCCTTTGCTCCTGTTCATGGAGTCATGTGTACAGAAATTATACCTGGTTCTACTGAACTCTACTTAATTCTTTCTCACCTCTGTGCTCCTTTTTCCAAGTCACTCCTCAACACTTACTGTAACCCTTTAAATTTTTTGTCCATTTTCATTTAAAAAACTCTTTCAAAAATTGAACCATTTCTCATGCAGATACAGTCTTCTTGATCTGCTATTAATCCCCCACTACTGACATTGTAAGTTATAGAAATGTACACTTCCAGACCGTTTTCAGATTTTTGATTTCTGTATATCTATCTGTCTGTCTATTTACAAACATAACGTGGTATTCTGAAAGTATCGTTCTGCTTTTGGAGCTCTACATTGTGTTTTTCAGAAGCAGGCCTATTAAACAGAGTTGAATCCATGTTACCTAGATTGAGGTCAAACCGGAATGTGCACTCTGATTCCCATGATATTGTTCTACCTACTAATGGACAGTTCAGTTATATTCAGACCTCACCACCTCCCCCATTAAGTAAAACCCTTGTGAAGAGACATGTAGATGCCTTTATGAACATATTGATAATTTTTCCTGGCAGTGTTTTCCAAAAACCAGTTAGTAAAATCAATTTATTCCTTTGCAGCCTGAAATTACCTTCATTCCAGTTTACTGGTATAAGAACCGCAGTATATCAGCAACAATTCTCCAATAGTAGTTCAGGCAGATGTCATTCTAGATAACAATCAGTGCCGGATCGTCCATGTGTTTTACACAGCCCATGACAGGGGACATCCGTCCACTCGTTTAGAACAACTGATGTTTTATGCTGGCAATTTAGGTTTATTGAAAGGAGTGATTAGAAAACAGGTGAGACAGACTGATTAGATTCAGTATGTATGTTGGCTTTGTTTTTCGAGGCCTGAATTTTTCACATTTCAATTAATTGTAGGTTAAGTATCAGGCAGATTCTTCACTGGGCTTCAAATGTGATAAAGTTGCTTCTTATTTTTAAGAAGGCCGTTGCAATCCTGCATTTATTTTACACCTCAGTGCTTGTTTCACACACAAGAACACACACCCACACACCACACACATCAACAAACACACAAACACATAATTAGAGCACATTTAACACTCAAATAAAGCTTTACCTACTAACTCATAACTAGGGTATTTTTTTGTATAAGTATTGTGTCTTGGTCTCTACTGGGGAAACATTGTTCAATGTGAGTTCTCTGGTTTGTTGTAGGGCAGTGAATGTTCACTTGTTGGCAATGATATAGAAATGGGGAGTAAGGGTTTAAAAGTTTTTACAGTAGGTAGGCAGAGTCAGAGTATGGACTCTAAGAATAAGAAATTGGGGAATTTCCTCTTTGTTTCTTCATTTCAATCTCCTAATAATTCATGTATATTTTCCAAAAGTCTCCCAGAAACAAGGACTAAGTCAATCCACATATCAGTAAACCATAGCAGAATGCGATTCTGAATTTCTTACAAACAGTCATAAAATCAAAAAGACAGGTGCTGGGGTTTTGGCTCAGCACTATAGTGCTGGCTTCACACTTTCAAAGGTCCTGAGTTGAATCCCCAACACCATATGTGAAAGGAATGAATGAACCAATGCATGAGTGTATGATGAATGAATGAAAGGTATAAGGAGGAGGAGGAGGAGGAGAAATAGAAGAAGATGATGAGTAATTTGACAGAAGGGAAAAAGGGGAGGAGAGTGAGTTTAAAGTGTGGTTTCCAATTCCCAAGCGTTAAATTACAGCAGATGGGATAGAGAGTGAAGATGGGAGGGCAGGAGAGGGGGGATAGTAGAGGCTAGAAAAGGTAGCAGAATACAACAGTTACTAATATGGCATTTTGTAAAAATGTGGATGTGTAAACAATGTGATTGTGCAATCTGTATATGGGGTGAAAATGGGAGTTCATAACTCACTTGAATCTAATGTAGGAAATATGGTATCTCAAGAGCTATGTAATGTTTTAAGCAACCAATATAAACAAGAGGTCTTTATTTTTCTTTGTAGTTGAGATCTCCTGTTTCCCTGACATGTTTAGTTGTGTTCTCTCCTTTAGTCCTCCCATGCTCTAGTTATTCTGATATGGAAAAACTAGCTGAAATGCCCAACCAGTCTCTAAATCAGTGACAATTCTTCATTAAGCCCAAAGTCACTTTACATTTGCTACAGTCATACTAAATGCACTTCTTTTTTGGGAGTTTCAAAGATATTTCCATCAGCTAGATTACAAGTACCTAGAACTCCCATTCTTGTTTATGTAAGAGTGGCTTCATCAGATTAAATGTTGTTCTCTGGAATAAAATAAAATAGGAATAATTTACTCAGAAGATTCCTACGTAAACCATCTTTATTTACAAAATACTATCTTAAGAATTATTGTTTCATTGAGCTTCAATTGGAGCCAAAGTATAGTCAATTACTGATGTAAAAGCAGCTACTTAAAAACTAAAAATGAGAGATAAGTCAAATTACATTTGAAGAGAGAGCAACAGCATGAGGTTTCTTGTTTGGTTCTGGATGTTGAGTAACAGGCTCATTTGCAGGTGGAAGGAAGCCTTCAGGGAACTCACTTGTACTTTCAGAATGGGGGTGTAGAGGGCTGAATTCCAGCTGTTGGGGGAAGATTGTGAGGAAAACCCCCTCCCTGCATAGACACATCACATTGGAAATGGAGTGGGTGGCGGGTCAGGTGGAAAATAATCTCCAGGTTCCCAGACAAGTTTCCTGGGAGAGGTGGAGGAAAAAAAAGGTCCTCTTCTCAGGAACTGAGTCCTTGGGTCAACTGGAAACAAGGCACCTCTGACTGGAGGGAAAGGTGCCAACACCGAGCCAGAGCCAGTTGCTTGGTTTTCAGCATGGAGAGGTGAATCAGGCACATCAGAGTCCAAAGGAGGCATATTAGGAATTCTGTGTTCTGCTGGTCCCGATGCTCTACCACAATTTGAGTAAAACCTATCTTGCCTTTGTAGAGGAAGACGTGCATCAGAAGAATATGGTTGGCCTGGCGGAGGGATCATCAGCCTGCTGGCCTGTTCCCCTTTAGGAGAGAGGGGCCCAGTCTGAGAAGGTGCTCTCTGAAAATCAGTGAACTTATGACAGCTGGATTCTCTTCCTTTACTGGTAGTCGCATGGTCCAGAGGATTCTCCAGGGCCCCTTGACCCTCTTCCTCCTCCCACTGGAGTGAAAGGTGAGAGTGTGAGTGGACCACTCTTTTCAAAATGAGGAGGTCTCCTTTCAGATGAAGGGTGACCTATTGGTGAGGGCCCATTCGGAGAAGGCTTTCTGCCCATTGCTGAGTTGGAAACATCCAGTGCATCATACGGATCTTTTCCTACAAGTTCAAATCTCAGCTCCTTCTCAGTTAATTTTTGTCTGTTGCGTGCATTTTGTTTCCTGAAATAGCTGAGGTTTCTTTCAGCAATCCGAGCTGCCAACTCACTGGCATGTGCATCTTTCTCAGAGGAAATAATCTTCCCCAGACAGGAATGAATGGTACTCTGCAATTGTTCTTCAAGATATTGGGCTCTCTTTCTGTAGGTCTCCAGCTCTTTTATTGTATGGCTCATCTTTTCTTCGACTTTGGAATGTTTCTCCTCTTGCTCCACCCGGTAGTTTTCCTCCCCTCTTAATTTCCTGTGCAGTTTCATCGTATTTTCTTGATAGCGTTCCATCATGACTTTCAAGTTCTTCTGTAGGGTCTCATTCTCACTTTGCAGCTGTGCATTTTCTGACTGCAAGGATGCCTGTTCAGTCTGCAGACTTTTAAGGTGTTCTGTAAGGTCTTCCGAGGTTTTCTCCACTTCAGATGAGAAAGTACATTTTTGATTTCTTCCTCCTTCCAAGATTTCTAAGGAGGCCTTTAGCTTATCACCATAAACCAGGTTCCTCAAAGCTCCTTTGGACCCATCCTCCAAGTGAGCACCAATTTCGGGTTCACTCGTCTTTCCCAGTTCCAGGTGATCACCATCCCTTTGGGCTCCCAGGCTTGGAGAAGATCTATCCTTCGTCTTCAGCAAGCATTCACTCAGAGACTCCATGTGATTTTCGGTGTCCCTTAGAACTTGTTCTCCAGCTACTTTAGAGTCCTCTAATATGATTTTTGCTTTATATTGGACACCTCCTTGTTCCCTCTGTGCTTCAGCTTCTCCTTGTATTGTTGGTCTCTGCGTTTGCGGAAATAGGGATCCTTCATTCAAAACCTCTTTGATTGCCAGCTTCAGTTCTTCCTCATTCACTTGAAAGAGTCTCCAGTTTGTTTTGGCTTCAGCTATTTGTGATCTGAGGGATTCAGATTCACCTTGGAGGGACTGTATCCCTCTTGATAGATGCGCCATCGTTTCATCCTGTTGACCATGTTTAGCCTTCTGTGCTTTGAGCTCTTCTTCTAGAAAGAGCATTTCAACGCCATGGCTGGATTCGGACCTATGCAGCTTTTCGTAGGTTGCCTCCAGCTGTTGTGCTTCCCTTGAACCCTTCTCAAACCTGCAATCCTTTAAAGATGAGTCTAAGCCTTTATGTTCTTTTTCAACAAGGCTCACTTTATCAAGAAGTCCACATTTTGCCTCAATAAGTCCAGCAAGATTTAGAGCCAGCCTTTTTTCTCTTCCCACGTCAAGCCTGCTACTAACCGACTGAAAAGCTCTCCAGAAAAGTGAGAGAACAGCAAAAAATCCAAGAGCTGTACACATCATCAACTCCCAAGGAAAGCCAGAAGGAAGATGGCCTGGCTTCATGTCTTCGGACAATGCTGCCACAACCCTGGGTGCTTCTTCCAGAACCACCCACTAGTATGGCTGAGAGGCAGCCCTTGGCTCCTCCATCACGCCAAGACAGCTTTGGCTCTTGCCACCACAACCACAGCCTGCCCAGGCAGGCCAACACAGGCTGTGGACACTCAGGTGTTTGGTCAGGAACTCCAACCTGCACCAGGCAACGGAGCAGACCACTGTGAGCCCCTTCAGGGGCTGAGCGTATGGTGGGTGGTGTGCGTATGGCGGTGGGAGCCATGATCAGGGGCTCCCAGGAGCCTTGTTGTCTCAACTGCCCATCAGGGGAGTCTTGTCCCCTTCCCTACCCAGTGCATCCTCAAGTGCCACATGTTTAGGTCCCTCCCACTCCAGCCAGAGAGAATTCCTCTCCATGCCACCCACCCCTTGATTTGGTTTAGGCCAGGCCAAGGCGGGGTTAGTAGGATGATTCCATCCAGTCATAATAACATTCAGTTTGATGTCACTCAAATTCTAAAGCTGACTAAACCGTTCAAACAGCTTTTATGGCCTATATTGGTCTTTGTGTCCCTTGCCTTTTGTTTGAGTGACTCAGTCCTTTTTCTGCCCTTGTGCTCTCCCTATTTCCTACCTTCCTTGCTTCCTTCCCCCCTTCCTGGTTTTTCTCCTTTTCTTCTTCCTTCTTTTGTACCTCCATCCATCCCTCCAACTTTGCCTTCCTCCCTTCCAACTTTCTCTCTCCCTTCCCTCCCTTTTCTTTTCTTGCAAGTGTTTGGGGTGAAAGTCCATGGCAGGCCAGCCCCAAGCTAGGCAAGGTCACTGCCACTGAGCTACAACATCCCCAGACCTGCTGCCACTTCCTATGCAAGTAATTTGAATTCTCTCTAAAGAGAAACTCTCACATTAGTCTACTTTCAACGTAATTTCAGAAGAGTTGCTAACATGGGCATCAATCAGTTATGACAAGTCATTTTTGAAAAGCACGGCACAGCTAATGTTCCTCAAAAGAAGGAGTTGAAACTTTAGTTGGTTTTCAGGTCAGCATTTCTAGACTAGTACAAACCCTCCTAATCCTGATCTCTCCTTTTCCTATGATTTCTTTAAGTGTCCCCTTTGCTCCTGTTCATGGAGTCATGTGTACAGAAATTATACCTGGTTCTACTGAACTCTACTTAATTCTTTCTCACCTCTGTGCTCCTTTTGCCAAGTCACTCCTCAACACTTACTGTAACCCTTTAAATTTTTTGTCCATTTTCATTTAAAAAACTCTTTCAAAAATTGAACCATTTCTCATGCAGATACAGTCTTCTTGATCTGCTATTAATCCCCCACTACTGACATTGTAAGTTATAGAAATGTACACTTCCAGACCGTTTTCAGATTTTTGATTTCTGTATATCTATCTGTCTGTCTATTTACAAACATAACATGGTATTCTGAAAGTATCGTTCTGCTTTTGGAGCTCTACATTGTGTTTTTCAGAAGCAGGCCTATTACACAGAGATGAATCCATGTTACCTAGATTGAGGTCAAACCGGAATGTGCACTCTGATTCCCATGATATTGTTCTACCTACTAATGGACAGTTCAGTTATATCCAGACCTCACCACCTCCCCCATTAAGTAAAACCCTTGTGAAGAGACATGTAGATGCCTTTGTGAACATATTGATAATTTTTCATGGCAGTGTTTTCCAAAAACCAGTTAGTAAAATCAATTTATTCCTTTGCAGCCTGAAATTACCTTCATTCCAGTTTACTGGTATAAGAACCGCAGTATATCAGCAACAATTCTCCAATAGTAGTTCAGGCAGAAGTCATTCTAGATAACAATCAGTGCCGGATCGTCCATGTGTTTTACACAGCCCATGACAGGGGACATCCGTCCACTCGTTTAGAACAACTGATGTTTTATGCTGGCAATTTAGGTTTATTGAAAGGAGTGATTAGAAAACAGGTGAGACAGACTGATTAGATTCAGTATGTATGTTGGCTTTGTTTTTCGAGGCCTGAATTTTTCACATTTCAATTAATTGTAGGTTAAGTATCAGGCAGATTCTTCACTGGGCTTCAAATGTGATAAAGTTGCTTCTTATTTTTAAGAAGGCCGTTGCAATCCTGCATTTATTTTACACCTCAGTGCTTGTTTCACACAAAAGCACACACACCCACACACCACACACATCAACAAACACACAAACACATAATTAGAGCACATTTAACACTCAAATAAAGCTTTACCTACTAACTCATAACTAGGGTATTTTTTTTAATAAGTATTGTGTCTTGGTCTCTACTGGGGAAACATTGTTCAATGTGAGTTCTCTGGTTTGTTGTAGGGCAGTGAATGTTCACTTGTTGGCAATGATATAGAAATGGGGAGTAAGGGTTTAAAAGATTTTACAGTAGGTAGGCAGAGTCAGAGTATGGACTCTAAGAATAAGAAATTGGGGAATTTCCTCTTTGTTTCTTCATTTCAATCTCCTAATAATTCATGTATATTTTCCAAAAGTCTCCCAGAAAACAAGGACTAGGTCAATCCACATATCAGTAAACCATAGCAGAATGTGATTCTGAATTTCATACAAACAGTCATAAAATCAAAAAGACAGGTGCTGGGGTTTTGGCTCAGCACTAGAGTGCTGGCTTCACACTTTCAAAGGTCCTGAGTTGGATCCCCAACACCATATGTGAAAGGAATGAATGAACCAATGCATGAGTGTATGATGAATGAATTAAAGGTATAAGGAGGAGGAGGAGGAGGAGAAATAGAAGAAGATGATGAGTAATTTGACAGAAGGGAAAAAGGGGAGGAGAGTGAGTTTAAAGTGTGGTTTCCAATTCCCAAGCGTTAAATTACAGCAGATGGGATAGAGAGAGAAGATGGGAGGGCAGGAGATGGGGATAGTAGAGGCTAGAAAGGTAGCAGAATACAACAGTTACTAATATGGCATTTTGTAAAAATGTGGATGCGTAAACAATGTGATTGTGCAATCTGTATATGGGGTGAAAATGGGAGTTCATAACTCACTTGAATCTAATGTAGGAAATATGGTATCTCAAGAGCTATGTAATGTTTTAAGCAACCAATATAAACAAGAGGTCTACATTTTTCTTTGTAGTTGAGATCTCCTGTTTCCCTGACATGTTTAGTTGTGTTCTCTCCTTTAGTCCTCCCATGCTCTAGTTATTCTGATATGGAAAAACTAGCTGAAATGCCCAACCAGTCTGTAAATCAGTGACAATTCTTCATTAAGCCCAAAGTCACTTTACATTTGCTACAGTCATACTAAATGCACTTCTTTTTTGGGAGTTTCAAAGATATTTCCATCAGCTAGATTACAAGTACCTAGAACTCCCATTCTTGTTTATGTAAGAGTGGCTTCATCAGATTAAATGCTGTTCTCTGGAATAAAATAAAATAGGAATAATTTACTCAGAAGATTCCTACGTAAACCATCTTTATTTACAAAATACTATCTTAAGAATTATTGTTTCATTGAGCTTCAATTGGAGCCAAAGTATAGTCAATTACTGATGTAAAAGCAGTTACTTAAAAAGTAAAAATGAGAGATAAGTCAAATTACATTTGAAGAGAGAGCAACAGCATGAGGTTTCTTGTTTGGTTCTGGATGTTGAGTAACAGGCTCATTTGCAGGTGGAAGGAACCCTTCAGGGAACTCACTTGTACTTTCAGAATGGGGGTGTAGAGGGCTGAATTCCAGCTGTTGGGGGAAGATTGTGAGGAAAACCCCCTCCCTGCATAGACACATCACATTGGAAATGGAGTGGGTGGCGGGTCAGGTGGAAAATAATCTCCAGGTTCCCAGACAAGTTTCCTAGGAGAGGTGGAGGAAAAAAAAGGTCCTCTTCTCAGGAACTGAGTCCTTGGGTCAACTGGAAACAAGGCACCTCTGACTGGAGGGAAAGGTGCCAACACCGAGCCAGAGCCAGTTGCTTGGTTTTCAGCATGGAGAGGTGAATCAGGCACATCAGAGTCCAAAGGAGGCATATTAGGAATTCTGTGTTCTGCTGGTCCCGATGCTCTACCACAATTTGAGTAAAACCTATCTTGCCTTTGTAGAGGAAGACGTGCATCAGAAGAATATGGTTGGCCTGGCGGAGGGATCATCAGCCTGCTGGCCTGTTCCCCTGGAGGAGAGAGGGGCCCAGTCTGAGAAGGTGCTCTCTGAAAATCGGTGAACTTATGACAGCTGGATTCTCTTCCTTTACTGCTAGTCGCATGGTCCAGAGGATTCTCCAGGGCCCCTTGACCCTCTTCCTCCTCCCACTGGAGTGAAAGGTGAGAGTGTGAGTGGACCACTCTTTTCAAAATGAGGAGGTCTCCTTTCAGATGAAGGGTGACCTATTGGTGAGGGCCCATTCGGAGAAGGCTTTCTGCCCATTGCTGAGTTGGAAACATCCAGTGCATCATACGGATCTTTTCCTACAAGTTCAAATCTCAGCTCCTTCTCAGTTAATTTTTGTCTGTTGCGTGCATTTTGTTTCCTGAAATAGCTGAGGTTTCTTTCAGCAATCCGAGCTGCCAACTCACTGGCATGTGCATCTTTCTCAGAGGAAATAATCTTCCCCAGACAGGAATCAATGGTACTCTGCAATTGTTCTTCAAGATATTGGACTCTCTTTCTGTAGGTCTCCAGCTCTTTTATTGTATGGCTCATCTTTTCTTCGACTTTTGAAAGTTTCTCCTCTTGCTCTACCCGGTAGTTTTCCTCCCCTCTTAATTTACTGTGCAGTTTCATCGTATTTTCTTGATAGCCTTCCATCATGACTTTCAAGTTCTTCTGTAGGGTCTCATTCTCACTTTGCAGCTGTGCATTTTCTGACTGCAAGGATGCCTGTTCAGTCTGCAGACTTTTAAGGTGTTCTGTAAGGTCTTCCGTGGTTTTCTCCACTTCAGATGAGAAAGTACATTTTTGATTTCTTCCTCCTTCCAAGATTTCTAAGGAGGCCTTTAGCTTATCACCATAAACCAGGTTCCTCAAAGCTCCTTTGGACTCATCCTCCAAGTGAGCACCAATTTCGGGTTCACTCGTCTTTCCCAGTTCCAGGTGACCACCATCCCTTTGGGCTCCCAGGCTTGGAGAAGATCTATCCTTCGTCTTCAGCAAGCATTCACTCAGAGACTCCATGTGATTTTCGGTGTCCCTTAGAACTTGTTCTCCAGCTACTTTAGAGTCTTCTAATATGATTTTTGCTTTATATTGGAAACCTCCTTGTTCCCTCTGTGCTTCAGCTTCTCCTTGTATTGTTGGTCTCTGCGTTTGCGGAAGTAGGGATCCTTCATTCAAAACCTCTTTGATTGCCAGCTTCAGTTCTTCCTCATTCACTTGAAAGAGTCTCCAGTTTGTTTTGGCTTCAGCTATTTGTGATCTGAGGGATTCAGATTCACCTTGGAGGGACTGTATCCCTCTTGATAGATGCGCCATCGTTTCATCCTGTTGACCATGTTTAGCCTTCTGTGCTTTGAGCTCTTCTTCTAGAAAGAGCATTTCAATGCCATGGCTGGATTCGGACCTATGCAGCTTTTCATAGGTTGCCTCCAGCTGTTGTGCTTCCCTTGAACCATTCTCAAACCTGCAATCCTTTAAAGATGAGTCTAAGCCTTTATGTTCTTTTTCAACAAGGCTCACTTTATCAAGAAGTCCACATTTTGCCTCAATAAGTCCAGCAAGATTTAGAGCCAGCCTTTTTTCTCTTCCCACGTAAAGCCTGCTACTAACCGACTGAAAAGCTCTCCAGAAAAGTGAGAGAACAGCAAAAAATCCAAGAGCTGTACACATCATCAACTCCCAAGGAAAGCCAGAAGGAAGATGGCCTGGCTTCATGTCTTCGGACAATGCTTCCACAACCCTGGGTGCTTCTTCCAGAACCACCCACTAGTATGGCTGAGAGGCAGCCCTTGGCTCCTCCATCACGCCAAGACAGCTTTGGCTCTTGCCACCACAACCACAGCCTGCCCAGGCAGGCCAACACAGGCTGTGGACACTCAGGTGTTTGGTCAGAAACTCCAACCTGCACCAGGCAACGGAGCAGACCACTGTGAGCCCATTCAGGGGCTGAGCGTATGGTGGGTGGTGTGCGTATGGCGGTGGGAGCCATGATCAGGGGCTCCCAGGAGCCTTGTTGTCTCAACTGCCCATCAGGGGAGTCTTGTCCCCTTCCCTACCCAGTGCATCCTCAAGTGCCACATGTTTAGGTCCCTCCCACTCCAGCCAGAGAGAATTCCTCTCCATGCCACCCACCCCTTGGTTTTTTTTAGGCCAGGCCAAGGCGGGGTTAGTAGGAAGATTCCATCCAGTCATAATAACATTCAGTTTGATGTCACTCAAATTCTAAAGCTGACTAAACCGTTCAAACAGCTTTTATGGCCTATATTGGTCTTTGTGTCCCTTGCCTTTTGTTTGAGTGACTCAGTCCTTTTTCTGCCCTTGTGCTCTCCCTATTTCCTACCTTCCTTGCTTCCTTCCCCCCTTCCTGGTTTTTCTCCTTTTCTTCTTCCTTCTTTTGTACCTCCATCCATCCCTCCAACTTTGCCTTCCTCCCTTCCTACTTTCTCTCTCCCTTCCCTCCCTTTTCTTTTCTTGCAAGTGTTTGGGGTGAAAGTCCATGGCAGGCCAGCCCCAAGCTAGGCAAGGTCACTGCCACTGAGCTACAACATCCCCAGACCTGCTGCCACTTCCTATGCAAGTAATTTGAATTCTCTCTAAAGAGAAACTCTCACATTAGTCTACTTTCAACGTAATTTCAGAAGAGTTGCTAACATGGGCATCAATCAGTTATGACAAGTCATTTTTGAAAAGCACGGCACAGCTAATGTTCCTCAAAAGAAGGAGTTGAAACTTTAGTTGGTTTTCAGGTCAGCATTTCTAGACTAGTACAAACCCTCCTAATCCTGATCTCTCCTTAGTCCTATGATTTCTTTAAGTGTCCCCTTTGCTCCTGTTCATGGAGTCATGTGTACAGAAATTATACCTGGTTCTACTGAACTCTACTTAATTCTTTCTCACCTCTGTGCTCCTTTTTCCAAGTCACTCCTCAACACTTACTGTAACCCTTTAAATTTTTTGTCCATTTTCATTTAAAAAACTCTTTCAAAAATTGAACCATTTCTCATGCAGATACAGTCTTCTTGATCTGCTATTAATCCCCCACTACTGACATTGTAAGTTATAGAAATGTACACTTCCAGACCGTTTTCAGATTTTTGATTTCTGTATATCTATCTGTCTGTCTATTTACAAACATAACATGGTATTCTGAAAGTATCGTTCTGCTTTTGGAGCTCTACATTGTGTTTTTCAGAAGCAGGCCTATTACACAGAGATGAATCCATGTTACCTAGATTGAGGTCAAACCGGAATGTGCACTCTGATTCCCATGATATTGTTCTACCTACTAATGGACAGTTCAGTTATATCCAGACCTCACCACCTCCCCCATTAAGTAAAACCCTTGTGAAGAGACATGTAGATGCCTTTGTGAACATATTGATAATTTTTCATGGCAGTGTTTTCCAAAAACCAGTTAGTAAAATCAATTTATTCCTTTGCAGCCTGAAATTACCTTCATTCCAGTTTACTGGTATAAGAACCGCAGTATATCAGCAACAATTCTCCAATAGTAGTTCAGGCAGAAGTCATTCTAGATAACAATCAGTGCCGGATCGTCCATGTGTTTTACACAGCCCATGACAGGGGACATCCGTCCACTCGTTTAGAACAACTGATGTTTTATGCTGGCAATTTAGGTTTATTGAAAGGAGTGATTAGAAAACAGGTGAGACAGACTGATTAGATTCAGTATGTATGTTGGCTTTGTTTTTCGAGGCCTGAATTTTTCACATTTCAATTAATTGTAGGTTAAGTATCAGGCAGATTCTTCACTGGGCTTCAAATGTGATAAAGTTGCTTCTTATTTTTAAGAAGGCCGTTGCAATCCTGCATTTATTTTAAACCTCAGTGCTTGTTTCACACACAAGCACACACACCCACACACCACACACATCAACAAACACACAAACACATAATTAGAGCACATTTAACACTCAAATAAAGCTTTACCTACTAACTCATAACTAGGGTATTTTTTTTAATAAGTATTGTGTCTTGGTCTCTACTGGGGAAACATTGTTCAATGTGAGTTCTCTGGTTTGTTGTAGGGCAGTGAATGTTCACTTGTTGGCAATGATATAGAAATGGGGAGTAAGGGTTTAAAAGATTTTACAGTAGGTAGGCAGAGTCAGAGTATGGACTCTAAGAATAAGAAATTGGGGAATTTCCTCTTTGTTTCTTCATTTCAATCTCCTAATAATTCATGTATATTTTCCAAAAGTCTCCCAGAAAACAAGGACTAGGTCAATCCACATATCAGTAAACAATAGCAGAATGCGATTCTGAATTTCATACAAACAGTCATAAAATCAAAAAGACAGGTGCTGGGGTTTTGGCTCAGCACTAGAGTGCTGGCTTCACACTTTCAAAGTCCTGAGTTGGATCCCCAACACCATATGTGAAAGGAATGAATGAACCAATGCATGAGTGTATGATGAATGAATGAAAGGTATAAGGAGGAGGAGGAGGAGGAGAAATAAAGAAGATGATGAGTAATTTGACAGAAGGGAAAAAGGGGAGGAGAGTGAGTTTAAAATGTGGTTTCCAATTCCCAAGCGTTAAATTACAGCAGATGGGATAGAGAGAGAAGATGGGAGGGCAGGAAAGGGGGGATAGTAGAGGCTAGAAAAGGTAGCAGAATACAACAGTTACTAATATGGCATTTTGTAAAAATGTGGATGTGTAAACAATGTGATTGTGCAATCTGTATATGGGGTGAAAATGGGAGTTCATAACTCACTTGAATCTAATGTAGGAAATATGGTATCTCAAGAGCTATGTAATGTTTTAAGCAACCAATATAAACAAGAGGTCTTCATTTTTCTTTGTAGTTGAGATCTCCTGTTTCCCTGACATGTTTAGTTGTGTTCTCTCCTTTAGTCCTCCCATGCTCTAGTTATTCTGATATGGAAAAACTAGCTGAAATGCCCAACCAGTCTGTAAATCAGTGACAATTCTTCATTAAGCCCAAAGTCACTTTACATTTGCTACAGTCATACTAAATGCACTTCTTTTTGGGGAGTTTCAAAGAAATTTCCATCAGCTAGATTACAAGTACCTAGAACTCCCATTCTTGTTTATGTAAGAGTGGCTTCTTCAGATTAAATGCTGTTCTCTGGAATAAAATAAAATAGGAATAATTTACTCAGAAGATTCCTACGTAAACCATCTTTGTTTAGAAAATACTATCTTAAGAATTATTGTTTCATTGAGCTTCAATTGGAGCCAAAGTGTAGTCAATTACTGATGTAAAAGCAGTTACTTAAAAACTAAAAATGAGAGATAAGTCAAATTACATTTGAAGAGAGAGCAACAGCATGAGGTTTCTTGTTTGGTTCTGGATGTTGAGTAACAGGCTCATTTGCAGGTGGAAGGAACCCTTCAGGGAACTCACTTGTACTTTCAGAATGGGGGTGTAGAGGGCTGAATTCCAGCTGTTCGGGAAGATTGTGAGGAAAACCCCCTCCCTGCATAGACACATCACATTGGAAATGGAGTGGGTGGCGGTTCAGGTGGTAAATAATCTCCAGGTTCTCAGACAAGTTTCCTGGGAGAGGTGGAGGAAAAAAAAGGTCCTCTTCTCAGGAACTGAGTCCTTGGGTCAACTGGAAACAAGGCACCTCTGACTGGAGGGAAAGGTGCCAACACAGAGCCAGAGCCAGTTGCTTGGTTTTCAGCATGGAGAGGTGAATCAGGCACATCAGAGTCCAAAGGAGGCATATTAGGAATTCTGTGTTCTGCTGGTCCCGATGCTCTACCACAATTTGAGCAAAACCTATCTTGCCTTTGTAGAGGAAGACGTGCATCAGAAGAATATGGTTGGCCTGGCGGAGGGATCATCAGCCTGCTGGCCTGTTCCCCTGGAGGAGAGAGGGGCCCAGTCTGAGAAGGTGCTCTCTGAAAATCGGTGAATTTTGACAGCTGGATTCTCTTCCTGTACTGCTAGTCGCATGGTCCAGAGGATTCTCCAGGGCCCCTTGACCCTCTTCCTCCTCCCACTGGAGTGAAAGTTGAGAGTGTGAGTGGACCACTCTTTTCAAAATGAGGAGGTCTCCTTTCAGATGAAGGGTGACCTATTGGTGAGGGCCCATTTGGAGAAGGCTTTCTGCCCATTGCTGAGTTGGAAACATCCAGTGCATCATAGGGATCTTTTCCTACAAGTTCAAATCTCAGCTCCTTCTCAGTTAATTTTTGTCTGTTGCGTGCATTTTGTTTCCTGAAATAGCTGAGGTTTCTTTCAGCAATCCGAGCTGCCAACTCACTGGCATGTGCTTCTTTCTCAGAGGAAATAATCTTCCCCAGACAGGAATGAATGGTACTCTGCAATTGTTCTTCAAGATATTGGGCTCTCTTTCTGTAGGTCTCCAGCTCTTTTATTGTATGGCTCATCTTTTCTTCGACTTTTGAAAGTTTCTCCTCTTGCTCCACATGGTAGTTTTCCTCCACTCTTAATTTCGTGTGCAGTTTCATCGTATTTTCTTGATAGCGTTCCATCATGACTTTCAAGTTCTTCTGTAGGGTCTCATTCTCACTTCGCAGCTGTGCATTTTCTGACTGCAAGGATGCCTGTTCAGTCTGCAGACTTTTAAGGTGTTCTGTAAGATCTTCCGTGGTTTTCTCCACTTCAGATGAGAAAGTACATTTTTGATTTCTTCCTCCTTCCAAGATTTCTAAGGAGGCCTTTAGCTTATCACCATAAACCAGGTTCCTCAAAGCTCCTTTGGACTCATCCTCCAAGGGAGCACCAATTTCGGGTTCACTCGTCTTTCCCAGTTCCAGGTGACCACCATCCCTTTGGGCTCCCAGGCTTGGAGAAGATCTATCCTTCGTCTTCAGCAAGCATTCACTCAGAGACTCCATGTGATTTTCGGTGTCCCTTAGAACTTGTTCTCCAGCTACTTTAGAGTCCTCTAATATGATTTTTGCTTTATATTGGACACCTCCTTGTTCCCTCTGTGCTTCAGCTTCTCCTTGTATTGTTGGTCTCTGCGTTTGCGGAAGTAGGGATCCTTCATTCAAAACCTCTTTGATTGCCAGCTTCAGTTCTTCCTCATTCACTTGAAAGAGTCTCCAGTTTGTTTTGGCTTCAGCTATTTGTGATCTGAGGGATTCAGATTCACCTTGGAGGGACTGTATCCCTCTTGATAGATGCGCCATCGTTTCATCCTGTTGACCATGTTTAGCCTTCTGTGCTTTGAGCTCTTCTTCTAGAAAGAGCATTTCAACGCCATGGCTGGATTCGGACCTATGCAGCTTTTCGTAGGTTGCCTCCAGCTGTTGTGCTTCCCTTGAACCCTTCTCAAACCTGCAATCCTTTAAAGATGAGTCTAAGCCTTTATGTTCTTTTTCAACAAGGCTCACTTTATCAAGAAGTCCACATTTTGCCTCAATAAGTCCAGCAAGATTTAGAGCCAGCCTTTTTTCTCTTCCCACGTAAAGCCTGCTACTAACCGACTGAAAAGCTCTCCAGAAAAGTGAGAGAACAGCAAAAAATCCAAGAGCTGTACACATCATCAACTCCCAAGGAAAGATAGAAGGAAGATGGCCTGGCTTCATGTCTTCGGACAATGCTGCCACAACCCGGGGTGCTTCTTCCAGAATCAACCACTAGAATGGCTGAGAGGCAGCCCTTGGCTCCTCCATCATGCCAAGACAGCTTTGGCTCTTGCCACCACAACCACAGCCTGCCCAGGCAGGCCAACACAGGCTGTGGACACTCAGGTGTTTGGTCAGGAACTCCAACCTGCACCAGGCAACGGAGCAGACCACTGTGAGCCCCTTCAGGGGCTGAGCATATGGTGGGTGGTGTGCGTATGGCGGTGGGAGCCATGATCAGGGGCTCCCAGGAGCCTTGTTGTCTCAACTGCCCATCAGGGGAGTCTTGTCCCCTTCCCTACACAGTGCATCCTCAAGTGCCACATGTTTAGGTCCCTCCCACTCCAGCCAGAGAGAATTCCTCTCCATGCCACCCACCCCTTGATTTGGTTTAGGCCAGGCCAAGGCGGGGTTAGTAGGAAGATTCCATCCAGTCATAATAACATTCAGTTTGATGTCACTCAAATTCTAAAGCTGACTAAACCGTTCAAACAGCTTTTATGGCCTATATTGGTCTTTGTGTCCTTGCCTTTTGTTTGAGTGACTCAGTCCTTTTTCTGCCCTTGTGCTCTCCCTATTTCCTACCTTCCTTGCTTCCTTCCCCCCTTCCTGGTTTTTCTCCTTTTCTTCTTCCTTCTTTTGTACCTCCATCCATCCCTCCAACTTTGCCTTCCTCCCTTCCAACTTTCTCTCTCCCTTCCCTCCCTTTTCTTTTCTTGCAAGTGTTTGGGGTGAAAGTCCATGGCAGGCCAGCCCCAAGCTAGGCAAGGTCACTGCCACTGAGCTACAACATCCCCAGACCTGCTGCCACTTCCTATGCAAGTAATTTGAATTCTCTCTAAAGAGAAACTCTCACATTAGTCTACTTTCAACGTAATTTCAGAAGAGTTGCTAACATGGGCATCAATCAGTTATGACAAGTCATTTTTGAAAAGCACGGCACAGCTAATGTTCCTCAAAAGAAGGAGTTGAAACTTTAGTTGGTTTTCAGGTCAGCATTTCTAGACTAGTACAAACCCTCCTAATCCTGATCTCTCCTTAGTCCTATGATTTCTTTAAGTGTCCCCTTTGCTCCTGTTCATGGAGTCATGTGTACAGAAATTATACCTGGTTCTACTGAACTCTACTTAATTCTTTCTCACCTCTGTGCTCCTTTTGCCAAGTCACTCCTCAACACTTACTGTAACCCTTTAAATTTTTTGTCCATTTTCATTTAAAAAACTCTTTCAAAAATTGAACCATTTCTCATGCAGATACAGTCTTCTTGATCTGCTATTAATCCCCCACTACTGACATTGTAAGTTATAGAAATGTACACTTCCAGACCGTTTTCAGATTTTTGATTTCTGTATATCTATCTGTCTGTCTATTTACAAACATAACATGGTATTCTGAAAGTATCGTTCTGCTTTTGGAGCTCTACATTGTGTTTTTCAGAAGCAGGCCTATTACACAGAGATGAATCCATGTTACCTAGATTGAGGTCAAACCGGAATGTGCACTCTGATTCCCATGATATTGTTCTACCTACTAATGGACAGTTCAGTTATATCCAGACCTCACCACCTCCCCCATTAAGTAAAACCCTTGTGAAGAGATATGTAGATGCCTTTATGAACATATTGATAATTTTTCATGGCAGTGTTTTCCAAAAACCAGTTAGTAAAATCAATTTATTCCTTTGCAGCCTGAAATTACCTTCATTCCAGTTTACTGGTATAAGAACCGCAGTATATCAGCAACAATTCTCCAATAGTAGTTCAGGCAGAAGTCATTCTAGATAACAATCAGTGCCGGATCGTCCATGTGTTTTACACAGCCCATGACAGGGGACATCCGTCCACTCGTTTAGAACAACTGATGTTTTATGCTGGCAATTTAGGTTTATTGAAAGGAGTGATTAGAAAACAGGTGAGACAGACTGATTAGATTCAGTATGTATGTTGGCTTTGTTTTTCGAGGCCTGAATTTTTCACATTTCAATTAATTGTAGGTTAAGTATCAGGCAGATTCTTCACTGGGCTTCAAATGTGATAAAGTTGCTTCTTATTTTTAAGAAGGCCGTTGCAATCCTGCATTTATTTTACACCTCAGTGCTTGTTTCACACACAAGCACACACACCCACACACCACACACATCAACAAACACACAAACACATAATTAGAGCACATTTAACACTCAAATAAAGCTTTACCTACTAACTCATAACTAGGGTATTTTTTTTAATAAGTATTGTGTCTTGGTCTCTACTGGGGAAACATTGTTCAATGTGAGTTCTCTGGTTTGTTGTAGGGCAGTGAATGTTCACTTGTTGGCAATGATATAGAAATGGGGAGTAAGGGTTTAAAAGTTTTTACAGTAGGTAGGCACAGTCAGAGTATGGACTCTAAGAATAAGAAATTGGGGAATTTCCTCTTTGTTTCTTCATTTCAATCTCCTAATAATTCATGTATATTTTCCAAAAGTCTCCCAGAAAACAAGGACTAGGTCAATCCACATATCAGTAAACCATAGCAGAATGCGATTCTGAATTTCATACAAACAGTCATAAAATCAAAAAGACAGGTGCTGGTGTTTTGGCTCAGCACTAGAGTGCTGGCTTCACACTTTCAAATGTCCTGAGTTGGATCCCCAACACCATATGTGAAAGGAATGAATGAACCAATGCATGAGTGTATGATGAATGAATTAAAGGTATAAGGAGGAGGAGGAGGAGGAGAAATAGAAGAAGATGATGAGTAATTTGACAGAAGGGAAAAAGGGGAGGAGAGTGAGTTTAAAGTGTGGTTTCCAATTCCCAAGCGTTAAATTACAGCAGATGGGATAGAGAGAGAAGATGGGAGGGCAGGAGAGGGGGGATAGTAGAGGCTAGAAAAGGTAGCAGAATACAACAGTTACTAATATGGCATTTTGTAAAAATGTGGATGTGTAAACAATGTGATTGTGCAATCTGTATATGGGGTGAAAATGGGAGTTCATAACTCACTTGAATCTAATGTAGGAAATATGGTATCTCAAGAGCTATGTAATGTTTTAAGCAACCAATATAAACAAGAGGTCTTCATTTTTCTTTGTAGTTGAGATCTCCTGTTTCCCTGACATGTTTATTTGTGTTCTCTCCTTTAGTCCTCCCATGCTCTAGTTATTCTGATATGGAAAAACTAGCTGAAATGCCCAACCAGTCTCTAAATCAGTGACAATTCTTCATTAAGCCTAAAGTCACTTTACATTTGCTACAGTCATACTAAATGCACTTCTTTTTTGGGAGTTTCAAAGATATTTCCATCAGCTAGATTACAAGTACCTAGAACTCCCATTCTTGTTTATGTAAGAGTGGCTTCATCAGATTAAATGCTGTTCTCTGGAATAAAATAAAATAGGAATAATTTACTCAGAAGATTCCTACGTAAACCATCTTTATTTACAAAATACTATCTTAAGAATTATTGTTTCATTGAGCTTCAATTGGAGCCAAAGTATAGTCAATTACTGAAGTAAAAGCAGTTACTTAAAAACTAAAAATGAGAGATAAGTCAAATTACATTTGAAGAGAGAGCAACAGCATGAGGTTTCTTGTTTGGTTCTGGATGTTGAGTAACAGGCTCATTTGCAGGTGGAAGGAACCCTTCAGGGAACTCACTTGTACTTTCAGAATGGGGGTGTAGAGGGCTGAATTCCAGCTGTTGGGGGAAGATTGTGAGGAAAACCCCCTCCCTGCATAGACACATCACATTGGAAATGGAGTGGGTGGTGGGTCAGGTGGAAAATAATCTCCAGGTTCCCAGTCAAGTTTCCTGGGAGAGGTGGAGGAAAAAAAAGGTCCTCTTCTCAGGAACCGAGTCCTTGGGTCAACTGGAAACAAGGCACCTCTGACTGGAGGGAAAGGTGCCAACACAGAGCCAGAGCCAGTTGCTTGGTTTTCAGCATGGAGAGGTGAATCAGGCACATCAGAGTCCAAAGGAGGCATATTAGGAATTCTGTGTTCTGCTGGTCCCGATGCTCTACCACAATTTGAGTAAAACCTATCTTGCCTTTGTAGAGGAAGACGTGCATTAGAAGAATATGGTTGGCCTGGCGGAGGGATCATCAGCCTGCTGGCCTGTTCCCCTGGAGGAGAGAGGGGCCCAGTCTGAGAAGGTGCTCTCTGAAAATCAGTGAACTTATGACAGCTGGATTCTCTTCCTTTACTGCTAGTCGCATGGTCCAGAGGATTCTCCAGGGCCCCTTGACCCTCTTCCTCCTCCCACTGGAGTGAAAGGTGAGAGTGTGAGTGGACCACTCTTTTCAGAATGAGGAGGTCTCCTTTCAGATGAAGGGTGACCTATTGGTGATGGCCCATTCGGAGAAGGCTTTCTGCCCATTGCTGAGTTGGAAACATCCAGTGCATCATACGGATCTTTTCCTACAAGTTCAAATCTCAGCTCCTTCTCAGTTAATTTTTGTCTGTTGCGTGCATTTTGTTTCCTGAAATAGCTGAGGTTTCTTTCAGCAATCCGAGCTGCCAACTCACTGGCATGTGCATCTTTCTCAGAGGAAATAATCTTCCCCAGACAGGAATGAATGGTACTCTGCAATTGTTCTTCAAGATATTGGGCTCTCTTTCTGTAGGTCTCCAGCTCTTTTATTGTATGGCTCATCTTTTCTTCGACTTTGGAAAGTTTCTCCTCTTGCTCCACCCGGTAGTTTTCCTCCCCTCTTAATTTCCTGTGCAGTTTCATCGTATTTTCTTGATAGCGTTCCATCATGACTTTCAAGTTCTTCTGTAGGGTCTCATTCTCACTTTGCAGCTGTGCATTTTCTGACTGCAAGGATGCCTGTTCAGTCTGTAGACTTTTAAGGTGTTCTGTAAGGTCTTCCGTGGTTTTCTCCACTTCAGATGAGAAAGTACATTTTTGATTTCTTCCTCCTTCCAAGATTTCTAAGGAGGCCTTTAGCTTATCACCATAAACCAGGTTCCTCAAAGCTCCTTTGGACTCATCCTCCAAGTGAGCACCAATTTCGGGTTCACTCGTCTTTCCCAGTTCCAGGTGACCACCATCCCTTTGGGCTCCCAGGCTTGGAGAAGATCTATCCTTCGTCTTCAGCAAGCATTCACTCAGAGACTCCATGTGATTTTCGGTGTCCCTTAGAACTTGTTCTCCAGCTACTTTAGAGTCCTCTAATATGATTTTTGCTTTATATTGGACACCTCCTTGTTCCCTCTGTGCTTCAGCTTCTCCTTGTATTGTTGGTCTCTGCGTTTGCGGAAGTAGGGATCCTTCATTCAAAACCTCTTTGATTGCCAGCTTCAGTTCTTCCTCATTCACTTGAAAGAGTCTCCAGTTTGTTTTGGCTTCAGCTATTTGTGATCTGAGGGATTCAGATTCACCTTGGAGGGACTGTATCCCTCTTGATAGATGCGCCATCGTTTCATCCTGTTGACCATGTTTAGCCTTCTGTGCTTTGAGCTCTTCTTCTAGAAAGAGCATTTCAACACCATGGCTGGATTCGGACCTATGCAGCTTTTCGTAGGTTGCCTCCAGCTGTTGTGCTTCCCTTGAACCCTTCTCAAACCTGCAATCCTTTAAAGATGAGTCTAAGCCTTTATGTTCTTTTTCAACAAGGCTCACTTTATCAAGAAGTCCACATTTTGCCTCAATAAGTCCAGCAAGATTTAGAGCCAGCCTTTTTTCTCTTCCCACGTAAAGCCTGCTACTAACCGACTGAAAAGCTCTCCAGAAAAGTGAGAGAACAGCAAAAAATCCAAGAGCTGTACGCATCATCAACTCCCAAGGAAAGGCATAAGGAAGATGGCCTGGCTTCATGTCTTCGGACAATGCTGCCACAACCCTGGGTGCTTCTTCCAGAACCACCCACTAGTATGGCTGAGAGGCAGCCCTTGGCTCCTCCATCACGCCAAGACAGCTTTGGCTCTTGCCACCACAACCACAGCCTGCCCAGGCAGGCCAACACAGGCTGTGGACACTCAGGTGTTTGGTCAGGAACTCCAACCTGCACCAGGCAACGGAGCAGACCACTGTGAGCCCCTTCAGGGGCTGAGCGTATGGTGGGTGGTGTGTGTATGGCGGTGGGAGCCATGATCAGGGGCTCCCAGGAGCCTTGTTGTCTCAACTGCCCATCAGGGGAGTCTTGTCCCCTTCCCTACCTAGTGCATCCTCAAGTGCCACATGTTTAGGTCCCTCCCACTCCAGCCAGAGAGAATTCCTCTCCATGCCACCCACCCCTTGATTTGGTTTAGGCCAGGCCAAGGCGGGGTTAGTAGGAAGATTCCATCCAGTCATAATAACATTCAGTTTGATGTCACTCAAATTCTAAAGCTGACTAAACCGTTCAAACAGCTTTTATGGCCTATATTGGTCTTTGTGTCCCTTGCCTTTTGTTTGAGTGACTCAGTCCTTTTTCTGCCCTTGTGCTCTCCCTATTTCCTACCTTCCTTGCTTCCTTCCCCCCTTCCTGGTTTTTCTCCTTTTCTTCTTCCTTCTTTTGTACCTCCATCCATCCCTCCAACTTTGCCTTCCTCCCTTCCAACTTTCTCTCTCCCTTCCCTCCCTTTTCTTTTCTTGCAAGTGTTTGGGGTGAAAGTCCATGGCAGGCCAGCCCCAAGCTAGGCAAGGTCACTGCCACTGAGCTACAACATCCCCAGACCTGCTGCCACTTCCTATGCAAGTAATTTGAATTCTCTCTAAAGAGAAACTCTCACATTAGTCTACTTTCAACGTAATTTCAGAAGAGTTGCTAACATGGGCATCAATCAGTTATGACAAGTCATTTTTGAAAAGCACGGCACAGCTAATGTTCCTCAAAAGAAGGAGTTGAAACTTTAGTTGGTTTTCAGGTCAGCATTTCTAGACTAGTACAAACCCTCCTAATCCTGATCTCTCCTTAGTCCTATGATTTCTTTAAGTGTCCCCTTTGCTCCTGTTCATGGAGTCATGTGTACAGAAATTATACCTGGTTCTACTGAACTCTACTTAATTCTTTCTCACCTCTGTGCTCCTTTTGCCAAGTCACTCCTCAACACTTACTGTAACCCTTTAAATTTTTTGTCCATTTTCATTTAAAAAACTCTTTCAAAAATTGAACCATTTCTCATGCAGATACAGTCTTCTTGATCTGCTATTAATCCCCCACTACTGACATTGTAAGTTATAGAAATGTACACTTCCAGACCGTTTTCAGATTTTTGATTTCTGTATATCTATCTGTCTGTCTATTTACAAACATAACATGGTATTCTGAAAGTATCGTTCTGCTTTTGGAGCTCTACATTGTGTTTTTCAGAAGCAGGCCTATTACACAGAGATGAATCCATGTTACCTAGATTGAGGTCAAACCGGAATGTGCACTCTGATTCCCATGATATTGTTCTACCTACTAATGGACAGTTCAGTTATATCCAGACCTCACCACCTCCCCCATTAAGTAAAACCCTTGTGAAGAGATATGTAGATGCCTTTATGAACATATTGATAATTTTTCATGGCAGTGTTTTCCAAAAACCAGTTAGTAAAATCAATTTATTCCTTTGCAGCCTGAAATTACCTTCATTCCAGTTTACTGGTATAAGAACCGCAGTATATCAGCAACAATTCTCCAATAGTAGTTCAGGCAGAAGTCATTCTAGATAACAATCAGTGCCGGATCGTCCATGTGTTTTACACAGCCCATGACAGGGGACATCCGTCCACTCGTTTAGAACAACTGATGTTTTATGCTGGCAATTTAGGTTTATTGAAAGGAGAAAACAGGTGAGACAGACTGATTAGATTCAGTATGTATGTTGGCTTTGTTTTTCGAGGCCTGAATTTTTCACATTTCAATTAATTGTAGGTTAAGTATCAGGCAGATTCTTCACTGGGCTTCAAATGTGATAAAGTTGCTTCTTATTTTTAAGAAGGCCGTTGCAATCCTGCATTTATTTTACACCTCAGTGCTTGTTTCACACACAAGCACACACACCCACACACCACACACATCAACAAACACACAAACACATAATTAGAGCACATTTAACACTCAAATAAAGCTTTACCTACTAACTCATAACTAGGGTATTTTTTTAATAAGTATTGTATCTTGGTCTCTATTGGGGAAACATTGTTCAATGTGAGTTTTCTGATTTGTTGTAGGGCAGTGAATGTTCACTTGTTGGCAATGATATAGAAATGGGGAGTAAGGGTTTAAAAGTTTTTGCAGTAGGTAGGCAGAGTCAGAGTATCGACTCTAAGAATAAGAAATTGGGGAATTTCCTCTTTGTTTCTTCATTTCAATCTTCTAATAATTCATGTATATTTTCCAAAAGTCTCCCAGAAAACAAGGACTAGGTCAATCCACATATCAGTAAACCATAGCAGAATGCGATACTGAATTTCATATAAACAGTCATAAAATCAAAAAGACAGGTGCTGGGGTTTTGGCTCAGCACTAGAGTGCTGGCTTCACACTTTCAAAGGTCCTGAGTTGGATCCCCAACACCATATGTGAAAGGAATGAATGAACCAATGCATGAGTGTATGATGAATGAATGAAAGGTATAAGGAGGAGGAGGAGGAGGAGGAGGAGAAATAGAAGAAGATGATGAGTAATTTGACAGAAGGGAAAAAGGGGAGGAGAGTGAGTTTAAAGTGTGGTTTCCAATTCCCAAGCGTTAAATTACAGCAGATGGGATAGAGAGAGAAGATGGGAGGGCAGGAGAGGGGGGATAGTAGAGGCTAGAAAAGGTAGCAGAATACAACAGTTACTAATATGGCATTTTGTAAAAATGTGGATGTGTAAACAATGTGATTGTGCAATCTGTATATGGGGTGAAAATGGGAGTTCATAACTCACTTGAATCTAATGTAGGAAATATGGTATCTCAAGAGCTATGTAATGTTTTAAGCAACCAATATAAACAAGAGGTCTTCATTTTTCTTTGTAGTTGAGATCTCCTGTTTCCCTGACATGTTTAGTTGTGTTCTCTCCTTTAGTCCTCCCATGCTCTAGTTATTCTGATATGGAAAAACTGGCTGAAATGCCCAACCAGTCTGTAAATCAGTGACAATTCTTCATTAAGCCCAAAGTCACTTTACATTTGCTACAGTCATACTAAATGCACTTCTTTTTTGGGAGTTTCAAAGATATTTCCATCAGCTAGATTACAAGTACCTAGAACTCCCATTCTTGTTTATGTAAGAGTGGCTTCATCAGATTAAATGCTGTTCTCTGGAATAAAATAAAATAGGAATAATTTACTCAGAAGATTCCTACGTAAACCATCTTTATTTACAAAATACTATCTTAAGAATTATTGTTTCATTGAGCTTCAATTGGAGCCAAATTATAGTCAATTACTGAAGTAAAAGCAGTTACTTCAAAACTAAAAATGAGAGATAAGTCAAATTACATTTGAAGAGAGAGCAACAGCATGAGGTTTCTTGTTTGGTTCTGGATGTTGAGTAACAGGCTCATTTGCAGGTGGAAGGAACCCTTCAGGGAACTCACTTGTACTTTCAGAATGGGGGTGTAGAGGGCTGAATTCCAGCTGTTGGGGGAAGATTGTGAGGAAAACCCCCTCCCTGCATAGACACATCACATTGGAAATGGAGTGGGTGGCGGGTCAGGTGGAAAATAATCTCCAGGTTCCCAGACAAGTTTCCTGGGAGAGGTGGAGGAAAAAAAAGGTCCTCTTCTCAGGAACTGACTCCTTGGGTCAACTGGAAACAAGGCACCTCTGACTGGAGGGAAAGGTGCCAACACAGAGCCAGAGCCAGTTGCTTGGTTTTCAGCATGGAGAGGTGAATCAGGCACATCAGAGTCCAAAGGATGCATATTAGGAATCCTGTGTTCTGCTGGTCCTGATGCTCTACCACAATTTGAGTAAAACCTATCTTGCCTTTGTAGAGGAAGACGTGCATCAGAAGAATATGGTTGGCCTGGCGGAGGGATCATCAGCCTGCTGGCCTGTTCCCCTGGAGGAGAGAGGGGCCCAGTCTGAGAAGGTGCTCTCTGAAAATCGGTGAACTTATGACAGCTGGATTCTCTTCCTTTACTGCTAGTCGCATGGTCCAGAGGATTCTCCAGGGCCCCTTGACCCTCTTCCTCCTCCCACTGGAGTGAAAGGTGAGAGTGTGAGTGGACCACTCTTTTCAGAATGAGGAGGTCTCCTTTCAGATGAAGGGTGACCTATTGGTGATGGCCCATTCGGAGAAGGCTTTCTGCCCATTGCTGAGTTGGAAACATCCAGTGCATCATACGGATCTTTTCCTACAAGTTCAAATCTCAGCTCCTTCTCAGTTAATTTTTGTCTGTTGCGTGCATTTTGTTTCCTGAAATAGCTGAGGTTTCTTTCAGCAATCCGAGCTGCCAACTCACTGGCATGTGCATCTTTCTCAGAGGAAATAATCTTCCCCAGACAGGAATGAATGGTACTCTGCAATTGTTCTTCAAGATATTGGGCTCTCTTTCTGTAGGTCTCCAGCTCTTTTATTGTATGGCTCATCTTTTCTTCGACTTTGGAAAGTTTCTCCTCTTGCTCCACCCGGTAGTTTTCCTCCACTCTTAATTTCCTGTGCAGTTTCATCGTATTTTCTTGATAGCGTTCCATCATGACTTTCAAGTTCTTCTGTAGGGTCTCATTCTCACTTTGCAGCTGTGCATTTTCTGACTGCAAGGATGCCTGTTCAGTCTGCAGACTTTTAAGGTGTTCTGTAAGGTCTTCCGTGGTTTTCTCCACTTCAGATGAGAAAGTACATTTTTGATTTCTTCCTCCTTCCAAGATTTCTAAGGAGGCCTTTAGCTTATCACCATAAACCAGGTTCCTCAAAGCTCCTTTGGACTCATCCTCCAAGTGAGCACCAATTTCGGGTTCACTCGTCTTTCCCAGTTCCAGGTGACCACCATCCCTTTGGGCTCCCAGGCTTGGAGAAGATCTATCCTTCGTCTTCAGCAAGCATTCACTCAGAGACTCCATGTGATTTTCGGTGTCCCTTAGAACTTGTTCTCCAGCTACTTTAGAGTCCTCTAATATGATTTTTGCTTTATATTGGACACCTCCTTGTTCCCTCTGTGCTTCAGCTTCTCCTTGTATTGTTGGTCTCTGCGTTTGCGGAAGTAGGGATCCTTCATTCAAAACCTCTTTGATTGCCAGCTTCAGTTCTTCCTCATTCACTTGAAAGAGTCTCCAGTTTGTTTTGGCTTCAGCTATTTGTGATCTGAGGGATTCAGATTCACCTTGGAGGGACTGTATCCCTCTTGATAGATGCGCCATCGTTTCATCCTGTTGACCATGTTTAGCCTTCTGTGCTTTGAGCTCTTCTTCTAGAAAGAGCATTTCAACGCCATGGCTGGATTCGGACCTATGCAGCTTTTCGTAGGTTGCCTCCAGCTGTTGTGCTTCCCTTGAACCCTTCTCAAACCTGCAATCCTTTAAAGATGAGTCTAAGCATTTATGTTCTTTTTCAACAAGGCTCACTTTATCAAGAAGTAAACATTTTGCCTCAATAAGTCCAGCAAGATTTAGAGCCAGCCTTTTTTCTCTTCCCACGTAAAGCCTGCTACTAACCGACTGAAAAGCTCTCCAGAAAAGTGAGAGAACAGCAAAAAATCCAAGAGCTGTACACATCATCAACTCCCAAGAAAGCCAGAAGGAAGATGGCCTGGCTTCATGTCTTCGGACAATGCTGCCACAACCCTGGGTGCTTCTTCCAGAACCACCCACTAGTATGGCTGAGAGGCAGCCCTTGGCTCCTCCATCACGCCAAGACAGCTTTGGCTCTTGCCACCACAACCACAGCCTGCCCAGGCAGGCCAACACAGGCTGTGGACACTCAGGTGTTTGGTCAGGAACTCCAACCTGCACCAGGCAACGGAGCAGACCATTGTGAGCCCCTTCAGGGGCTGAGCGTATGGTGGGTGGTGTGCGTATGGCAGTGGGAGCCATGATCAGGGGCTCCCAGGAGCCTTGTTGTCTCAACTGCCCATCAGGGGAGTCTTGTCCCCTTCCATACCCAGTGCATCCTCAAGTGCCACATGTTTAGGTCCCTCCCACTCCAGCCAGAGAGAATTCCTCTCCATGCCACCCACCCCTTGATTTGGTTTAGGCCAGGCCAAGGCGGGGTTAGTAGGAAGATTCCATCCAGTCATAATAACATTCAGTTTGATGTCACTCAAATTCTAAAGCTGACTAAACCGTTCAAACAGCTTTTATGGCCTATATTGGTCTTTGTGTCCCTTGCCTTTTGTTTGAGTGACTCAGTCCTTTTTCTGCCCTTGTGCTCTCCCTATTTCCTACCTTCCTTGCTTCCTTCCCCCCTTCCTGGTTTTTCTCCTTTTCTTCTTCCTTCTTTTGTACCTCCATCCATCCCTCCAACTTTGCCTTCCTCCCTTCCAACTTTCTCTCTCCCTTCCCTCCCTTTTCTTTTCTTGCAAGTTTTTGGGGTGAAAGTCCATGGCAGGCCAGCCCCAAGCTAGGCAAGGTCACTGCCACTGAGCTACAACATCCCCAGACCTGCTGCCACTTCCTATGCAAGTAATTTGAATTCTCTCTAAAGAGAAACTCTCACATTAGTCTACTTTCAACGTAATTTCAGAAGAGTTGCTAACATGGGCATCAATCAGTTATGACAAGTCATTTTTGAAAAGCACGGCACAGCTAATGTTCCTCAAAAGAAGGAGTTGAAACTTTAGTTGGTTTTCAGGTCAGCATTTCTAGACTAGTACAAACCCTCCTAATCCTGATCTCTCCTTAGTCCTATGATTTCTTTAAGTGTCCCCTTTGCTCCTGTTCATGGAGTCATGTGTACAGAAATTATACCTGGTTCTACTGAACTCTACTTAATTCTTTCTCACCTCTGTGCTCCTTTTGCCAAGTCACTCCTCAACACTTACTGTAACCCTATAAATTTTTTGTCCATTTTCATTTAAAAAACTCTTTCAAAAATTGAACCATTTCTCATGCAGATACAGTCTTCTTGATCTGCTATTAATCCCCCACTACTGACATTGTAAGTTATAGAAATGTACACTTCCAGACCGTTTTCAGATTTTTGATTTCTGTATATCTATCTGTCTATCTATTTACAAACATAACATGGTATTCTGAAAGTATCGTTCTGCTTTTGGAGCTCTACATTGTGTTTTTCAGAAGCAGGCCTATTACACAGAGATGAATCCATGTTACCTAGATTGAGGTCAAACCGGAATGTGCACTCTGATTCCCATGATATTGTTCTACCTACTAATGGACAGTTCAGTTATATCCAGACCTCACCACCTCCCCCATTAAGTAAAACCCTTGTGAAGAGACATGTAGATGCCTTTATGAACATATTGATAATTTTTCATGGCAGTGTTTTCCAAAAACCAGTTAGTAAAATCAATTTATTCCTTTGCAGCCTGAAATTACCTTCATTCCAGTTTACTGGTATAAGAACCGCAGTATATCAGCAACAATTCTCCAATAGTAGTTCAGGCAGAAGTCATTCTAGATAACAATCAGTGCCGGATCGTCCATGTGTTTTACACAGCCCATGACAGGGGACATCCGTCCACTCGTTTAGAACAACTGATGTTTTATGCTGGCAATTTAGGTTTATTGAAAGGAGAAAACAGGTGAGACAGACTGATTAGATTCAGTATGTATGTTGGCTTTGTTTTTCGAGGCCTGAATTTTTCATATTTCAATTAATTGTAGGTTAAGTATCAGGCAGATTCTTCACTGGGCTTCAAATGTGATAAAGTTGCTTCTTATTTTTAAGAAGGCCGTTGCAATCCTGCATTTATTTTACACCTCAGTGCTTGTTTCACACACAAGCACACACACCCACACACCACACACATCAACAAACACACAAACACATAATTAGAGCACATTTAACACTCAAATAAAGCTTTACCTACTAACTCATAACTAGGGTATTTTTTTTAATAAGTATTGTGTCTTGGTCTCTACTGGGGAAACATTGTTCAATGTGAGTTCTCTGGTTTGTTGTAGGGCAGTGAATGTTCACTTGTTGGCAATGATATAGAAATGGGGAGTAAGGGTTTAAAAGTTTTTACAGTAGGTAGGCAGAGTCAGAGTATTGACACTAAGAATAAGAAATTGGGGAATTTCCTCTTTGTTTCTTCATTTCAATCTCCTAATAATTCATGTATATTTTCCAAAAGTCTCCCAGAAAACAAGGACTAGGTCAATCCACATATCAGTAAACCATAGCAGAATGCAATTCTGAATTTCATACAAACAGTCATAAAATCAAAAAGACAGGTGCTGGGGTTTTGGCTCAGCACTAGAGTGCTGGCTTCACACTTTCAAAGGTCCTGAGTTGGATCCCCAACACCATATGTGAAAGGAATGAATGAACCAATGCATGAGTGTATGATGAATGAATGAAAGGTATAAGGAGGAGGAGGAGGAGGAGAAATAGAAGAAGATGATGAGTAATTTGACAGAAGGGAAAAAGGGGAGGAGAGTGAGTTTAAAGTGTGGTTTCCAATTCCCAAGCGTTAAATTACAGCAGATAGGGTAGAGAGAGAAGATGGGAGGACAGGAGAGGGGGGATAGTAGAGGCTAGAAAAGGTAGCAGAATACAACAGTTACTAATATGGCATTTTGTAAAAATGTGGATGTGTAAACAATGTGATTGTGCAATCTGTATATGGGGTGAAAATGGGAGTTCATAACTCACTTGAATCTAATGTAGGAAATATGGTATCTCAAGAGGTATGTAATGTTTTAAGCAACCAATATAAACAAGAGGTCTTCATTTTTCTTTGTAGTTGAGATCTCCTGTTTCCCTGACATGTTTAGTTGTGTTCTCTCCTTTAGTCCTCCCATGCTCTAGTTATTCTGATATGGAAAAACTAGCTGAAATGCCCAACCATTCTCTAAATCAGTGACAATTCTTCATTAAGCCCAAAGTCACTTTACATTTGCTACAGTCATACTAAATGCACTTCTTTTTTGGGAGTTTCAAAGATATTTCCATCAGCTAGATTACAAGTACCTAGAACTCCCATTCTTGTTTATGTAAGAGTGGCTTCATCAGATTAAATGCTGTTCTCTGGAATAAAATAAAATAGGAATAATTTACTCAGAAGATTCCTACGTAAACCATCTTTATTTACAAAATACTATCTTAAGAATTATTGTTTGATTGAGCTTCAATTGGAGCCAAAGTATAGTCAATTACTGATGTAAAAGCAGTTACTTAAAAACTAAAAATGAGAGATAAGTCAAATTACATTTGAAGAGAGAGCAACAGCATGAGGTTTCTTGTTTGGTTCTGGATGTTGAGTAACAGGCTCATTTGCAGGTGGAAGGAACCCTTCAGGGAACTCACTTGTACTTTCAGAATGGGGGTGTAGAGGGCTGAATTCCAGCTGTTGGGGGAATATTGTGAGGAAAACCCCCTCCCTGCATAGACACATCACATTGGAAATGGAGTGGGTGGTGGGTCAGGTGGAAAATAATCTCCAGGTTCCCAGACAAGTTTCCTGGGAGAGGTGGAGGAAAAAAAAGGTCCTCTTCTCAGGAACTGAGTCCTTGGGTCAACTGGAAACAAGGCACCTCTGACTGGAGGGAAAGGTGCCAACACAGAGCCAGAGCCAGTTGCTTGGTTTTCAGCATGGAGAGGTGAATCAGGCACATCAGAGTCCAAAGGAGGCATATTAGGAATTCTGTGTTCTGCTGGTCCCGATGCTCTACCACAATTTGAGTAAAACATATCTTGCCTTTGTAGAGGAAGACGTGCATCAGAAGAATATGGTTGGCCTGGCGGAGGGATCATCAGCCTGCTGGCCTGTTCCCCTGGAGGAGAGAGGGGCCCAGTCTGAGAAGGTGCTCTCTGAAAATCAGTGAACTTTTGACAGCTGGATTCTCTTCCTTTACTGCTAGTCGCATGGTCCTTAGGATTCTCCAGGGCCCCTTGACCCTCTTCCTCCTCCCACTGGAGTGAAAGTTGAGAGTGTGAGTGGACCACTCTTTTCAAAATGAGGAGGTCTCCTTTCAGATGAAGGGTGACCTATTGGTGATGGCCCATTCGGAGAAGGCTTTCTGCCCATTGCTGAGTTGGAAACATCCAGTGCATCATACGGATCTTTTCCTACAAGTTCAAATCTCAGATCCTTCTCAGTTAATTTTTGTCTGTTGCGTGCATTTTGTTTCCTGAAATAGCTGAGGTTTCTTTCAGCAATCCGAGCTGCCAACTCACTGGCATGTGCATCTTTCTCAGAGGAAATAATCTTCCCCAGACAGGAATGAATGGTACTCTGCAATTGTTCTTCAAGATATTGGGCTCTCTTTCTGTAGGTCTCCAGCTCTTTTATTGTATGGCTCATCTTTTCTTCGACTTTGGAAAGTTTCTCCTCTTGTTCCACCCGGTAGTTTTCCTCCCCTCTTAATTTCCTGTGCAGTTTCATCGTATTTTCTTGATAGCGTTCCATCATGACTTTCAAGTTCTTCTGTAGGGTCTCATTCTCACTTTGCAGCTGTGCATTTTCTGACTGCAAGGATGCCTGCAGACTTTTAAGGTGTTCTGTAAGGTCTTCCGTGGTTTTCTCCACTTCAGATGAGAAAGTACATTTTTGATTTCTTCCTCCTTCCAAGATTTCTAAGGAGGCCTTTAGCTTATCACCATAAACCAGGTTCCTCAAAGCTCCTTTGGACTCATCCTTCAAGTGAGCACCAATTTCGGGTTCACTCGTCTTTCCCAGTTCCAGGTGACCACCATCCCTTTGGGCTCCCAGGCTTGGAGAAGATCTATCCTTCGTCTTCAGCAAGCATTCACTCAGAGACTCCATGTGATTTTCGGTGTCCCTTAGAACTTGTTCTCCAGCTACTTTAGAGTCCTCTAATATGATTTTTGCTTTATATTGGACACCTCCTTGTTCCCTCTGTGCTTCAGCTTCTCCTTGTATTGTTGGTCTCTGCGTTTGTGGAAGTAGGGATCCTTCATTCAAAACCTCTTTGATTGCCAGCTTCAGTTCTTCCTCATTCACTTGAAAGAGTCTCCAGTTTGTTTTGGCTTCAGCTATTTGTGATCTGAGGGATTCAGATTCACCTTGGAGGGACTGTATCCCTCTTGATAGATGCGCCATCGTTTCATCCTGTTGACCATGTTTAGCCTTCTGTGCTTTGAGCTCTTCTTCTAGAAAGAGCATTTCAACGCCATGGCTGGATTCGGACCTATGCAGCTTTTCGTAGGTTGCCTCCAGCTGTTGTGCTTCCCTTGAACCCTTCTCAAACCTGCAATCCTTTAAAGATGAGTCTAAGCCTTTATGTTCTTTTTCAACAAGGCTCACTTTATCAAGAAGTAAACATTTTGCCTCAATAAGTCCAGCAAGATTTAGAGCCAGCCTTTTTTCTCTTCCCACGTAAAGCCTGCTACTAACCGACTGAAAAGCTCTCCAGAAAAGTGAGAGAACAGCAAAAAATCCAAGAGCTGTACACATCATCAACTCCCAAGAAAGCCAGAAGGAAGATGGCCTGGCTTCATGTCTTCGGACAATGCTGCCACAACCCTGGGTGCTTCTTCCAGAACCACCCACTAGTATGGCTGAGAGGCAGCCCTTGGCTCCTCCATCATGCCAAGACAGCTTTGGCTCTTGCCACCACAACCACAGCCTGCCCAGGCAGGCCAACACAGGCTGTGGACACTCAGGTGTTTGGTCAGGAACTCCAACCTGCACCAGGCAACGGAGCAGACCACTGTGAGCCCCTTCAGGGGCTGAGCGTATGGTGGGTGGTGTGTGTATGGCGGTGGGAGCCATGATCAGGGGCTCCCAGGAGCCTTGTTGTCTCAACTGCCCATCAGGGGAGTCTTGTCCCCTTCCCTACCTAGTGCATCCTCAAGTGCCACATGTTTAGGTCCCTCCCACTCCAGCCAGAGAGAATTCCTCTCCATGCCACCCACCCCTTGATTTGGTTTAGGCCAGGCCAAGGCGGGGTTAGTAGGAAGATTCCATCCAGTCATAATAACATTCAGTTTGATGTCACTCAAATTCTAAAGCTGACTAAACCGTTCAAACAGCTTTTATGGCCTATATTGGTCTTTGTGTCCCTTGCCTTTTGTTTGAGTGACTCAGTCCTTTTTCTGCCCTTGTGCTCTCCCTATTTCCTACCTTCCTTGCTTCCTTCCCCCCTTCCTGGTTTTTCTCCTTTTCTTCTTCCTTCTTTTGTACCTCCATCCATCCCTCCAACTTTGCCTTCCTCCCTTCCAACTTTCTCTCTCCCTTCCCTCCCTTTTCTTTTCTTGCAAGTGTTTGGGGTGAAAGTCCATGGCAGGCCAGCCCCAAGCTAGGCAAGGTCACTGCCACTGAGCTACAACATCCCCAGACCTGCTGCCACTTCCTATGCAAGTAATTTGAATTCTCTCTAAAGAGAAACTCTCACATTAGTCTACTTTCAACGTAATTTCAGAAGAGTTGCTAACATGGGCATCAATCAGTTATGACAAGTCATTTTTGAAAAGCACGGCACAGCTAATGTTCCTCAAAAGAAGGAGTTGAAACTTTAGTTGGTTTTCAGGTCAGCATTTCTAGACTAGTACAAACCCTCCTAATCCTGATCTCTCCTTAGTCCTATGATTTCTTTAAGTGTCCCCTTTGCTCCTGTTCATGGAGTCATGTGTACAGAAATTATACCTGGTTCTACTGAACTCTACTTAATTCTTTCTCACCTCTGTGCTCCTTTTGCCAAGTCACTCCTCAACACTTACTGTAACCCTTTAAATTTTTTGTCCATTTTCATTTAAAAAACTCTTTCAAAAATTGAACCATTTCTCATGCAGATACAGTCTTCTTGATCTGCTATTAATCCCCCACTACTGACATTGTAAGTTATAGAAATGTACACTTCCAGACCGTTTTCAGATTTTTGATTTCTGTATATCTATCTGTCTGTCTATTTACAAACATAACATGGTATTCTGAAAGTATCGTTCTGCTTTTGGAGCTCTACATTGTGTTTTTCAGAAGCAGGCCTATTACACAGAGATGAATCCATGTTACCTAGATTGAGGTCAAACCGGAATGTGCACTCTGATTCCCATGATATTGTTCTACCTACTAATGGACAGTTCAGTTATATCCAGACCTCACCACCTCCCCCATTAAGTAAAACCCTTGTGAAGAGATATGTAGATGCCTTTATGAACATATTGATAATTTTTCATGGCAGTGTTTTCCAAAAACCAGTTAGTAAAATCAATTTATTCCTTTGCAGCCTGAAATTACCTTCATTCCAGTTTACTGGTATAAGAACCGCAGTATATCAGCAACAATTCTCCAATAGTAGTTCAGGCAGAAGTCATTCTAGATAACAATCAGTGCCGGATCGTCCATGTGTTTTACACAGCCCATGACAGGGGACATCCGTCCACTCGTTTAGAACAACTGATGTTTTATGCTGGCAATTTAGGTTTATTGAAAGGAGAAAACAGGTGAGACAGACTGATTAGATTCAGTATGTATGTTGGCTTTGTTTTTCGAGGCCTGAATTTTTCACATTTCAATTAATTGTAGGTTAAGTATCAGGCAGATTCTTCACTGGGCTTCAAATGTGATAAAGTTGCTTCTTATTTTTAAGAAGGCCGTTGCAATCCTGCATTTATTTTACACCTCAGTGCTTGTTTTACACACAAGCACACACACCCACACACCACACACATCAACAAACACACAAACACATAATTAGAGCACATTTAACACTCAAATAAAGCTTTACCTACTAACTCATAACTAGGGTATTTTTTTAATAAGTATTGTATCTTGGTCTCTATTGGGGAAACATTGTTCAATGTGAGTTTTCTGATTTGTTGTAGGGCAGTGAATGTTCACTTGTTGGCAATGATATAGAAATGGGGAGTAAGGGTTTAAAAGTTTTTGCAGTAGGTAGGCAGAGTCAGAGTATCGACTCTAAGAATAAGAAATTGGGGAATTTCCTCTTTGTTTCTTCATTTCAATCTTCTAATAATTCATGTATATTTTCCAAAAGTCTCCCAGAAAACAAGGACTAGGTCAATCCACATATCAGTAAACCATAGCAGAATGCGATACTGAATTTCATATAAACAGTCATAAAATCAAAAAGACAGGTGCTGGGGTTTTGGCTCAGCACTAGAGTGCTGGCTTCACACTTTCAAAGGTCCTGAGTTGGATCCCCAACACCATATGTGAAAGGAATGAATGAACCAATGCATGAGTGTATGATGAATGAATGAAAGGTATAAGGAGGAGGAGGAGGAGGAGGAGGAGAAATAGAAGAAGATGATGAGTAATTTGACAGAAGGGAAAAAGGGGAGGAGAGTGAGTTTAAAGTGTGGTTTCCAATTCCCAAGCGTTAAATTACAGCAGATGGGATAGAGAGAGAAGATGGGAGGGCAGGAGAGGGGGGATAGTAGAGGCTAGAAAAGGTAGCAGAATACAACAGTTACTAATATGGCATTTTGTAAAAATGTGGATGTGTAAACAATGTGATTGTGCAATCTGTATATGGGGTGAAAATGGGAGTTCATAACTCACTTGAATCTAATGTAGGAAATATGGTATCTCAAGAGCTATGTAATGTTTTAAGCAACCAATATAAACAAGAGGTCTTCATTTTTCTTTGTAGTTGAGATCTCCTGTTTCCCTGACATGTTTAGTTGTGTTCTCTCCTTTAGTCCTCCCATGCTCTAGTTATTCTGATATGGAAAAACTGGCTGAAATGCCCAACCAGTCTGTAAATCAGTGACAATTCTTCATTAAGCCCAAAGTCACTTTACATTTGCTACAGTCATACTAAATGCACTTCTTTTTTGGGAGTTTCAAAGATATTTCCATCAGCTAGATTACAAGTACCTAGAACTCCCATTCTTGTTTATGTAAGAGTGGCTTCATCAGATTAAATGCTGTTCTCTGGAATAAAATAAAATAGGAATAATTTACTCAGAAGATTCCTACGTAAACCATCTTTATTTACAAAATACTATCTTAAGAATTATTGTTTCATTGAGCTTCAATTGGAGCCAAATTATAGTCAATTACTGAAGTAAAAGCAGTTACTTCAAAACTAAAAATGAGAGATAAGTCAAATTACATTTGAAGAGAGAGCAACAGCATGAGGTTTCTTGTTTGGTTCTGGATGTTGAGTAACAGGCTCATTTGCAGGTGGAAGGAACCCTTCAGGGAACTCACTTGTACTTTCAGAATGGGGGTGTAGAGGGCTGAATTCCAGCTGTTGGGGGAAGATTGTGAGGAAAACCCCCTCCCTGCATAGACACATCACATTGGAAATGGAGTGGGTGGCGGGTCAGGTGGAAAATAATCTCCAGGTTCCCAGACAAGTTTCCTGGGAGAGGTGGAGGAAAAAAAAGGTCCTCTTCTCAGGAACTGACTCCTTGGGTCAACTGGAAACAAGGCACCTCTGACTGGAGGGAAAGGTGCCAACACAGAGCCAGAGCCAGTTGCTTGGTTTTCAGCATGGAGAGGTGAATCAGGCACATCAGAGTCCAAAGGATGCATATTAGGAATCCTGTGTTCTGCTGGTCCTGATGCTCTACCACAATTTGAGTAAAACCTATCTTGCCTTTGTAGAGGAAGACGTGCATCAGAAGAATATGGTTGGCCTGGCGGAGGGATCATCAGCCTGCTGGCCTGTTCCCCTGGAGGAGAGAGGGGCCCAGTCTGAGAAGGTGCTCTCTGAAAATCGGTGAACTTATGACAGCTGGATTCTCTTCCTTTACTGCTAGTCGCATGGTCCAGAGGATTCTCCAGGGCCCCTTGACCCTCTTCCTCCTCCCACTGGAGTGAAAGGTGAGAGTGTGAGTGGACCACTCTTTTCAGAATGAGGAGGTCTCCTTTCAGATGAAGGGTGACCTATTGGTGATGGCCCATTCGGAGAAGGCTTTCTGCCCATTGCTGAGTTGGAAACATCCAGTGCATCATACGGATCTTTTCCTACAAGTTCAAATCTCAGCTCCTTCTCAGTTAATTTTTGTCTGTTGCGTGCATTTTGTTTCCTGAAATAGCTGAGGTTTCTTTCAGCAATCCGAGCTGCCAACTCACTGGCATGTGCATCTTTCTCAGAGGAAATAATCTTCCCCAGACAGGAATGAATGGTACTCTGCAATTGTTCTTCAAGATATTGGGCTCTCTTTCTGTAGGTCTCCAGCTCTTTTATTGTATGGCTCATCTTTTCTTCGACTTTGGAAAGTTTCTCCTCTTGCTCCACCCGGTAGTTTTCCTCCACTCTTAATTTCCTGTGCAGTTTCATCGTATTTTCTTGATAGCGTTCCATCATGACTTTCAAGTTCTTCTGTAGGGTCTCATTCTCACTTTGCAGCTGTGCATTTTCTGACTGCAAGGATGCCTGTTCAGTCTGCAGACTTTTAAGGTGTTCTGTAAGGTCTTCCGTGGTTTTCTCCACTTCAGATGAGAAAGTACATTTTTGATTTCTTCCTCCTTCCAAGATTTCTAAGGAGGCCTTTAGCTTATCACCATAAACCAGGTTCCTCAAAGCTCCTTTGGACTCATCCTCCAAGTGAGCACCAATTTCGGGTTCACTCGTCTTTCCCAGTTCCAGGTGACCACCATCCCTTTGGGCTCCCAGGCTTGGAGAAGATCTATCCTTCGTCTTCAGCAAGCATTCACTCAGAGACTCCATGTGATTTTCGGTGTCCCTTAGAACTTGTTCTCCAGCTACTTTAGAGTCCTCTAATATGATTTTTGCTTTATATTGGACACCTCCTTGTTCCCTCTGTGCTTCAGCTTCTCCTTGTATTGTTGGTCTCTGCGTTTGCGGAAGTAGGGATCCTTCATTCAAAACCTCTTTGATTGCCAGCTTCAGTTCTTCCTCATTCACTTGAAAGAGTCTCCAGTTTGTTTTGGCTTCAGCTATTTGTGATCTGAGGGATTCAGATTCACCTTGGAGGGACTGTATCCCTCTTGATAGATGCGCCATCGTTTCATCCTGTTGACCATGTTTAGCCTTCTGTGCTTTGAGCTCTTCTTCTAGAAAGAGCATTTCAACGCCATGGCTGGATTCGGACCTATGCAGCTTTTCGTAGGTTGCCTCCAGCTGTTGTGCTTCCCTTGAACCCTTCTCAAACCTGCAATCCTTTAAAGATGAGTCTAAGCATTTATGTTCTTTTTCAACAAGGCTCACTTTATCAAGAAGTAAACATTTTGCCTCAATAAGTCCAGCAAGATTTAGAGCCAGCCTTTTTTCTCTTCCCACGTAAAGCCTGCTACTAACCGACTGAAAAGCTCTCCAGAAAAGTGAGAGAACAGCAAAAAATCCAAGAGCTGTACACATCATCAACTCCCAAGAAAGCCAGAAGGAAGATGGCCTGGCTTCATGTCTTCGGACAATGCTGCCACAACCCTGGGTGCTTCTTCCAGAACCACCCACTAGTATGGCTGAGAGGCAGCCCTTGGCTCCTCCATCACGCCAAGACAGCTTTGGCTCTTGCCACCACAACCACAGCCTGCCCAGGCAGGCCAACACAGGCTGTGGACACTCAGGTGTTTGGTCAGGAACTCCAACCTGCACCAGGCAACGGAGCAGACCATTGTGAGCCCCTTCAGGGGCTGAGCGTATGGTGGGTGGTGTGCGTATGGCAGTGGGAGCCATGATCAGGGGCTCCCAGGAGCCTTGTTGTCTCAACTGCCCATCAGGGGAGTCTTGTCCCCTTCCATACCCAGTGCATCCTCAAGTGCCACATGTTTAGGTCCCTCCCACTCCAGCCAGAGAGAATTCCTCTCCATGCCACCCACCCCTTGATTTGGTTTAGGCCAGGCCAAGGCGGGGTTAGTAGGAAGATTCCATCCAGTCATAATAACATTCAGTTTGATGTCACTCAAATTCTAAAGCTGACTAAACCGTTCAAACAGCTTTTATGGCCTATATTGGTCTTTGTGTCCCTTGCCTTTTGTTTGAGTGACTCAGTCCTTTTTCTGCCCTTGTGCTCTCCCTATTTCCTACCTTCCTTGCTTCCTTCCCCCCTTCCTGGTTTTTCTCCTTTTCTTCTTCCTTCTTTTGTACCTCCATCCATCCCTCCAACTTTGCCTTCCTCCCTTCCAACTTTCTCTCTCCCTTCCCTCCCTTTTCTTTTCTTGCAAGTTTTTGGGGTGAAAGTCCATGGCAGGCCAGCCCCAAGCTAGGCAAGGTCACTGCCACTGAGCTACAACATCCCCAGACCTGCTGCCACTTCCTATGCAAGTAATTTGAATTCTCTCTAAAGAGAAACTCTCACATTAGTCTACTTTCAACGTAATTTCAGAAGAGTTGCTAACATGGGCATCAATCAGTTATGACAAGTCATTTTTGAAAAGCACGGCACAGCTAATGTTCCTCAAAAGAAGGAGTTGAAACTTTAGTTGGTTTTCAGGTCAGCATTTCTAGACTAGTACAAACCCTCCTAATCCTGATCTCTCCTTAGTCCTATGATTTCTTTAAGTGTCCCCTTTGCTCCTGTTCATGGAGTCATGTGTACAGAAATTATACCTGGTTCTACTGAACTCTACTTAATTCTTTCTCACCTCTGTGCTCCTTTTGCCAAGTCACTCCTCAACACTTACTGTAACCCTATAAATTTTTTGTCCATTTTCATTTAAAAAACTCTTTCAAAAATTGAACCATTTCTCATGCAGATACAGTCTTCTTGATCTGCTATTAATCCCCCACTACTGACATTGTAAGTTATAGAAATGTACACTTCCAGACCGTTTTCAGATTTTTGATTTCTGTATATCTATCTGTCTATCTATTTACAAACATAACATGGTATTCTGAAAGTATCGTTCTGCTTTTGGAGCTCTACATTGTGTTTTTCAGAAGCAGGCCTATTACACAGAGATGAATCCATGTTACCTAGATTGAGGTCAAACCGGAATGTGCACTCTGATTCCCATGATATTGTTCTACCTACTAATGGACAGTTCAGTTATATCCAGACCTCACCACCTCCCCCATTAAGTAAAACCCTTGTGAAGAGACATGTAGATGCCTTTATGAACATATTGATAATTTTTCATGGCAGTGTTTTCCAAAAACCAGTTAGTAAAATCAATTTATTCCTTTGCAGCCTGAAATTACCTTCATTCCAGTTTACTGGTATAAGAACCGCAGTATATCAGCAACAATTCTCCAATAGTAGTTCAGGCAGAAGTCATTCTAGATAACAATCAGTGCCGGATCGTCCATGTGTTTTACACAGCCCATGACAGGGGACATCCGTCCACTCGTTTAGAACAACTGATGTTTTATGCTGGCAATTTAGGTTTATTGAAAGGAGAAAACAGGTGAGACAGACTGATTAGATTCAGTATGTATGTTGGCTTTGTTTTTCGAGGCCTGAATTTTTCATATTTCAATTAATTGTAGGTTAAGTATCAGGCAGATTCTTCACTGGGCTTCAAATGTGATAAAGTTGCTTCTTATTTTTAAGAAGGCCGTTGCAATCCTGCATTTATTTTACACCTCAGTGCTTGTTTCACACACAAGCACACACACCCACACACCACACACATCAACAAACACACAAACACATAATTAGAGCACATTTAACACTCAAATAAAGCTTTACCTACTAACTCATAACTAGGGTATTTTTTTTAATAAGTATTGTGTCTTGGTCTCTACTGGGGAAACATTGTTCAATGTGAGTTCTCTGGTTTGTTGTAGGGCAGTGAATGTTCACTTGTTGGCAATGATATAGAAATGGGGAGTAAGGGTTTAAAAGTTTTTACAGTAGGTAGGCAGAGTCAGAGTATTGACACTAAGAATAAGAAATTGGGGAATTTCCTCTTTGTTTCTTCATTTCAATCTCCTAATAATTCATGTATATTTTCCAAAAGTCTCCCAGAAAACAAGGACTAGGTCAATCCACATATCAGTAAACCATAGCAGAATGCAATTCTGAATTTCATACAAACAGTCATAAAATCAAAAAGACAGGTGCTGGGGTTTTGGCTCAGCACTAGAGTGCTGGCTTCACACTTTCAAAGGTCCTGAGTTGGATCCCCAACACCATATGTGAAAGGAATGAATGAACCAATGCATGAGTGTATGATGAATGAATGAAAGGTATAAGGAGGAGGAGGAGGAGGAGAAATAGAAGAAGATGATGAGTAATTTGACAGAAGGGAAAAAGGGGAGGAGAGTGAGTTTAAAGTGTGGTTTCCAATTCCCAAGCGTTAAATTACAGCAGATAGGGTAGAGAGAGAAGATGGGAGGACAGGAGAGGGGGGATAGTAGAGGCTAGAAAAGGTAGCAGAATACAACAATTACTAATATGGCATTTTGTAAAAATGTGGATGTGTAAACAATGTGATTGTGCAATCTGTATATGGGGTGAAAATGGGAGTTCATAACTCACTTGAATCTAATGTAGGAAATATGGTATCTCAAGAGGTATGTAATGTTTTAAGCAACCAATATAAACAAGAGGTCTTCATTTTTCTTTGTAGTTGAGATCTCCTGTTTCCCTGACATGTTTAGTTGTGTTCTCTCCTTTAGTCCTCCCATGCTCTAGTTATTCTGATATGGAAAAACTAGCTGAAATGCCCAACCATTCTCTAAATCAGTGACAATTCTTCATTAAGCCCAAAGTCACTTTACATTTGCTACAGTCATACTAAATGCACTTCTTTTTTGGGAGTTTCAAAGATATTTCCATCAGCTAGATTACAAGTACCTAGAACTCCCATTCTTGTTTATGTAAGAGTGGCTTCATCAGATTAAATGCTGTTCTCTGGAATAAAATAAAATAGGAATAATTTACTCAGAAGATTCCTACGTAAACCATCTTTATTTACAAAATACTATCTTAAGAATTATTGTTTGATTGAGCTTCAATTGGAGCCAAAGTATAGTCAATTACTGATGTAAAAGCAGTTACTTAAAAACTAAAAATGAGAGATAAGTCAAATTACATTTGAAGAGAGAGCAACAGCATGAGGTTTCTTGTTTGGTTCTGGATGTTGAGTAACAGGCTCATTTGCAGGTGGAAGGAACCCTTCAGGGAACTCACTTGTACTTTCAGAATGGGGGTGTAGAGGGCTGAATTCCAGCTGTTGGGGGAATATTGTGAGGAAAACCCCCTCCCTGCATAGACACATCACATTGGAAATGGAGTGGGTGGTGGGTCAGGTGGAAAATAATCTCCAGGTTCCCAGACAAGTTTCCTGGGAGAGGTGGAGGAAAAAAAAGGTCCTCTTCTCAGGAACTGAGTCCTTGGGTCAACTGGAAACAAGGCACCTCTGACTGGAGGGAAAGGTGCCAACACAGAGCCAGAGCCAGTTGCTTGGTTTTCAGCATGGAGAGGTGAATCAGGCACATCAGAGTCCAAAGGAGGCATATTAGGAATTCTGTGTTCTGCTGGTCCCGATGCTCTACCACAATTTGAGTAAAACATATCTTGCCTTTGTAGAGGAAGACGTGCATCAGAAGAATATGGTTGGCCTGGCGGAGGGATCATCAGCCTGCTGGCCTGTTCCCCTGGAGGAGAGAGGGGCCCAGTCTGAGAAGGTGCTCTCTGAAAATCAGTGAACTTTTGACAGCTGGATTCTCTTCCTTTACTGCTAGTCGCATGGTCCTTAGGATTCTCCAGGGCCCCTTGACCCTCTTCCTCCTCCCACTGGAGTGAAAGTTGAGAGTGTGAGTGGACCACTCTTTTCAAAATGAGGAGGTCTCCTTTCAGATGAAGGGTGACCTATTGGTGATGGCCCATTCGGAGAAGGCTTTCTGCCCATTGCTGAGTTGGAAACATCCAGTGCATCATACGGATCTTTTCCTACAAGTTCAAATCTCAGATCCTTCTCAGTTAATTTTTGTCTGTTGCGTGCATTTTGTTTCCTGAAATAGCTGAGGTTTCTTTCAGCAATCCGAGCTGCCAACTCACTGGCATGTGCATCTTTCTCAGAGGAAATAATCTTCCCCAGACAGGAATGAATGGTACTCTGCAATTGTTCTTCAAGATATTGGGCTCTCTTTCTGTAGGTCTCCAGCTCTTTTATTGTATGGCTCATCTTTTCTTCGACTTTGGAAAGTTTCTCCTCTTGTTCCACCCGGTAGTTTTCCTCCCCTCTTAATTTCCTGTGCAGTTTCATCGTATTTTCTTGATAGCGTTCCATCATGACTTTCAAGTTCTTCTGTAGGGTCTCATTCTCACTTTGCAGCTGTGCATTTTCTGACTGCAAGGATGCCTGCAGACTTTTAAGGTGTTCTGTAAGGTCTTCCGTGGTTTTCTCCACTTCAGATGAGAAAGTACATTTTTGATTTCTTCCTCCTTCCAAGATTTCTAAGGAGGCCTTTAGCTTATCACCATAAACCAGGTTCCTCAAAGCTCCTTTGGACTCATCCTTCAAGTGAGCACCAATTTCGGGTTCACTCGTCTTTCCCAGTTCCAGGTGACCACCATCCCTTTGGGCTCCCAGGCTTGGAGAAGATCTATCCTTCGTCTTCAGCAAGCATTCACTCAGAGACTCCATGTGATTTTCGGTGTCCCTTAGAACTTGTTCTCCAGCTACTTTAGAGTCCTCTAATATGATTTTTGCTTTATATTGGACACCTCCTTGTTCCCTCTGTGCTTCAGCTTCTCCTTGTATTGTTGGTCTCTGCGTTTGTGGAAGTAGGGATCCTTCATTCAAAACCTCTTTGATTGCCAGCTTCAGTTCTTCCTCATTCACTTGAAAGAGTCTCCAGTTTGTTTTGGCTTCAGCTATTTGTGATCTGATGGATTCAGATTCACCTTGGAGGGACTGTATCCCTCTTGATAGATGCGCCATCGTTTCATCCTGTTGACCATGTTTAGCCTTCTGTGCTTTGAGCTCTTCTTCTAGAAAGAGCATTTCAACGCCATGGCTGGATTCGGACCTATGCAGCTTTTCGTAGGTTGCCTCCAGCTGTTGTGCTTCCCTTGAACCCTTCTCAAACCTGCAATCCTTTAAAGATGAGTCTAAGCCTTTATGTTCTTTTTCAACAAGGCTCACTTTATCAAGAAGTCCACATTTTGCCTCAATAAGTCCAGCAAGATTTAGAGCCAGCCTTTTTTCTCTTCCCACGTAAAGCCTGCTACTAACCGACTGAAAAGCTCTCCAGAAAAGTGAGAGAACAGCAAAAAATCCAAGAGCTGTACACATCATCAACTCCCAAGGAAAGCCATAAGGAAGATGGCCTGGCTTCATGTCTTCGGACAATGCTGCCACAACCCTGGGTGCTTCTTCCAGAACCACCCACTAGTATGGCTGAGAGGCAGCCCTTGGCTCCTCCATCACGCCAAGACAGCTTTGGCTCTTGCCACCACAACCACAGCCTGCCCAGGCAGGCCAACACAGGCTGTGGACACTCAGGTGTTTGGTCAGGAACTCCAACCTGCACCAGGCAACGGAGCAGACCACTGTGAGCCCCTTCAGGGGCTGAGCGTATGGTGGGTGGTGTGTGTATGGCGGTGGGAGCCATGATCAGGGGCTCCCAGGAGCCTTGTTGTCTCAACTGCCCATCAGGGGAGTCTTGTCCCCTTCCCTACCCAGTGCATCCTCAAGTGCCACATGTTTAGGTCCCTCCCACTCCAGCCAGAGAGAATTCCTCTCCATGCCACCCACCCCTTGATTTGGTTTAGGCCAGGCCAAGGCGGGGTTAGTAGGAAGATTCCATCCAGTCATAATAACATTCAGTTTGATGTCACTCAAATTCTAAAGCTGACTAAACAGTTCAAACAGCTTTTATGGCCTATATTGGTCTTTGTGTCCCTTGCCTTTTGTTTGAGTGACTCAGTCCTTTTTCTGCCCTTGTGCTCTCCCTATTTCCTACCTTCCTTGCTTCCTTCCCCACTTCCTGGTTTTTCTCCTTTTCTTCTTCCTTCTTTTGTACCTCCATCCATCCCTCCAACTTTGCCTTCCTCCCTTCCAACTTTCTCTCTCCCTTCCCTCCCTTTTCTTTTCTTGCAAGTGTTTGGGGTGAAAGTCCATGGCAGGCCAGCCCCAAGCTAGGCAAGGTCACTGCCACTGAGCTACAACATCCCCAGACCTGCTGCCACTTCCTATGCAAGTAATTTGAATTCTCTCTAAAGAGAAACTCTCACATTAGTCTACTTTCAACGTAATTTCAGAAGAGTTGCTAACATGGGCATCAATCAGTTATGACAAGTCATTTTTGAAAAGCACGGCACAGCTAATGTTCCTCAAAAGAAGGAGTTGAAACTTTAGTTGGTTTTCAGGTCAGCATTTCTAGACTAGTACAAACCCTCCTAATCCTGATCTCTCCTTAGTCCTATGATTTCTTTAAGTGTCCCCTTTGCTCCTGTTCATGGAGTCATGTGTACAGAAATTATACCTGGTTCCACTGAACTCTACTTAATTCTTTCTCACCTCTGTGCTCCTTTTGCCAAGTCACTCCTCAACACTTACTGTAACCCTTTAAATTTTTTGTCCATTTTCATTTAAAAAACTCTTTCAAAAATTGAACCATTTCTCATGCAGATACAGTCTTCTTGATCTGCTATTAATCCCCCACTACTGACATTGTAAGTTATAGAAATGTACACTTCCAGACCGTTTTCAGATTTTTGATTTCTGTATATCTATCTGTCTGTCTATTTACAAACATAACATGGTATTCTGAAAGTATCGTTCTGCTTTTGGAGCTCTACATTGTGTTTTTCAGAAGCAGGCCTATTACACAGAGATGAATCCATGTTACCTAGATTGAGGTCAAACCGGAATGTGCACTCTGATTCCCATGATATTGTTCTACCTACTAATGGACAGTTCAGTTATATCCAGACCTCACCACCTCCCCCATTAAGTAAAACCCTTGTGAAGAGACATGTAGATGCCTTTATGAACATATTGATAATTTTTCATGGCAGTGTTTTCCAAAAACCAGTTAGTAAAATCAATTTATTCCTTTGCAGCCTGAAATTACCTTCATTCCAGTTTACTGGTATAAGAACCGCAGTATATCAGCAACAATTCTCCAATAGTAGTTCAGGCAGAAGTCATTCTAGATAACAATCAGTGCCGGATCGTCCATGTGTTTTACACAGCCCATGACAGGGGACATCCGTCCACTCGTTTAGAACAACTGATGTTTTATGCTGGCAATTTAGGTTTATTGAAAGGAGAAAACAGGTGAGACAGACTGATTAGATTCAGTATGTATGTTGGCTTTGTTTTTCGAGGCCTGAATTTTTCACATTTCAATTAATTGTAGGTTAAGTATCAGGCAGATTCTTCACTGGGCTTCAAATGTGATAAAGTTGCTTCTTATTTTTAAGAAGGCCGTTGCCATCCTGCATTTATTTTACACCTCAGTGCTTGTTTCACACACAAGCACACACACCCACACACCACACACATCAACAAACACACAAACACATAATTAGAGCACATTTAACACTCAAATAAAGCTTTACCTACTAACTCATAACTAGGGTATTTTTTTTAATAAGTATTGTGTCTTGGTCTCTACTGGGGAAACATTGTTCAATGTGAGTTCTCTGGTTTGTTGTAGGGCAGGGAATGTTCACTTGTTGGCAATGATATAGAAATGGGGAGTAAGGGTTTAAAAGTTTTTACAGTATGTAGGGAGAGTCAGAGTATTGACACTAAGAATAAGAAATTGGGGAATTTCCTCTTTGTTTCTTCATTTCAATCTCCTAATAATTCATGTATATTTTCCAAAAGTCTCCCAGAAAACAAGGACTAGGTCAATCCACATATCAGTAAACCATAGCAGAATGCGATTCTGAATTTCATACAAACAGTCATAAAATCAAAACGACAGGTGCTGGGGTTTTGGCTCAGCACTAGAGTGCTGGCTTCACACTTTCAAAGGTCCTGAGTTGGATCCCCAACACCATATGTGAAAGGAATGAATGAACCAATGCATGAGTGTATGATGAATGAATGAAAGGTATAAGGAGGAGGAGGAGGAGGAGAAATAGAAGAAGATGATGAGTAATTTGACAGAAGGGAAAAAGGGGAGGAGAGTGAGTTTAAAGTGTGGTTTCCAATTTCCAAGCGTTAAATTACAGCAGATAGGATAGAGAGAGAAGATGGGAGGGCAGGAGAGGGGGGATAGTAGAGGCTAGAAAATGTAGCAGAATACAACAGTTACTAATATGGCATTTTGTAAAAATGTGGATGTGTAAACAATATGATTGTGCAATCTGTATATGGGGTGAAAATGGGAGTTCATAACTCACTTGAATCTAATGTAGGAAATATGGTATCTCAAAAGGTATGTAATGTTTTAAGCAACCAATATAAACAAGAGGTCTTCATTTTTCTTTGTAGTTGAGATCTCCTGTTTCCCTGACATGTTTAGTTGTGTTCTCTCCTTTAGTCCTCCCATGCTCTAGTTATTCTGATATGGAAAAACTAGCTGAAATGCCCAACCATTCTCTAAATCAGTGACAATTCTTCATTAAGCCCAAAGTCACTTTACATTTGCTACAGTCATACTAAATGCACTTCTTTTTTGGGAGTTTCAAAGATATTTCCATCAGCTAGATTACAAGTACCTAGAACTCCCATTCTTGTTTATGTAAGAGTGGCTTCATCAGATTAAATGCTGTTCTCTGGAATAAAATAAAATAGGAATAATTTACTCAGAAGATTCCTACGTAAACCATCTTTATTTACAAAATACTATCTTAAGAATTATTGTTTGATTGAGCTTCAATTGGAGCCAAAGTATAGTCAATTACTGATGTAAAAGCAGTTACTTAAAAACTAAAAATGAGAGATAAGTCAAATTACATTTGAAGAGAGACCAACAGCATGAGGTTTCTTGTTTGGTTCTGGATGTTGAGTAACAGGCTCATTTGCAGGTGGAAGGAACCCTTCAGGGAACTCACTTGTACTTTCAGAATGGGGGTGTAGAGGGCTGAATTCCAGCTGTTGGGGGAAGATTGTGAGGAAAACCCCCTCCCTGCATAGACACATCACATTGGAAATGGAGTGGGTGGTGGGTCAGGTAGAAAATAATCTCCAGGTTCCCAGACAAGATTCCTGGGAGAGGTGGAGGAAAAAAAAGGTCCTCTTCTCAGGAACTGAGTCCTTGGGTCAACTGGAAACAAGGCACCTCTGACTGGAGGGAAAGGTGCCAACACAGAGCCAGAGCCAGTTGCTTGGTTTTCAGCATGGAGAGGTGAATCAGGCACATCAGAGTCCAAAGGAGGCATATTAGGAATTCTGTGTTCTGCTGGTCCCGATGCTCTACCACAATTTGAGTAAAACCTATCTTGCCTTTGTAGAGGAAGACGTGCATCAGAAGAATATGGTTGGCCTGGCGGAGGGATCATCAGCCTGCTGGCCTGTTCCCCTGGAGGAGAGAGGGGCCCAGTCTGAGAAGGTGCTCTCTGAAAATCAGTGAACTTTTGACAGCTGGATTCTCTTCCTTTACTGCTAGTCGCATGGTCCTTAGGATTCTCCAGGGCCCCTTGACCCTCTTCCTCCTCCCACTGGAGTGAAAGTTGAGAGTGTGAGTGGACCACTCTTTTCAAAATGAGGAGGTCTCCTTTCAGATGAAGGGTGACCTATTGGTGATGGCCCATTCGGAGAAGGCTTTCTGCCCATTGCTGAGTTGGAAACATCCAGTGCATCATACGGATCTTTTCCTACAAGTTCAAATCTCAGCTCCTTCTCAGTTAATTTTTGTCTGTTGCGTGCATTTTGTTTCCTGAAATAGCTGAGGTTTCTTTCAGCAATCCGAGCTGCCAACTCACTGGCATGTGCATCTTTCTCAGAGGAAATAATCTTCCCCAGACAGGAATGAATGGTACTCTGCAATTGTTCTTCAAGATATTGGGCTCTCTTTCTGTAGGTCTCCAGCTCTTTTATTGTATGGCTCATCTTTTCTTCGACTTTGGAAAGTTTCTCCTCTTGCTCCACCCGGTAGTTTTCCTCCCCTCTTAATTTCCTGTGCAGTTTCATCGTATTTTCTTGATAGCGTTCCATCATGACTTTCAAGTTCTTCTGTAGGGTCTCATTCTCACTTTGCAGCTGTGCATTTTCTGACTGCAAGGATGCCTGCAGACTTTTAAGGTGTTCTGTAAGGTCTTCCGTGGTTTTCTCCACTTCAGATGAGAAAGTACATTTTTGATTTCTTCCTCCTTCCAAGATTTCTAAGGAGGCCTTTAGCTTATCACCATAAACCAGGTTCCTCAAAGCTCCTTTGGACTCATCCTTCAAGTGAGCACCAATTTCGGGTTCACTCGTCTTTCCCAGTTCCAGGTGACCACCATCCCTTTGGGCTCCCAGGCTTGGAGAAGATCTATCCTTCGTCTTCAGCAAGCATTCACTCAGAGACTCCATGTGATTTTCGGTGTCCCTTAGAACTTGTTCTCCAGCTACTTTAGAGTCCTCTAATATGATTTTTGCTTTATATTGGACACCTCCTTGTTCCCTCTGTGCTTCAGCTTCTCCTTGTATTGTTGGTCTCTGCGTTTGCGGAAGTAGGGATCCTTCATTCAAAACCTCTTTGATTGCCAGCTTCAGTTCTTCCTCATTCACTTGAAAGAGTCTCCAGTTTGTTTTGGCTTCAGCTATTTGTGATCTGAGGGATTCAGATTCACCTTGGAGGGACTGTATCCCTCTTGATAGATGCGCCATCGTTTCATCCTGTTGACCATGTTTAGCCTTCTGTGCTTTGAGCTCTTCTTCTAGAAAGAGCATTTCAACGCCATGGCTGGATTCGGACCTATGCAGCTTTTCGTAGGTTGCCTCCAGCTGTTGTGCTTCCCTTGAACCCTTCTCAAACCTGCAATCCTTTAAAGATGAGTCTAAGACTTTATGTTCTTTTTCAACAAGGCTCACTTTATGAAGAAGTCCACATTTTGCCTCAATAAGTCCAGGAAGATTTAGAGCCAGCCTTTTTTCTCTTCCCACGTAAAGCCTGCTACTAACCGACTGAAAAGCTCTCCAGAAAAGTGAGAGAACAGCAAAAAATCCAAGAGCTGTACACATCATCAACTCCCAAGGAAAGCCATAAGGAAGATGGCCTGGCTTCATGTCTTCGGACAATGCTGCCACAACCCTGGGTGCTTCTTCCAGAACCACCCACTAGTATGGCTGAGAGGCAGCCCTTGGCTCCTCCATCACGCCAAGACAGCTTTGGCTCTTGCCACCACAACCACAGCCTACCCAGGCAGGCCAACACAGGCTGTGGACACTCAGGTGTTTGGTCAGGAACTCCAACCTGCACCAGGCAACGGAGCAGACCACTGTGAGCCCCTTCAGCGGCCGAGCGTATGGTGGGTGGTGTGCGAATGGCGGTGGGAGCCATGATCAGGGGCTCCCAGGAGCCTTGTTGTCTCAACTGCCCATCAGGGGAGTCTTGTCCCCTTCCCTACCCAGTGCATCCTCAAGTGCCACATGTTTTGGTCCCTCCCACTCCAGCCAGAGAGAAGTCCTCTCCATGCCACCCACCCCTTGATTTGGTTTAGGCCAGGCCAAGGCGGGGTTAGTAGGAAGATTCCATCCAGTCATAATAACATTCAGTTTGATGTCACTCAAATTCTAAAGCTGACTAAACCGTTCAAACAGCTTTTATGGCCTATATTGGTCTTTGTGTCCCTTGCCTTTTGTTTGAGTGACTCAGTCCTTTTTCTGCCCTTGTGCTCTCCCTATTTCCTACCTTCCTTGCTTCCTTCCCCCCTTCCTGGTTTTTCTCCTTTTCTTCTTCCTTCTTTTGTACCTCCATCCATCCCTCCAACTTTGCCTTCCTCCCTTCCAACTTTCTCTCTCCCTTCCCTCCCTTTTCTTTTCTTGCAAGTGTTTGGGGTGAAAGTCCATGGCAGGCCAGCCCCAAGCTAGGCAAGGTCACTGCCACTGAGCTACAACATCCCCAGACCTGCTGCCACTTCCTATGCAAGTAATTTGAATTCTCTCTAAAGAGAAACTCTCACATTAGTCTACTTTCAACGTAATTTCAGAAGAGTTGCTAACATGGGCATCAATCAGTTATGACAAGTCATTTTTGAAAAGCACGGCACAGCTAATGTTCCTCAAAAGAAGGAGTTGAAACTTTAGTTGGTTTTCAGGTCAGCATTTCTAGACTAGTACAAACCCTCCTAATCCTGATGTCTCCTTAGTCCTATGATTTCTTTAAGTGTCCCCTTTGCTCCTGTTCATGGAGTCATGTGTACAGAAATTATACCTGGTTCCACTGAACTCTACTTAATTCTTTCTCACCTCTGTGCTCCTTTTGCCAAGTCACTCCTCAACACTTACTGTAACCGTTTAAATTTTTTGTCCATTTTCATTTAAAAAACTCTTTCAAAAATTGAACCATTTCTCATGCAGATACAGTCTTCTTGATCTGCTATTAATCCCCCACTACTGACATTGTAAGTTATAGAAATGTACACTTCCAGACCGTTTTCAGATTTTTGATTTCTGTATATCTCTCTGTCTATCTATTTATAAACATAACATGGTATTCTGAAAGTATCGTTCTGCTTTTGGAGCTCTACATTGTGTTTTTCAGAAGCAGGCCTATTACACAGAGATGAATCCATGTTACCTAGATTGAGGTCAAACCGGAATGTGCACTCTGATTCCCATGATATTGTTCTACCTACTAATGGACAGTTCAGTTATATCCAGACCTCACCACCTCCCCCATTAAGTAAAACCCTTGTGAAGAGACATGTAGATGCCTTTATGAACATATTGATAATTTTTCATGGCAGTGTTTTCCAAAAACCAGTTAGTAAAATCAATTTATTCCTTTGCAGCCTGAAATTACCTTCATTCCAGTTTACTGGTATAAGAACCGCAATATATCAGCAACAATTCTCCAATAGTAGTTCAGGCAGAAGTCATTCTAGATAACAATCAGTGCCGGGTCGTCCATGTGTTTTACACAGCCCATGACAGGGGACATCCATCCACTCGTTTAGAACAACTGATGTTTTATGCTGGCAATTTAGGTTTATTGAAAGGAGTGATTAGAAAACAGGTGAGACAGACTGATTAGATTCAGTATGTATGTTGGCTTTGTTTTTCGAGGCCTGAATTTTTCACATTTCAATTAATTGTAGGTTAAGTATCAGGCAGATTCTTCACTGGGCTTCAAATGTGATAAAGTTGCTTCTTATTTTTAAGAAGGCCGTTGCAATCCTGCATTTATTTTACACCTCAGTGCTTGTTTCACACACAAGCACACACACCCACACACCACACACATCAACAAACACACAAACACATAATTAGAGCACATTTAACACTCAAATAAAGCTTTACCTACTAACTCATAACTAGGGTATTTTTTTTAATAAGTATTGTGTCTTGGTCTCTACTGGGGAAACATTGTTCAATGTGAGTTCTCTGGTTTGTTGTAGGGCAGTGAATGTTCACTTGTTGGCAATGATATAGAAATGGGGAGTAAGGGTTTAAAAGTTTTTACAGTAGGTAGGCAGAGTCAGAGTATGGACTCTAAGAATAAGAAATTGGGGAATTTCCTCTTTGTTTCTTCATTTCAATCTCCTAATAATTCATGTATATTTTCCAAAAGTGTCCCAGAAAACAAGGACTAGGTCAATCCACATATCAGTAAACCATAGCAGAATGCGATTCTGAATTTCATACAAACAGTCATAAAATCAAAAAGACAGGTGCTGGGGTTTTGGCTCAGCACTAGAGTGCTGGCTTCACACTTTCAAAGGTCCTGAGTTGGATCCCCAACACCATATGTGAAAGGAATGAATGAACCAATGCATGAGTGTATGATGAATGAATGAAAGGTATAAGGAGGAGGAGGAGGAGGAGAAATAGAAGAAGATGATGAGTAATTTGACAGAAGGGAAAAAGGGGAGGAGAGTGAGTTTAAAGTGTGGTTTCCAATTTCCAAGCGTTAAATTACAGCAGATAGGATAGAGAGAGAAGATGGGAGGGCAGGAGAGGGGGGATAGTAGAGGCTAGAAAAGGTAGCAGAATACAACAGTTACTAATATGGCATTTTGTAAAAATGTGGATGTGTAAACAATGTGATTGTGCAATCTGTATATGGGGTGAAAATGGGAGTTCATAACTCACTTGAATCTAATGTAGGAAATATGGTATCTCAAGAGCTATGTAATGTTTTATGCAACCAATATAAACAAGAGGTCTTCATTTTTCTTTTTAGTTGAGATCTCCTGTTTCCCTGACATGTTTAGTTGTGTTCTCTCCTTTAGTCCTCCCATGCTCTAGTTATTCTGATATGGAAAAACTAGCTGAAATGCCCAACCAGTCTCTAAATCAGTGACAATTCTTCATTAAGCCCAAAGTCACTTTACATTTGCTACAGTCATACTAAATGCACTTCTTTTTTGGGAGTTTCAAAGATATTTCCATCAGCTAGATTACAAGTACCTAGAACTCCCATTCTTGTTTATGTAAGAGTGGCTTCATCAGATTAAATGCTGTTCTCTGGAATAAAATAAAATAGGAATAATTTACTCAGAAGATTCCTATGTAAACCATCTTTATTTACAAAATACTATCTTAAGAATTATTGTTTCATTGAGCTTCAATTGGAGCCAAAGTATAGTCAATTACTGAAGTAAAAGCAGTTACTTCAAAACTAAAAATGAGAGATAAGTCAAATTACATTTGAAGAGAGAGCAACAGCATGAGGTTTCTTGTTTGGTTCTGGATGTTGAGTAACAGGCTCATTTGCAGGTGGAAGGAACCCTTCAGGGAACTCACTTGTACTTTCAGAATGGGGGTGTAGAGGGCTGAATTCCAGCTGTTGGGGAAAGATTGTGAGGAAAACCCCCTCCCTGCATAGACACATCACATTGGAAATGGAGTGGGTGGCGGGTCAGGTGGAAAATAATCTCCAGGTTCCCAGACAAGTTTCCTGGGAGAGGTGGAGGAAAAAAAAGGTCCTCTTCTCAGGAACTGCGTCCTTGGGTCAACTGGAAACAAGGCACCTCTGACTGGAGGGAAAGGTGCCAACACAGAGCCAGAGCCAGTTGCTTGGTTTTCAGCATGGAGAGGTGTATCAGGCACATCAGAGTCCAAAGGAGGCATATTAGGAATTCTGTGTTCTGCTGGTCCCGATGCTCTACCACAATTTGAGTAAAACCTATTTTGCCTTTGTAGAGGAAGACATGCATCAGAAGAATATGGTTGGCCTGGCGGAGGGATCATCAGCCTGCTGGCCTGTTCCCCTGGAGGAGAGAGGGGCCCAGTCTGAGAAGGTGCTCTCTGAAAATCGGTGAACTTATGACAGCTGGATTCTCTTCCTGTACTGCTAGTCGCGTGGTCCAGAGGATTCTCCAGGGCCCCTTGACCCTCTTCCTCCTCCCACTGGAGTGAAAGTTGAGAGTGTGAGTGGACCACTCTTTTCAAAATGAGGAGGTCTCCTTTCAGATGAAGGGTGACCTATTGGTGAGGGCCCATTCGGAGAAGGCTTTCTGCCCATTGCTGAGTTGGAAACATCCAGTGCATCATAGGGATCTTTTCCTACAAGTTCAAATCTCAGCTCCTTCTCAGTTAATTTTTGTCTGTTGCGTGCATTTTGTTTCCTGAAATAGCTGAGGTTTCTTTCAGCAATCCGAGCTGCCAACTCACTGGCATGTGCTTCTTTCTCAGAGGAAATAATCTTCCCCAGACAGGAATGAATGGTACTCTGCAATTGTTCTTCAAGGTATTGGGCTCTCTTTCTGTAGGTCTCCAGCTCTTTTATTGTATGGCTCATCTTTTCTTCGACTTTGGAAATTTTCTCCTCTTGCTCCACACGGTAGTTTTCCTCCCCTCTTAATTTCCTGTGCAGTTTCATCGTATTTTCTTGATAGCGTTCCATCATGACTTTCAAGTTCTTCTGTAGGGTCTCATTCTCACTTTGCAGCTGTGCATTTTCTGACTGCAAGGATGCCTGTTCAGTCTGCAGACTTTTAAGGTGTTCTGTAAGGTCTTCCGTGGTTTTCTCCACTTCAGATGAGAAAGTACATTTTTGATTTCTTCCTCCTTCCAAGATTTCTAAGGAGGCCTTTAGCTTATCACCATAAACCAGGTTCCTCAAAGCTCCTTTGGACTCATCCTCCAAGTGAGCACCAATTTCGGGTTCACTCGTCTTTCCCAGTTCCAGGTGACCACCATCCCTTTGGGCTCCCAGGCTTGGAGAAGATCTATCCTTCGTCTTCAGCAAGCATTCACTCAGAGACTCCATGTGATTTTCGGTGTCCCTTAGAACTTGTTCTCCAGCTACTTTAGAGTCCTCTAATATGATTTTTGCTTTATATTGGACACCTCCTTGTTCCCTCTGTGCTTCAGCTTCTCCTTGTATTGTTGGTCTCTGTGTTTGCGGAAGTAGGGATCCTTCATTCAAAACCTCTTTGATTGCCAGCTTCAGTTCTTCCTCATTCACTTGAAAGAGTCTCCAGTTTGTTTTGGCTTCAGCTATTTGTGATCTGAGGGATTCAGATTCACCTTGGAGGGACTGTATCCCTCTTGATAGATGCGCCATCATTTCATCCTGTTGACCATGTTTAGCCTTCTGTGCTTTGAGCTCTTCTTCTAGAAAGAGCATTTCAACGCCATGGCTGGATTCGGACCTATGCAGCTTTTCGTAGGTTGCCTCCAGCTGTTGTGCTTCCCTTGAACCCTTCTCAAACCTGCAATCCTTTAAAGATGAGTCTAAGCCTTTATGTTCTTCTTCAACAAGGCTCACTTTATCAAGAAGTCCACATTTTGCCTCAATAAGTCCAGCAAGATTTAGAGCCAGCCTTTTTTCTCTTCCCACGTCAAGCCTGCTACTAACCGACTGAAAAGCTCTCCAGAAAAGTGAGAGAACAGCAAAAAATCCAAGAGCTGTACACATCATCAACTCCCAAGGAAAGCCATAAGTAAGATGGCCTGGCTTCATGTCTTCGGACAATGCTGCCACAACCCTGGGTGCTTCTTCCAGAACCACCCACTAGTATGGCTGAGAGGCAGCCCTTGGCTCCTCCATCACGCCAAGACAGCTTTGGCTCTTGCCACCACAACCACAGCCTGCCCAGGCAGGCCAACACAGGCTGTGGACACTCAGGTGTTTGGTCAGGAACTCCAACCTGCACCAGGCAACGGAGCAGACCACTGTGAGCCCCTTCAGGGGCTGAGCGTATGGTGGGTGGTGTGCGTATGGCAGTGGGAGCCATGATCAGGGGCTCCCAGGAGCCTTGTTGTCTCAACTGCCCATCAGGGGAGTCTTGTCCCCTTCCCTACCCAGTGCATCCTCAAGTGCCACATGTTTAGGTCCCTCCCACTCCAGCCAGAGAGAATTCCTCTCCATGCCACCCACCCCTTGATTTGGTTTAGGCCAGGCCAAGGCGGGGTTAGTAGGAAGATTCTATCCAGTCATAATAACATTCAGTTTGATGTCACTCAAATTCTAAAGCTGACTAAACCGTTAAAACAGCTTTTATGGCCTATATTGGTCTTTGTGTCCCTTGCCTTTTGTTTGAGTGACTCAGTCCTTTTTCTGCCCTTGTGCTCTCCCTATTTCCTACATTCCTTACTTCCTTCCCCCCTTCTTGGTTTTTATCCTTTTCTTCTTCCTTCTTTTGTACCTCCATCCATCCCTCCAACTTTGCCTTCCTCCCTTCCAACTTACTCTCTCCCTTCCCTCCCTTTTCTTTTCTTGCAAGTGTTTGGGGTGAAAGTCCATGGCAGGCCAGCCCCAAGCTAGGCAAGGTCACTGCCACTGAGCTACAACATCCCCAGACCTTCTGCCACTTCCTATGCAAGTAATTTGAATTCTCTCTAAAGAGAAACTCTCACATTAGTCTACTTTCAACGTAATTTTAGAAGAGTTGCTAACATGGGCATCAATCAGTTATGACAAGTCATTTTTGAAAAGCACGGCACAGCTAATGTTCCTCAAAAGAAGGAGTTGAAACTTTAGTTGGTTTTCAGGTCAGCATTTCTAGACTAGTACAAACCCTCCTAATCCTGATCTCTCCTTAGTCCTATGATTTCTTTAAGTGTCCCCTTTTTCCTGTTCATGGAGTCATGTGTACAGAAATTATACCTGGTTCTATTGAACTCTACTTAATTCTTTCTCACCTCTGTGCTCCTTTTGCCAAGTCACTCCTCAACACTTACTGTAACCCTTTAAATTTTTTGTCCATTTTCATTTAAAAAACTCTTTCAAAAATTGAACCATTTCTCATGCAGATACAGTCTTCTTGATCTGCTATTAATCCCCCACTACTGACATTGTAAGTTATAGAAATGTACACTTCCAGACCGTTTTCAGATTTTTGATTTCTGTATATCTATCTGTCTGTCTATTTACAAACATAACATGGTATTCTGAAAGTATCGTTCTGCTTTTGGAGCTCTACATTGTGTTTTTCAGAAGCAGGCCTATTACACAGAGATGAATCCATGTTACCTAGATTGAGGTCAAACCGGAATGTGCACTCTGATTCCCATGATATTGTTCTACCTACTAATGGACAGTTCAGTTATATCCAGACCTCACCACCTCCCCCATTAAGTAAAACCCTTGTGAAGAGACATGTAGATGCCTTTATGAACATATTGATAATTTTTCATGGCAGTGTTTTCCAAATACCAGTTAGTAAAATCAATTTATTCCTTTGCAGCCTGAAATTACCTTCATTCCAGTTTACTGGTATAAGAACCGCAGTATATCAGCAACAATTCTCCAATAGTAGTTCAGGCAGAAGTCATTCTAGATAACAATCAGTGCCGGATCGTCCATGTGTTTTACACAGCCCATGACAGGGGACATCCGTCCACTCCTTTAGAACAACTGATGTTTTATGCTGGCAATTTAGGTTTATTGAAAGGAGTGATTAGAAAACAGGTGAGACAGACTGATTAGATTCAGTATGTATGTTGGCTTTGTTTTTCGAGGCCTGAATTTTTCACATTTCAATTAATTGTAGGTTAAGTATCAGGCAGATTCTTCACTGGGCTTCAAATGTGATAAAGTTGCTTCTTATTTTTAAGAAGGCCGTTGCAATCCTGCATTTATTTTACACCTCAGTGCTTGTTTCACACACAAGCACACACACCCACACACCACACACATCAACAAACACACAAACACATAATTAGAGCACATTTAACACTCAAATAAAGGTTTACCTACTAACTCATAACTAGGGTATTTTTTTTAATAAGTATTGTGTCTTGGTCTCTACTGGGGGAACATTGTTCAATGTGAGTTCTCTGGTTTGTTGTAGGGCAGTGAATGTTCACTTGTTGGCAATGATATAGAAATGGGGAGTAAGGGTTTAAAAGTTTTTACAGTAGGTAGGCAGAGTCAGAGTATGGAATAAGAAATTGGGGAATTTCCTCTTTGTTTCTTCATTTCAATCTCCTAATAATTCATGTATATTTTCCAAAAGTCTCCCAGAAAACAAGGACTAGGTCAATCCACATATCAGTAAACCATAGCAGAATGCGATTCTGAATTTCATACAAACAGTCATAAAATCAAAAAGACAGGTGCTGGGGTTTTGGCTCAGCACTAGAGTGCTGGCTTCACACTTTCAAAGGTCCTGAGTTGGATCCCCAACACCATATGTGAAAGGAATGAATGAACCAATGCATGAGTGTATGATGAATGAATTAAAGGTATAAGGAGGAGGAGGAGGAGGAGAAATAGAAGAAGATGATGAGTAATTTGACAGAAGGGAAAAAGGGGAGGAGAGTGAGTTTAAAGTGTGGTTTCCAATTCCCAAGCGTTAAATTACAGCAGATGGGATAGAGAGAGAAGATGGGAGGGCAGGAGAGGGGGGATAGTAGAGGCTAGAAAAGGTAGCAGAATACAACAGTTACTAATATGGCATTTTGTAAAAATGTGGATGTGTAAACAATGTGATTGTGCAATCTGTATATGGGGTGAAAATGGGAGTTCATAACTCACTTGAATCTAATGTAGGAAATATGGTATCTCAAGAGCTATGTAATGTTTTAAGCAACCAATATAATCAAGAGGTCTTCATTTTTCTTTGTAGTTGAGATCTCCTGTTTCCCTGACATGTTTAGTTGTGTTCTCTCCTTTAGTCCTCCCATGCTCTAGTTATTCTGATATGGAAAAACTAGCTGAAATGCCCAACCAGTCTCTAAATCAGTGACAATTCTTCATTAAGCCCAAAGTCACTTTACATTTGCTACAGTCATACTAAATGCACTTCTTTTTTGGGAGTTTCAAAGATATTTCCATCAGCTAGATTACAAGTACCTAGAACTCCCATTCTTGTTTATGTAAGAGTGGCTTCATCAGATTAAATGCTGTTCTCTGGAATAAAATAAAATAGGAATAATTTACTCAGAAGATTCCTACGTAAACCATCTTTATTTACAAAATACTATCTTAAGAATTATTGTTTCATTGAGCTTCAATTGGAGCCAAAGTATAGTCAATTACAGATGTAAAATCAGTTACTTAAAAACTAAAAATGAGAGATAAGTCAAATTACATTTGAAGAGAGAGCAACAGCATGAGGTTTCTTGTTTGGTTCTGGATGTTGAGTAACAGGCTCATTTGCAGGTGGAAGGAACCCTTCAGGGAACTCACTTGTACTTTCAGAATGGGGGTGTAGAGGGCTGAATTCCAGTTGTTGGGGAAGTTTGTGAGGAAAACCCCCTCCCTGCATAGACACATGACATTGGAAATGGAGTGGGTGGCGGGTCAGGTGGAAAATAATCTCCAGGTTCTCAGACAAGTTTCCTGGGAGAGGTGGAGGAAAAAAAAGGTCCTCTTCTCAGGAAATGATTCCTTGGGTCAACTGGAAACAAGGCACCTCCGACTGGAGGGAAAGGTGCCAACACAGAGCCAGAGCCAGTTGCTTGGTTTTCAGCATGGAGAGGTGAATCAGGCACATCAGAGTCCAAAGGAGGCATATTAGGAATTCTGTGTTCCTCTGGTCCCGATGCTCTACCACAATTTGAGTAAAACCTATCTTGCCTTTGTAGAGGAAGACGTGCATCAGAAGAATATAGTTGGCCTGGCGGAGGGATCATCAGCCTGCTGGCCTGTTCCCCTGGAGGAGAGAGGGGCCCATTCTGAGAAGGTGCTCTCTGAAAATCGGTGAACTTATGACAGCTGGATTCTCTTCCTGTACTGCTAGTCGCATGGTCCAGAGGATTCTCCAGGGCCCCTTGACCCTCTTCCTCCTCCCACTGGAGTGAAAGTTGAGAGTGTGAGTGGACCACTCTTTTCAAAATGAGGAGGTCTCCTTTCAGATGAAGGGTGACCTATTGGTGAGGGCCCATTTGGAGAAGGCTTTCTGCCCATTGCTGAGTTGGAAACATCCAGTGCATCATAGGGATCAAATCTCAGCTCCTTCTCAGTTAATTTTTGTCTCTTGCGTGCATTTTGTTTCCTGAAATAGCTGAGGTTTCTTTCAGCAATCCGAGCTGCCAACTCACTGGCATGTGCTTCTTTCTCAGAGGAAATAATCTTCCCCAGACAGGAATGAATGGTACTCTGCAATTGTTCTTCAAGATATTGGGCTCTCTTTCTGTAGGTCTCCAGCTCTTTTATTGTATGGCTCATCTTTTCTTCGACTTTGGAAAGTTTCTCCTCTTGCTCCACACGGTGGTTTTCCTCCACTCTTAATTTCCTGTGCAGTTTCATCGTATTTTCTTGATAGCGTTCCATCATGACTTTCAAGTTCTTCTGTAGGGTCTCATTCTCACTTTGCAGCTGTGCATTTTCTGACTGCAAGGATGCCTGTTCAGTCTGCAGACTTTTAAGGTGTTCTGTAAGGTCTTCCGTGGTTTTCTCCACTTCAGATGAGAAAGTACATTTTTGATTTCTTAAGATTTCTAAGGAGGCCTTTAGCTTATCACCATAAACCAGGTTCCTCAAAGCTCCTTTGGACTCATCCTCCAAGTGAGCACCAATTTCGGGTTCACTCGTCTTTCCCAGTTCCAGGTGACCACCATCCCTTTGGGCTCCCAGGCTTGGAGAAGATCTATCCTTCGTCTTCAGCAAGCATTCACTCAGAGACTCCATGTGATTTTCGGTGTCCCTTAGAACTTGTTCTCCAGCTACTTTAGAGTCCTCTAATATGATTTTTGCTTTATATTGGACACCTCCTTGTTCCCTCTGTGCTTCAGCTTCTCCTTGTATTGTTGGTCTCTGCGTTTGCGGAAGTAGGGATCCTTCATTCAAAACCTCTTTGGTTGCCAGCTTCAGTTCTTCCTCATTCACTTGAAAGAGTCTCCAGTTTGTTTTGGCTTCAGCTATTTGTGATCTGAGGGATTCAGATTCACCTTGGAGGGACTGTATCCCTCTTGATAGATGCGCCATCGTTTCATCCTGTTGACCATGTTTAGCCTTCTGTGCTTTGAGCTCTTCTTCTAGAAAGAGCATTTCAACGCCATGGCTGGATTCGGACCTATGCAGCTTTTCGTAGGTTGCCTCCAGCTGTTGTGCTTCCCTTGAACCCTTCTCAAACCTGCAATCCTTTAAAGATGAGTCTAAGCCTTTATGTTCTTTTTCAACAAGGATCACTTTATCAAGAAGTCCACATTTTGCCTCAATAAGTCCAGCAAGATTTAGAGCCAGCCTTTTTTCTCTTCCCACGTAAAGCCTGCTACTAACCGACTGAAAAGCTCTCCAGAAAAGTGAGAGAACAGCAAAAAATCCAAGAGCTGTACACATCATCAACTCCCAAGGAAAGCCAGAAGGAAGATGGCCTGGCTTCATGTCTTCGGACAATGCTGCCACAACCCTGGGTGCTTCTTCCAGAACCACCCACTAGTATGGCTGAGAGGCAGCCCTTGGCTCCTCCATCACGCCAAGACAGCTTTGGCTCTTGCCACCACAACCACAGCCTGCCCAGGCAGGCCAACACAGGCTGTGGAAACTCAGGTGTTTGGTCAGGAACTCCAACCTGCACCAGGCAACGGAGCAGACCACTGTGAGCCCCTTCAGGGGCTGAGCGTATGGTGGGTGGTGTGCGTATGGCGGTGGGAGCCATGATCAGGGGCTCCCAGGAGCCTTGTTGTCTCAACTGCCCATCAGGGGAGTCTTGTCCCCTTCCCTACCCAGTGCATCCTCAAGTGCCACATGTTTAGGTCCCTCCCACTCCAGCCAGAGAGAATTCCTCTCCATGCCACCCACCCCTTGATTTGGTTTAGGCCAGGCCAAGGCGGGGTTAGTAGGAAGATTCCATCCAGTCATAATAACATTCAGTTTGATGTCACTCAAATTCTAAAGCTGACTAAACCATTCAAACAGCATTTATGGCCTATATTGGTCTTTGTGTCCCTTGCCTTTTGTTTGAGTGACTCAGTCCTTTTTCTGCCCTTGTGCTCTCCCTATTTCCTAGATTCCTTGCTTCCTTCCCCCCTTCCTGGTTTTTCTCCTTTTCTTCTTCCTTCTTTTGTACCTCCATCCATCCCTCCAACTTTGCCTTCCTCCCTTCCAACTTTCTCTCTCCCTTCCATCCCTTTTCTTTTCTTGCAAGTGTTTGGGGTGAAAGTCCATGGCAGGCCAGCCCCAAGCTAGGCAAGTTCACTGCCACTGAGCTACAACATCCCCAGACCTGCTGCCACTTCCTATGCAAGTAATTTGAATTCTATCTAAAGAGAAACTCTCACATTAGTCTACTTTCAACGTAATTTCAGAAGAGTTGCTAACATGGGCATCAATCAGTTATGACAAGTCATTTTTGAAAAGCACGGCACAGCTAATGTTCCTCAAAAGAAGGAGTTGAAACTTTAGTTGGTTTTCAGGTCAGCATTTCTAGACTAGCACAAACCCTCCTAATCCTGATCTCTCCTTAGTCTTATGATTTCTTTAAGTGTCCCCTTTGCTCCTGTTCATGGAGTCATGTGTACAGAAATTATACCTGGTTCTACTGAACTCTACTTAATTCTTTCTCACCTCTGTGCTCCTTTTGCCAAGTCACTCCTCAACACTTACTGTAACCCTTTAAATTTTTTGTCCATTTTCATTTAAAAAACTCTTTCAAAAATTGAACCATTTCTCATGCAGATACAGTCTTCTTGATCTGCTATTAATCCCCCACTACTGACATTGTAAGTTATAGAAATGTACACTTCCAGACCGTTTTCAGATTTTTGATTTCTGTATATCTTTCTGTCTATCTATTTACAAACATAACATGGTATTCTGAAAGTATCGTTCTGCTTTTGGAGCTCTACATTGTGTTTTTCAGAAGCAGGCCTATTACACAGAGATGAATCCATGTTACCTAGATTGAGGTCAAACCGGAATGTGCACTCTGATTCCCATGATATTGTTCTACCTACTAATGGACAGTTCAGTTATATCCAGACCTCACCACCTCCCGCATTAAGTAAAACCCTTGTGAAGAGACATGTAGATGCCTTTATGAACATATTGATAATTTTTCATGGCAGTGTTTTCCAAAAACCAGTTAGTAAAATCAATTTATTCCTTTGCAGCCTGAAATTACCTTCATTCCAGTTTACTGGTATAAGAACCGCAATATATCAGCAACAATTCTCCAATAGTAGTTCAGGCAGAAGTCATTCTAGATAACAATCAGTGCCGGATCGTAGATGTGTTTTACACAACCCATGACAGGGGACATCCGTCCACTCGTTTAGAAAAAACTGATGTTTTATGCTGGCAATTTAGGTTTATTGAAAGGAGTGATTAGAAAACAGGTGAGACAGACTGATTAGATTCAGTATGTATGTTTTGTTTGTTTTTTCGAGGCCTGAATTTTTCACATTTCAATTAATTGTAGGTTAAGTATCAGGCAGATTCTTCACTGGGCTTCAAATGTGATAAAGTTGCTTCTTATTTTTAAGAAGGCCGTTGCAATCCTGCATTTATTTTACACCTCAGTGCTTGTTTCACACACAAGCACACACACCCACACACCACACACATCAACAAACACACAAACACATAATTAGAGCACATTTAACACTCAAATAAAGCTTTACCTACTAACTCATAACTAGGGTATTTTTTTTAATAAGTATTGTGTCTTGGTCTCTATTGGGGAAACATTGTTCAATGTGAGTTCTCTGATTTGTTGTAGGGCAGTGAATGTTCACTTGTTGGCAATGATATAGAAATGGGGAGTAAGGGTTTAAAAGTTTTTACAGTAGGTAGGCAGAGTCAGAGTATCGACTCTAAGAATAAGAAATTGGGGAATTTCCTCTTTGTTTCTTCATTTCAATCTTCTAATAATTCATGTATATTTTCCAAAAGTCTCCCAGAAAACAAGGACTAGGTCAATCCACATATCAGTAAACCATAGCAGAATGCGATTCTGAATTTCATATAAACAGTCATAAAATCAAAAAGACAGGTGCTGGGGTTTTGGCTCAGCACTAGAGTGCTGGCTTCACACTTTCAAAGGTCCTGAGTTGGATCCCCAACACCATATGTGAAAGGAATGAATGAACCAATGCATGAGTGTATGATGAATGAATGAAAGGTATAAGGAGGAGGAGGAGGAGGAGAAATAGAAGAAGATGATGAGTAATTTGACAGAAGGGAAAAAGGGGAGGAGAGTGAGTTTAAAGTGTGGTTTCCAATTCCCAAGCGTTAAATTACAGCAGATGGGATAGAGAGAGAAGATGGAAGGGCAGGAGAGGGGGGATAGTAGAGGCTAGAAAAGGTAGCAGAGTACAACAGTTACTAATATGGCATTTTGTAAAAATGTGGATGTGTAAACAATGTGATTGTGCAATCTGTATATGGGGTGAAAATGGGAGTTCATAACTCACTTGAATCTAATGTAGGAAATATGGTATCTCAAGAGCTATGTAATGTTTTAAGCAACCAATATAAACAAGAGGTCTTCATTTTTCTTTGTAGTTGAGATCTCCTGTTTCCCTGACATGTTTAGTTGTGTTCTCTCCTTTAGTCCTCCCATGCTCTAGTTATTCTGAAATGGAAAAACTAGCTGAAATGCCCAACCAGTCTCTAAATCAGTGACAATTCTTCATTAAGCCTAAAGTCACTTTACATTTGCTACAGTCATACTAAATGCACTTCTTTTTGGGGAGTTTCAAAGATATTTCCATCAGCTAGATTACAAGTACCTAGAACTCCCATTCTTGTTTATGTAAGAGTGGCTTCATCAGATTAAATGCTGTTCTCTGGAATAAAATAAAATAGGAATAATTTACTCAGAAGATTCCTACGTAAACCATCTTTATTTACAAAATACTATCTTAAGAATTATTGTTTCATTGAGCTTCAATTGGAGCCAAAGTATAGTCAATTACTGATGTAAAAGCAGTTACTTAAAAACTAAACATGAGAGATAAGTCAAATTACATTTGAAGAGAGAGCAACAGCATGAGGTTTCTTGTTTGGTTCTGGATGTTGAGTAACAGGCTCATTTGCAGGTGGAAGGAACCCTTCAGGGAACTCACTTGTACTTTCAGAATGGGGGTGTAGGGGGCTGAATTCCAGCTGTTGGGGGAAGATTGTGAGGAAAACCCCCTCCCTGCATAGACACATCACATTGGAAATGGAGTGGGTGGCGGGTCAGGTGGAAATAATCTCCAGGTTCCCAGACAAGTTTCCTGGGAGAGGTGGAGGAAAAAAAAGGTCCTCTTCTCAGGAACTGACTTTTTGGGTCAACTGGAGACAAGGCACCTCTGACTGGAGGGAAAGGTGCCAACACAGAGCCAGAGCCAGTTGCTTGGTTTTCAGCATGGAGAGGTGAATCAGGCACATCAGAGTCCAAAGGAGGCATATTAGGAATTCTGTGTTCTGCTGGTCCCGATGCTCTACCACAATTTGAGTAAAACCTATCTTGCCTTTGTAGAGGAAGACGTGCATCAGAAGAATATGGTTGGCCTGGCGGAGGGATCATCAGCCTGCTGGCCTGTTCCCCTGGAGGAGAGAGGGGCCCAGTCTGAGAAGGTGCTCTCTGAAAATCAGTGAACTTATGACAGCTGGATTCTCTTCCTTTACTGCTAGTCGCATGGTCCAGAGGATTCTCCAGGGCCCCTTGACCCTCTTCCTCCTCCCACTGGAGTGAAAGGTGAGAGTGTGAGTGGACCACTCTTTTCAAAATGAGGAGGTCTCCTTTCAGATGAAGGGTGACCTATTGGTGATGGCCCATTCGGAGAAGGCTTTCTGCCCATTGCTGAGTTGGAAACATCCAGTGCATCATACGGATCTTTTCCTACAAGTTCAAATCTCAGCTCCTTCTCAGTTAATTTTTGTCTGTTGCGTGCATTTTGTTTCCTGAAATAGCTGAGGTTTCTTTCAGCAATCCGAGCTGCCAACTCACTGGCATGTGCATCTTTCTCAGAGGAAATAATCTTCCCCAGACAGGAATGAATGGTACTCTGCAATTGTTCTTCAAGATATTGGGCTCTCTTTCTGTAGGTCTCCAGCTCTTTTATTGTATGGCTCATCTTTTCTTCGACTTTGGAATGTTTCTCCTCTTGCTCCACCCGGTAGTTTTCCTCCCCTCTTAATTTCCTGTGCAGTTTCATCGTATTTTCTTGATAGCGTTCCATCGTGACTTTCAAGTTCTTCTGTAGGGTCTCATTCTCACTTTGCAGCTGTGCATTTTCTGACTGCAAGGATGCCTGTTCAGTCTGCAGACTTTTAAGGTGTTCTGTAAGGTCTTCCGTGGTTTTCTCCACTTCAGATGAGAAAGTACATTTTTGATTTCTTCCTCCTTCCAAGATTTCTAAGGAGGCCTTTAGCTTATCACCATAAACCAGGTTCCTCAAAGCTCCTTTGGACTCATCCTCCAAGTGAGCACCAATTTCGGGTTCACTCGTCTTTCCCAGTTCCAGGTGACCACCATCCCTTTGGGCTCCCAGGCTTGGAGAAGATCTATCCTTCGTCTTCAGCAAGCATTCACTCAGAGACTCCATGTGATTTTCGGTGTCCCTTAGAACTTGTTCTCCAGCTACTTTCGAGTCCTCTAATATGATTTTTGCTTTATATTGGACACCTCCTTGTTCCCTCTGTGCTTCAGCTTCTCCTTGTATTGTTGGTCTCTGCGTTTGCGGAAGTAGGGATCCTTCATTCAAAACCTCTTTGATTGCCAGCTTCAGTTCTTCCTCATTCACTTGAAAGAGTCTCCAGTTTGTTTTGGCTTCAGCTATTTGTGATCTGAGGGATTCAGATTCACCTTGGAGGGACTGTATCCCTCTTGATAGATGCGCCATCGTTTCATCCTGTTGACCATGTTTAGCCTTCTGTGCTTTGAGCTCTTCTTCTAGAAAGAGCATTTCAACGCCATGGCTGGATTCGGACCTATGCAGCTTTTCGTAGGTTGCCTCCAGCTGTTGTGCTTCCCTTGAACCCTTCTCAAACCTGCAATCCTTTAAAGATGAGTCTAAGCCTTTATGTTCTTTTTCAACAAGGCTCACTTTATCAAGAAGTCCACATTTTGCCTCAATAAGTCCAGCAAGATTTAGAGCCAGCCTTTTTTCTCTTCCCACGTAAAGCCTGCTACTAACCGACTGAAAAGCTCTCCAGAAAAGTGAGAGAACAGCAAAAAATCCAAGAGCTGTACACATCATCAACTCCCAAGGAAAGCCAGAAGGAAGATGGCCTGGCTTCATGTCTTCGGACAATGCTGCCACAACCCTGGGTGCTTCTTCCAGAACCACCCACTAGTATGGCTGAGAGGCAGCCCTTGGCTCCTCCATCACGCCAAGACAGCTTTGGCTCTTGCCACCACAACCACAGCCTGCCCAGGCAGGCCAACACAGGCTGTGGACACTCAGGTGTTTGGTCAGGAACTCCAACCTGCACAAGGCAACGGAGCAGTCCACTGTGAGCCCCTTCAGGGGCTGAGCGTATGGTGGGTGGTGTGCGTAAGGCAGTGGGAGCCATGATCAGGGGCTCCCAGGAGCCTTGTTGTCTCAACTGCCCATCAGGGGAGTCTTGTCCCCTTCCCTACCCAGTGCATCCTCAAGTGCCACATGTTTAGGTCCCTCCCACTCCAGCCAGAGAGAATTCCTCTCCATGCCACCCACCCCTTGATTTGGTTTAGGCCAGGCCAAGGCGGGGTTAGTAGGAAGATTCCATCCAGTCATAATAACATTCAGTTTGATGTCACTCAAATTCTAAAGCTGACTAAACCGTTCAAACAGCTTTTATGGCCTGTATTGGTCTTTGTGTCCCTTGCCTTTTGTTTGAGTGACTCAGTCCTTTTTCTGCCCTTGTGCTCTCCCTATTTCCTACCTTCCTTGCTTCCTTCCCCCCTTCCTGGTTTTTCTCCTTTTCTTCTTCCTTCTTTTGTACCTCCATCCATCCCTCCAACTTTGCCTTCCTCCCTTCCAACTTACTCTCTCCCTTCCCTCCCTTTTCTTTTCTTGCAATTGTTTGGGGTGATAGTCCATGGCAGGCCAGCCCCAAGCTAGGCAAGGTCACTGCCACTGAGCTACAACATCCCCAGACCTGCTGCCACTTCCTATGCAAGTAATTTGAATTCTCTCTATAGAGAAACTCTCACATTAGTCTACTTTCAACGTAATTCACAGAAGAGTTGCTAACATGGGCATCAATCAGTTATGACAAGTCATTTTTGAAAAGCACGGCACAGCTAATGTTCCTCAAAAGAAGGAGTTGAAACTTTAGTTGGTTTTCAGGTCAGCATTTCTAGACTAGCACAAACCCTCCTAATCCTGATCTCTCCTTAGTCTTATGATTTCTTTAAGTGTCCCCTTTGCTCCTGTTCATGGAGTCATGTGTACAGAAATTATACCTGGTTCTACTGAACTCTACTTAATTCTTTCTCACCTCTGTGCTCCTTTTGCCAAGTCACTCCTCAACACTTACTGTAACCCTTTAAATTTTTTGTCCATTTTCATTTAAAAAACTCTTTCAAAAATTGAACCATTTCTCATGCAGATACAATCTTCTTGATCTGCTATTAATCCCCCACTACTGACATTGTAAGTTATAGAAATGTACACTTCCAGACCGTTTTCAGATTTTTGATTTCTGTATATCTATCTGTCTATCTATTTACAAACATAACATGGTATTCTGAAAGTATCGTTCTGCTTTTGGAGCTCTACATTGTGTTTTTCAGAAGCAGGCCTATTACACAGAGATGAATCCATGTTACCTAGATTGAGGTCAAAGCGGAATGTGCACTCTGATTCCCATGATATTGTTCTACATACTAATGGACAGTTCAGTTATATCCAGACCTCACCACCTCCCGCATTAAGTAAAACCCTTGTGAAGAGACATGTAGATGCCTTTATGAACATATTGATAATTTTTCATGGCAGTGTTTTCCAAAAACCAGTTAGTAAAATCAATTTATTCCTTTGCAGCCTGAAATTACCTTCATTCCAGTTTACTGGTATAAGAACCACAATATATCAGCAACAATTCTCCAATAGTAGTTCAGGCAGAAGTCATTCTAGATAACAATCAGTGCCGGATCGTCCATGTGTTTTACACAACCCATGACAGGGGACATCCGTCCACTCGTTTAGAACAACTGATGTTTTATGCTGGCAATTTAGGTTTATTGAAAGGAGTGATTAGAAAACAGGTGAGACAGACTGATTAGATTCAGTATGTATGTTGGCTTTGTTTTTCGAGGCCTGAATTTTTCACATTTCAATTAATTGTAGGTTAAGTATCAGGCAGATTCTTCACTGGGCTTCAAATGTGATAAAGTTTCTTCTTATTTTTAAGAAGGCCGTTGCAATCCTGCATTTATTTTACACCTCAGTGCTTGTTTCACACACAAGCACACACACCCACACACCACACACATCAACAAACACACAAACACATAATTAGAGCACATTTAACACTCAAATAAAGCTTTACCTACTAACTCATAACTAGGGTATTTTTTTTTAATAAGTATTGTGTCTTGGTCTCTATTCTGGAAACATTGTTCAATGTGAGTTCTCTGATTTGTTGTAGGGCAGTGAATGTTCACTTGTTGGCAATGATATAGAAATGGGGAGTAAGGGTTTAAAAGTTTTTACAGTAGGTAGGCAGAGTCAGAGTATGGACTCTAAGAATAAGAAATTGGGGAATTTCCTCTTTGTTTCTTCATTTCAATCTTCTAATAATTCATGTATATTTTCCAAAAGTCTCCCAGAAAACAAGGACTAGGTCAATCCACATATCAGTAAACAATAGCAGAATGCGATTCTGAATTTCATATAAACAGTCATAAAATCAAAAAGACAGGTGCTGGGGTTTTGGCTCAGCACTAGAGTGCTGGCTTCACACTTTCAAAGGTCCTGAGTTGGATCCCCAACACCATATGTGAAAGGAATGAATGAACCAATGCATGAGTGTATGATGAATGAATGAAAGGTATAAGGAGGAGGAGGAGGAGGAGAAATAGAAGAAGATGATGAGTAATTTGACAGAAGGGAAAAAGGGGAGGAGAGTGAGTTTAAAGTGTGGTTTCCAATTCCCAAGCGTTAAATTACAGCAGATGGGATAGAGAGAGAAGATGGAAGGGCAGGAGAGGGGGGATAGTAGAGGCTAGAAAAGGTAGCAGAATACAACAGTTACTAATATGGCATTTTGTAAAAATGTGGATGTGTAAACAATGTGATTGTGCAATCTGTATATGGGGTGAAAATGGGAGTTCATAACTCACTTGAATCTAATGTAGGAAATATGGTATCTCAAGAGCTATGTAATGTTTTAAGCAACCAATATAAACAAGAGGTCTTCATTTTTCTTTGTAGTTGAGATCTCCTGTTTCCCTGACATGTTTAGTTGTGTTCTCTCCTTTAGTCCTCCCATGCTCTAGTTATTCTGATATGGAAAAACTAGCTGAAATGCCCAACCAGTCTCTAAATCAGTGACAATTCTTCATTAAGCCCAAAGTCACTTTACATTTGCTACAGTCATACTAAATGCACTTCTTTTTGGGGAGTTTCAAAGATATTTCCATCAGCTAGATTACAAGTACCTAGAACTCCCATTCTTGTTTATGTAAGAGTGGCTTCATCAGATTAAATGCTGTTCTCTGGAATAAAATAAAATAGGAATAATTTACTCAGAAGATTCCTACGTAAACCATCTTTATTTACAAAATACTATCTTAAGAATTATTGTTTCATTGAGTTTCAATTGGAGCCAAAGTATAGTCAATTACTGAAGTAAAAGCAGTTACTTAAAAACTAAAAATGAGAGATAAGTCAAATTACATTTGAAGAGAGAGCAACAGCATGAGGTTTCTTGTTTGGTTCTGGATGTTGAGTAACAGGCTCATTTGCAGGTGGAAGGAACCCTTCAGGGAACTCACTTGTACTTTCAGAATGGGGGTGTAGAGGGCTGAAATCCAGCTGTTGGGGGAAGATTGTGAGGAAAACCCCCTCCCTGCATAGACACATCACATTGGAAATGGAGTGGGTGTCGGGTCAGGTGGAAAATAATCTCCAGGTTTCCAGACAAGTTTCCTGGGAGAGGTGGAGGAAAAAAAAGGTCCTCTTCTCAGGAACTGAGTCCTTGGGTCAACTGGAAACAAGGCACCTCTGACTGGAGGGAAAGGTGCCAACACAGAGCCAGAGCCAGTTGCTTGGTTTTCAGCATGTAGAGGTGAATCAGGCACATCAGAGTCCAAAGGAGGCATATTAGGAATTCTGTGTTCTGCTGGTCCCGATGTTCTACCACAATTTGAGTAAAACCTATCTTTCCTTTGTAGAGGAAGACGTGCATCAGAAGAATATGGTTCGCCTGGCGGAGGGATCATCAGCCTGCTGGCCTGTTCCCCTGGAGGAGAGAGGGGCCCAGTTTGAGAAGGTGCTCTCTGAAAATCGGTGAACTTATGACAGCTGGATTCTCTTCCTTTACTGCTAGTCGCATGGTCCAGAGGATTCTCCAGGGCCCCTTGACCCTCTTCCTCCTCCCACTGGAGTGAAAGGTGAGAGTATGAGTGGACCACTCTTTTCAAAATGAGGAGGTCTCCTTTCAGATGAAGGGTGACCTATTGGTGAGGGCCCATTCGGAGAAGGCTTTCTGCCCATTGCTGAGTTGGAAACATCCAGTGCATCATACGGATCTTTTCCTACAAGTTCAAATCTCAGCTCCTTCTCAGTTAATTTTTGTCTGTTGCGTGCATTTTGTTTCCTGAAATAGCTGAGGTTTCTGTCAGCAATCCGAGCTGCCAACTCACTGGCATGTGCATCTTTCTCAGAGGAAATAATCTTCCCCAGACAGGAATGAATGGTACTCTGCAATTGTTCTTCAAGATATTGGGCTCTCTTTCTGTAGGTCTCCAGCTCTTTTATTGTATGTCTCATCTTTTCTTCGACTTTGGAAAGTTTCTCCTCTTGCTCCACCCGGTAGTTTTCCTCCCCTCTTAATTTCCTGTGCAGTTTCATCGTATTTTCTTGATAGCGTTCCATCATGACTTTCAAGTTCTTCTGTAGGGTCTCATTCTCACTTTGCAGCTGTGCATTTTCTGACTGCAAGGATGCCTGTTCAGTCTGCAGACTTTTAAGGTGTTCTGTAAGGTCTTCGTGGTTTTCTCCACTTCAGATGAGAAAGTACATTTTTGATTTCTTCCTCCTTCCAAGATTTCTAAGGAGGCCTTTAGCTTATCACCATAAACCAGGTTCCTCAAAGCTCCTTTGGACTCATCCTCCAAGTGAGCACCAATTTCGGGTTCACTCGTCTTTCCCAGTTCCAGGTGACCACCATCCCTTTGGGCTCCCAGGCTTGGAGAAGATCTATCCTTCGTCTTCAGCAAGCATTCACTCAGAGACTCCATGTGATTTTCGGTGTCCCTTAGAACTTGTTCTCCAGCTACTTTCGAGTCCTCTAATATGATTTTTGCTTTATATTGGACACCTCCTTGTTCCCTCTGTGCTTCAGCTTCTCCTTGTATTGTTGGTCTCTGCGTTTGCGGAAGTAGGGATCCTTCATTCAAAACCTCTTTGATTGCCACCTTCAGTTCTTCCTCATTCACTTGAAAGAGTCTCCAGTTTGTTTTGGCTTCAGCTATTTGTGATCTGAGGGATTCAGATTCACCTTGGAGGGACTGTATCCCTCTTGATAGATGCGCCATCGTTTCATCCTGTTGACCATGTTTAGCCTTCTGTGCTTTGAGCTCTACTTCTAGAAAGAGCATTTCAACGCCATGGCTGGATTCGAACCTATGCAGCTTTTCGTAGGTTGCCTCTAGCTGTTGTGCTTCCCTTGAACCCTTCTCAAACCTGCAATCCTTTAAAGATGAGTCTAAGCCTTTATGTTCTTTTTCAACAAGGCTCACTTTATCAAGAAGTCCACATTTTGCCTCAATAAGTCCAGCAAGATTTAGAGCCAGCCTTTTTTCTCTTCCCACGTAAAGCCTGCTACTAACCGACTGAAAAGCTCTCCAGAAAAGTGAGAGAACAGCAAAAAATCCAAGAGCTGTACACATCATCAACTCCCAAGGAAAGCCATAAGGAAGATGGCCTGGCTTCATGTCTTCGGACAATGCTGCCACAACCCTGGGTGCTTCTTCCAGAACCACCCACTAGTATGGCTGAGAGGCAGCCCTTGGCTCCTCCATCACGCCAAGACAGCTTTGGCTCTTGCCACCACAACCACAGCCTGCCCAGGCAGGCCAACACAGGCTGTGGACACTCAGGTGTTTGGTCAGGAACTCCAACCTGCACCAGGCAACGGAGCAGACCACTGTGAGCCCCTTCAGCGGCCGAGCGTATGGTGGGTGGTGTGCGAATGGCGGTGGGAGCCATGATCAGGGGCTCCCAGGAGCCTTGTTGTCTCAACTGCCCATCAGGGGAGTCTTGTCCCCTTCCCTACCCAGTGCATCCTCAAGTGCCACATGTTTAGGTCCCTACCACTCCAGCCAGAGAGAATTCCTCTCCATGCCACCCACCCCTTGATTTGGTTTAGGCCAGGCCAAGGCGGGGTTAGTAGGAAGATTCCATCCAGTCATAATAACATTCAGTTTGATGTCACTCAAATTCTAAAGCTGACTAAACCGTTCAAACAGCTTTTATGGCCTATATTGGTCTTTGTGTCCCTTGCCTTTTGTTTGAGTGACTCAGTCCTTTTTCTGCCCTTGTGCTCTCCCTATTTCCTACCTTCCTTGCTTCCTTCCCCCCTTCCTGGTTTTTCTCCTTTTCTTCTTCCTTCTTTTGTACCTCCATCCATCCCTCCAACTTTGCCTTCCTCCCTTCCAACTTTCTCTCTCCCTTCCCTCCCTTTTCTTTTCTTGCAAGTGTTTGGGGTGAAAGTCCATGGCAGGCCAGCCCCAAGCTAGGCAAGGTCACTGCCACTGAGCTACAACATCCCCAGACCTGCTGCCACTTCCTATGCAAGTAATTTGAATTCTCTCTAAAGAGAAACTCTCACATTAGTCTACTTTCAACGTAATTTCAGAAGAGTTGCTAACATGGGCATCAATCAGTTATGACAAGTCATTTTTGAAAAGCACGGCACAGCTAATGTTCCTCAAAAGAAGGAGTTGAAACTTTAGTTGGTTTTCAGGTCAGCATTTCTAGACTAGTACAAACCCTCCTAATCCTGATCTCTCCTTAGTCCTATGATTTCTTTAAGTGTCCCCTTTTCTCCTGTTCATGGAGTCATGTGTACAGAAATTATACCTGGTTCTATTGAACTCTACTTAATTCTTTCTCACCTCTGTGCTCCTTTTGCCAAGTCACTCCTCAACACTTACTGTAACCCTTTTAATTTTTTGTCCATTTTCATTCAAAAAACTCTTTCAAAAATTGAACCATTTCTCATGCAGATACAGTCTTCTTGATCTGCTATTAATCCCCCACTACTGAAATTGTAAGTTATAGAAATGTACACTTCCAGACCGTTTTCAGATTTTTGATTTCTGTATATCTATCTGTCTGTCTATTTACAAACATAACATGGTATTCTGAAAGTATCGTTCTGCTTTTGGAGCTCTACATTGTGTTTTTCAGAAGCAGGCCTATTACACAGAGATGAATCCATGTTACCTAGATTGAGGTCAAACCGGAATGTGCACTCTGATTCCCATGATATTGTTCTACCTACTAATGGACAGTTCAGTTATATCCAGACCTCACCACCTCCCCCATTAAGTAAAACCCTTGTGAAGAGACATGTAGATGCCTTTATGAACATATTGATAATTTTTCATGGCAGTGTTTTCCAAAAACCAGTTAGTAAAATCAATTTATTCCTTTGCAGCCTGAAATTACCTTCATTCCAGTTTACTGGTATAAGAACCGCAGTATATCAGCAACAATTCTCCAATAGTAGTTCAGGCAGAAGTCATTCTAGATAACAATCAGTGCCGGATCGTCCATGTGTTTTACACAGCCCATGACAGGGGACATCCGTCCACTCGTTTAGAACAACTGATGTTTTATGCTGGCAATTTAGGTTTATTGAAAGGAGAAAACAGGTGAGACAGACTGATTAGATTCAGTATGTATGTTGGCTTTGTTTTTCGAGGCCTGAATTTTTCACATTTCAATTAATTGTAGGTTAAGTATCAGGCAGATTCTTCACTGGGCTTCAAATGTGATAAAGTTTCTTCTTATTTTTAAGAAGGCCGTTGCAATCCTGCATTTATTTTACACCTCAGTGCTTGTTTCACACACAAGCACACACACCCACACACCACACACATCAACAAACACACAAACACATAATTAGAGCACATTTAACACTCAAATAAAGCTTTACCTACTAACTCATAACTAGGGTATTTTTTTTTAATAAGTATTGTGTCTTGGTCTCTATTCTGGAAACATTGTTCAATGTGAGTTCTCTGATTTGTTGTAGGGCAGTGAATGTTCACTTGTTGGCAATGATATAGAAATGGGGAGTAAGGGTTTAAAAGTTTTTACAGTAGGTAGGCAGAGTCAGAGTATGGACTCTAAGAATAAGAAATTGGGGAATTTCCTCTTTGTTTCTTCATTTCAATCTTCTAATAATTCATGTATATTTTCCAAAAGTCTCCCAGAAAACAAGGACTAGGTCAATCCACATATCAGTAAACAATAGCAGAATGCGATTCTGAATTTCATATAAACAGTCATAAAATCAAAAAGACAGGTGCTGGGGTTTTGGCTCAGCACTAGAGTGCTGGCTTCACACTTTCAAAGGTCCTGAGTTGGATCCCCAACACCATATGTGAAAGGAATGAATGAACCAATGCATGAGTGTATGATGAATGAATGAAAGGTATAAGGAGGAGGAGGAGGAGGAGAAATAGAAGAAGATGATGAGTAATTTGACAGAAGGGAAAAAGGGGAGGAGAGTGAGTTTAAAGTGTGGTTTCCAATTCCCAAGCGTTAAATTACAGCAGATGGGATAGAGAGAGAAGATGGAAGGGCAGGAGAGGGGGGATAGTAGAGGCTAGAAAAGGTAGCAGAATACAACAGTTACTAATATGGCATTTTGTAAAAATGTGGATGTGTAAACAATGTGATTGTGCAATCTGTATATGGGGTGAAAATGGGAGTTCATAACTCACTTGAATCTAATGTAGGAAATATGGTATCTCAAGAGCTATGTAATGTTTTAAGCAACCAATATAAACAAGAGGTCTTCATTTTTCTTTGTAGTTGAGATCTCCTGTTTCCCTGACATGTTTAGTTGTGTTCTCTCCTTTAGTCCTCCCATGCTCTAGTTATTCTGATATGGAAAAACTAGCTGAAATGCCCAACCAGTCTCTAAATCAGTGACAATTCTTCATTAAGCCCAAAGTCACTTTACATTTGCTACAGTCATACTAAATGCACTTCTTTTTGGGGAGTTTCAAAGATATTTCCATCAGCTAGATTACAAGTACCTAGAACTCCCATTCTTGTTTATGTAAGAGTGGCTTCATCAGATTAAATGCTGTTCTCTGGAATAAAATAAAATAGGAATAATTTACTCAGAAGATTCCTACGTAAACCATCTTTATTTACAAAATACTATCTTAAGAATTATTGTTTCATTGAGTTTCAATTGGAGCCAAAGTATAGTCAATTACTGAAGTAAAAGCAGTTACTTAAAAACTAAAAATGAGAGATAAGTCAAATTACATTTGAAGAGAGAGCAACAGCATGAGGTTTCTTGTTTGGTTCTGGATGTTGAGTAACAGGCTCATTTGCAGGTGGAAGGAACCCTTCAGGGAACTCACTTGTACTTTCAGAATGGGGGTGTAGAGGGCTGAAATCCAGCTGTTGGGGGAAGATTGTGAGGAAAACCCCCTCCCTGCATAGACACATCACATTGGAAATGGAGTGGGTGTCGGGTCAGGTGGAAAATAATCTCCAGGTTTCCAGACAAGTTTCCTGGGAGAGGTGGAGGAAAAAAAAGGTCCTCTTCTCAGGAACTGAGTCCTTGGGTCAACTGGAAACAAGGCACCTCTGACTGGAGGGAAAGGTGCCAACACAGAGCCAGAGCCAGTTGCTTGGTTTTCAGCATGTAGAGGTGAATCAGGCACATCAGAGTCCAAAGGAGGCATATTAGGAATTCTGTGTTCTGCTGGTCCCGATGTTCTACCACAATTTGAGTAAAACCTATCTTTCCTTTGTAGAGGAAGACGTGCATCAGAAGAATATGGTTCGCCTGGCGGAGGGATCATCAGCCTGCTGGCCTGTTCCCCTGGAGGAGAGAGGGGCCCAGTTTGAGAAGGTGCTCTCTGAAAATCGGTGAACTTATGACAGCTGGATTCTCTTCCTTTACTGCTAGTCGCATGGTCCAGAGGATTCTCCAGGGCCCCTTGACCCTCTTCCTCCTCCCACTGGAGTGAAAGGTGAGAGTATGAGTGGACCACTCTTTTCAAAATGAGGAGGTCTCCTTTCAGATGAAGGGTGACCTATTGGTGAGGGCCCATTCGGAGAAGGCTTTCTGCCCATTGCTGAGTTGGAAACATCCAGTGCATCATACGGATCTTTTCCTACAAGTTCAAATCTCAGCTCCTTCTCAGTTAATTTTTGTCTGTTGCGTGCATTTTGTTTCCTGAAATAGCTGAGGTTTCTGTCAGCAATCCGAGCTGCCAACTCACTGGCATGTGCATCTTTCTCAGAGGAAATAATCTTCCCCAGACAGGAATGAATGGTACTCTGCAATTGTTCTTCAAGATATTGGGCTCTCTTTCTGTAGGTCTCCAGCTCTTTTATTGTATGTCTCATCTTTTCTTCGACTTTGGAAAGTTTCTCCTCTTGCTCCACCCGGTAGTTTTCCTCCCCTCTTAATTTCCTGTGCAGTTTCATCGTATTTTCTTGATAGCGTTCCATCATGACTTTCAAGTTCTTCTGTAGGGTCTCATTCTCACTTTGCAGCTGTGCATTTTCTGACTGCAAGGATGCCTGTTCAGTCTGCAGACTTTTAAGGTGTTCTGTAAGGTCTTCGTGGTTTTCTCCACTTCAGATGAGAAAGTACATTTTTGATTTCTTCCTCCTTCCAAGATTTCTAAGGAGGCCTTTAGCTTATCACCATAAACCATGTTCCTCAAAGCTCCTTTGGACTCATCCTCCAAGTGAGCACCAATTTCGGGTTCACTCGTCTTTCCCAGTTCCAGGTGACCACCATCCCTTTGGGCTCCCAGGCTTGGAGAAGATCTATCCTTCGTCTTCAGCAAGCATTCACTCAGAGACTCCATGTGATTTTCGGTGTCCCTTAGAACTTGTTCTCCAGCTACTTTCGAGTCCTCTAATATGATTTTTGCTTTATATTGGACACCTCCTTGTTCCCTCTGTGCTTCAGCTTCTCCTTGTATTGTTGGTCTCTGCGTTTGCGGAAGTAGGGATCCTTCATTCAAAACCTCTTTGATTGCCACCTTCAGTTCTTCCTCATTCACTTGAAAGAGTCTCCAGTTTGTTTTGGCTTCAGCTATTTGTGATCTGAGGGATTCAGATTCACCTTGGAGGGACTGTATCCCTCTTGATAGATGCGCCATCGTTTCATCCTGTTGACCATGTTTAGCCTTCTGTGCTTTGAGCTCTACTTCTAGAAAGAGCATTTCAACGCCATGGCTGGATTCGAACCTATGCAGCTTTTCGTAGGTTGCCTCTAGCTGTTGTGCTTCCCTTGAACCCTTCTCAAACCTGCAATCCTTTAAAGATGAGTCTAAGCCTTTATGTTCTTTTTCAACAAGGCTCACTTTATCAAGAAGTCCACATTTTGCCTCAATAAGTCCAGCAAGATTTAGAGCCAGCCTTTTTTCTCTTCCCACGTAAAGCCTGCTACTAACCGACTGAAAAGCTCTCCAGAAAAGTGAGAGAACAGCAAAAAATCCAAGAGCTGTACACATCATCAACTCCCAAGGAAAGCCATAAGGAAGATGGCCTGGCTTCATGTCTTCGGACAATGCTGCCACAACCCTGGGTGCTTCTTCCAGAACCACCCACTAGTATGGCTGAGAGGCAGCCCTTGGCTCCTCCATCACGCCAAGACAGCTTTGGCTCTTGCCACCACAACCACAGCCTGCCCAGGCAGGCCAACACAGGCTGTGGACACTCAGGTGTTTGGTCAGGAACTCCAACCTGCACCAGGCAACGGAGCAGACCACTGTGAGCCCCTTCAGCGGCCGAGCGTATGGTGGGTGGTGTGCGAATGGCGGTGGGAGCCATGATCAGGGGCTCCCAGGAGCCTTGTTGTCTCAACTGCCCATCAGGGGAGTCTTGTCCCCTTCCCTACCCAGTGCATCCTCAAGTGCCACATGTTTAGGTCCCTACCACTCCAGCCAGAGAGAATTCCTCTCCATGCCACCCACCCCTTGATTTGGTTTAGGCCAGGCCAAGGCGGGGTTAGTAGGAAGATTCCATCCAGTCATAATAACATTCAGTTTGATGTCACTCAAATTCTAAAGCTGACTAAACCGTTCAAACAGCTTTTATGGCCTATATTGGTCTTTGTGTCCCTTGCCTTTTGTTTGAGTGACTCAGTCCTTTTTCTGCCCTTGTGCTCTCCCTATTTCCTACCTTCCTTGCTTCCTTCCCCCCTTCCTGGTTTTTCTCCTTTTCTTCTTCCTTCTTTTGTACCTCCATCCATCCCTCCAACTTTGCCTTCCTCCCTTCCAACTTTCTCTCTCCCTTCCCTCCCTTTTCTTTTCTTGCAAGTGTTTGGGGTGAAAGTCCATGGCAGGCCAGCCCCAAGCTAGGCAAGGTCACTGCCACTGAGCTACAACATCCCCAGACCTGCTGCCACTTCCTATGCAAGTAATTTGAATTCTCTCTAAAGAGAAACTCTCACATTAGTCTACTTTCAACGTAATTTCAGAAGAGTTGCTAACATGGGCATCAATCAGTTATGACAAGTCATTTTTGAAAAGCACGGCACAGCTAATGTTCCTCAAAAGAAGGAGTTGAAACTTTAGTTGGTTTTCAGGTCAGCATTTCTAGACTAGTACAAACCCTCCTAATCCTGATCTCTCCTTAGTCCTATGATTTCTTTAAGTGTCCCCTTTTCTCCTGTTCATGGAGTCATGTGTACAGAAATTATACCTGGTTCTATTGAACTCTACTTAATTCTTTCTCACCTCTGTGCTCCTTTTGCCAAGTCACTCCTCAACACTTACTGTAACCCTTTTAATTTTTTGTCCATTTTCATTCAAAAAACTCTTTCAAAAATTGAACCATTTCTCATGCAGATACAGTCTTCTTGATCTGCTATTAATCCCCCACTACTGAAATTGTAAGTTATAGAAATGTACACTTCCAGACCGTTTTCAGATTTTTGATTTCTGTATATCTATCTGTCTGTCTATTTACAAACATAACATGGTATTCTGAAAGTATCGTTCTGCTTTTGGAGCTCTACATTGTGTTTTTCAGAAGCAGGCCTATTACACAGAGATGAATCCATGTTACCTAGATTGAGGTCAAACCGGAATGTGCACTCTGATTCCCATGATATTGTTCTACCTACTAATGGACAGTTCAGTTATATCCAGACCTCACCACCTCCCCCATTAAGTAAAACCCTTGTGAAGAGACATGTAGATGCCTTTATGAACATATTGATAATTTTTCATGGCAGTGTTTTCCAAAAACCAGTTAGTAAAATCAATTTATTCCTTTGCAGCCTGAAATTACCTTCATTCCAGTTTACTGGTATAAGAACCGCAGTATATCAGCAACAATTCTCCAATAGTAGTTCAGGCAGAAGTCATTCTAGATAACAATCAGTGCCGGATCGTCCATGTGTTTTACACAGCCCATGACAGGGGACATCCGTCCACTCGTTTAGAACAACTGATGTTTTATGCTGGCAATTTAGGTTTATTGAAAGGAGAAAACAGGTGAGACAGACTGATTAGATTCAGTATGTATGTTGGCTTTGTTTTTCGAGGCCTGAATTTTTCACATTTCAATTAATTGTAGGTTAAGTATCAGGCAGATTCTTCACTGGGCTTCAAATGTGATAAAGTTGCTTCTTATTTTTAAGAAGGCCGTTGCAATCCTGCATTTATTTTACACCTCAGTGCTTGTTTCACACACAAGCACACACACCCACACACCACACACATCAACAAACACACAAACACATAATTAGAGCACATTTAACACTCAAATAAAGCTTTACCTACTAACTCATAACTAGGGTATTTTTTTTAATAAGTATTGTGTCTTGGTCTCTACTGGGGAAACATTGTTCAATGTGAGTTCTCTGGTTTGTTGTAGGGCAGTGAATGTTCACTTGTTGGCAATGATATAGAAATGGGGAGTAAGGGTTTAAAAGTTTTTACAGTAGGTAGGCAGAGTCAGAGTATGGACTCTAAGAATAAGAAATTGGGGAATTTCCTCTTTGTTTCTTCATTTCAATCTCCTAATAATTCATGTATATTTTCCAAAAGTCTCCCAGAAAACAAGGACTAGGTCAATCCACATATCAGTAAACCATAGCAGAATGCGATTCTGAATTTCATACAGAAGTCATAAAATCAAAAAGACAGGTGCTGGGGTTTTGGCTCAGCACTAGAGTGCTGGCTTCACACTTTCAAAGGTCCTGAGTTGGATCCCCAACACCATATGTGAAAGGAATGAAAGAAACCATTCATGAGTGTATGATGAATGAATTAAAGGTATAAGGAGGAGGAGAAATAGAAGATGATGAGTAAGTTGACAGAAGGGAAAAAGGGGAGGAGAGTGAGTTTAAAGTGTGGTTTCCAATTCCCAAGCGTTAAATTACAGCAGATGGGATAGAGAGAGAAGATGGGAGGGCAGGAGAGGGGGGATAGTAGAGGCTAGAAAAGGTAGCAGAATACAACAGTTACTAATATGGCATTTTGTAAAAATGTGGATGTGTAAACAATGTGATTGTGCAATCTGTATATGGGGTGAAAATGGGAGTTCATAACTCACTTGAATCTAATGTAGGAAATATGGTATCTCAAGAGCTATGTAATGTTTTAAGCAACCAATATAAACAAGAGGTCTTCATTTTTCTTTGTAGTTGAGATCTCCTGTTTCCCTGACATGTTTAGTTGTGTTCTCTCCTTTAGTCCTCCCATGCTCTAGTTATTCTGATATGGAAAAACTAGCTGAAATGCCCAACCAGTCTCTAAATCAGTGACAATTCTTCATTAAGACTAAAGTCACTTTACATTTGCTACAGTCATACTAAATGCACTTCTTTTTTGGGAGTTTAAAAGATATTTCCATCAGCTAGATTACACGTACCTAGAACTCCCATTCTTGTTTATGTAAGAGTGGCTTCATCAGATTAAATGCTGTTCTCTGGAATAAAATAAAATAGGAATAATTTACTCAGAAGATTCCTACGTAAACCATCTTTATTTACAAAATACTATCTTAAGAATTATTGTTTCATTGAGCTTCAATTGGAGCCAAAGTATAGTCAATTACTGAAGTAAAAGCAGTTACGTAAAAACTAAAAATGAGAGATAAGTCAAATTACATTTGAAGAGAGAGCAACAGCATGAGGTTTCTTGTTTGGTTCTGGATGTTGAGTAACAGGCTCATTTGCAGGTGGAAGGAACCCTTCAGGGAACTCACTTGTACTTTCAGAATGGGGGTGTAGAGGGCTGAATTCCAGCTGTTGGGGGAAGATTGTGAGGAAAACCCCCTCCCTGCATAGACACATCACATTGGAAATGGAGTTTGTGGCGGGTCAGGTGGAAAATAATCTCCAGGTTCCCAGACAAGTTTCCTGGGAGAGGTGGAGGAAAAAAAAGGTCCTCTTATCAGGAACTGACTCCTTGAGTCAACTGGAAACAAGGCACCTCTGACTGGAGGGAAAGGTGCCAACACAGAGCCAGAGCCAGTTGCTTGGTTTTCAGCATGGAGAGGTGAATCAGGCACATCAGAGTCCACAGGAGGCATATTAGGAATTCTGTGTTCTGCTGGTCCCAATGATCTACCACAATTTGAGTAAAACCTATCTTGCCTTTGTAGAGGAAGACGTGCATCAGAAGAATATGGTTGGCCTGGCGGAGGGATCATCAGCCTGCTGGCCTGTTCCCCTGGAGGAGAGAGGGGCCCAGTCTGAGAAGGTGCTCTCTGAAAATCGGTGAACTTATGACAGCTGGATTCTCTTCCTTTTCTGCTAGTCGCATGGTCCAGAGGATTTTCCAGGGCCCCTTGACGCTCTTCCTCCTCCCACTGGAGTGAAAGGTGAGCGTGTGAGTGGACCACTCATTTCAAAATGAGGAGGTCTCCTTTCAGATGAAGGGTGACCTATTGTTGATGGCCCATTTGGAGAAGGCTTTCTGCCCATTGCTGAGTTGGAAACATCCAGTGCATCATAGGGATCTTTTCCTACAAGTTCAAATCTCAGCTCCTTCTCCGTTAATTTTTGTCTGTTGCGTGCATTTTGTTTCCTGAAATAGCTGAGGTTTCTTTCAGCAATCCGAGCTGCCAACTCACTGGCATGTGCTTCTTTCTCAGAGGAAATAATCTTCCCCAGACAGGAATGAATGGTACTCTGCAATTGTTCTTCAAGACATTGGGCTCTCTTTCTGTAGGTCTCCAGCTCTTTTATTGTATGGCTCATCTTTTCTTCGACTTTGGACAGTTTCTCCTCTTGCTCCACCCGGTAGTTTTCCTCCACTCTTAATTTCCTGTGCAGTTTCATCGTATTTTCTTGATAGCGTTCCATCATGACTTTCAAGTTCTTCTGTAGGGTCTCATTCTCACTTTGCAGCTGTGCATTTTCTGACTGCAAGGATGCCTGTTCAGTCTGCAGACTTTTAAGGTGTTCTGTAAGGTCTTCCGTGGTTTTCTCCACTTCAGATGAGAAAGTACATTTTTGATTTCTTCCTCCTTTTAAGATTTCTAAGGAGGCCTTTAGCTTATCACCATAAACCAGGTTCCTCAAAGCTCCTTTGGACTCATCCTCCAAGTGAGCACCAATTTCGGGTTCACTCGTCTTTCCCAGTTGCAGGTGACCACCATCCCTTTGGGCTCCCAGGCTTGGAGAAGATCTATCCTTCGTCTTCAGCAAGCATTCACTCAGAGACTCCATGTGATTTTCGGTGTCCCTTAGAACTTGTTCTCCAGCTACTTTAGAGTCCTCTAATATGATTTTTGCTTTATATTGGACACCTCCTTGTTCCCTCTGTGCTTCAGCTTCTCCTTGTATTGTTGGTCTCTGCGTTTGCGGAAGTAGGGATCCTTCATTCAAAACCTCTTTGATTGCCAGCTTCAGTTCTTCCTCATTCACTTGAAAGAGTCTCCAGTTTGTTTTGGCTTCAGCTATTTGTGATCTGAGGGATTCAGATTCACCTTGGAGGGACTGTATCCCTCTTGAGAGATGCGCCATCGTTTCATCCTGTTGACCATGTTTAGCCTTCTGTGCTTTGAGCTCTTCTTGTAGAAAGAGCATTTCAACGCCATGGCTGGATTCGGACCTATGCAGCTTTTCGTAGGTTGCCTCCAGCTGTTGTGCTTCCCTTGAACCCTTCTCAAACCTGCAATCCTTTAAAGATGAGTCTAAGCCTTTATGTTCTTTTTCAACAAGGCTCACTTTATCAAGAAGTCCACATTTTGCCTGAATAAGTCCAGCAAGATTTAGAGCCAGCCTTTTTTCTCTTCCCACGTAAAGCCTGCTACTAACCGACTGAAAAGCTCTCCAGAAAAGTGAGAGAACAGCAAAAAATCCAAGAGCTGTACACATCATCAACTCCCAAGGAAATCCATAAGGAAGATGGCCTGGCTTCATGTCTTCGGACAATGCTGCCACAACCCTGGGTGCTTCTTCCAGAACCACCCACTAGTATGGCTGAGAGGCAGCCCTTGGCTCCTCCATCACGCCAAGACAGCTTTGGCTCTTGCCACCACAACCACAGCCTGCCCAGGCAGGCCAACACAGGCTGTGGACACTCAGGTGTTTGGTCAGGAACTCCAACCTGCACCAGGCACCGGAGCAGACCACTGTGAGCCCCTTCAGGGGCTGAGCGTATTGTGGGTGGTGTGCCTATGGCGTGAGAGCCATGATCAGGGGCTCCCAGGAGCCTTGTTGTCTCAACTGCCCATCAGGGGAGTCTTGTTCCCTTCCCTACCCAGTGCATCCTCAATGCCACATGTTTAGGTCCCTCCCACTCCAGCCAGAGAGAATTCCTCTCCATGCCACCCACCCCTTGATTTGGTTTAGGCCAGGCCAAGGCGGGGTTAGTAGGAAGATTCCATCCAGTCATAATAACAGTCAGTTTGATGTCACTCAAATTCTAAAGCTGACTAAACCGTTCAAACAGCTTTTATGGCCTATATTGGTCTTTGTGTCCCTTGCCTTTTGTTTGAGTGACTCAGTCCTTTTTCTGCCCTTGTGCTCTCCCTATTTCCTACCTTCCTTGCTTCCTTCCCCCCTTCCTGGTTTTTCTCCTTTTCTTCTTCCTTCTTTTGTACCTCCATCCATCCCTCCAACTTTGCCTTCCTCCCTTCCAACTTTCTCTCTCCCTTCCCTCCCTTTTCTTTTCTTGCAAGTGTTTGGGGTGAAAGTCCATGGCAGGCCAGCCCCAAGCTAGGCAAGGTCACTGCCACTGAGCTACAACATCCCCAGACCTGCTGCCACTTCCTATGCAAGTAATTTGAATTCTCTCTAAAGAGAAACTCTCACATTAGTCTACTTTCAACGTAATTTCAGAAGAGTTGCTAACATGGGCATCAATCAGTTATGACAAGTCATTTTTGAAAAGCACGGCACAGCTAATGTTCCTCAAAAGAAGGAGTTGAAACTTTAGTTGGTTTTCAGGTCAGCATTTCTAGACTAGTACAAACCCTCCTAATCCTGATCTCTCCTTAGTCCTATGATTTCTTTAAGTGTCCCCTTTTCTCCTGTTCATGGAGTCATGTGTACAGAAATTATACCTGGTTCTATTGAACTCTACTTAATTCTTTCTCACCTCTGTGCTCCTTTTGCCAAGTCACTCCTCAACACTTACTGTAACCCTTTTAATTTTTTGTCCATTTTCATTCAAAAAACTCTTTCAAAAATTGAACCATTTCTCATGCAGATACAGTCTTCTTGATCTGCTATTAATCCCCCACTACTGAAATTGTAAGTTATAGAAATGTACACTTCCAGACCGTTTTCAGATTTTTGATTTCTGTATATCTATCTGTCTGTCTATTTACAAACATAACATGGTATTCTGAAAGTATCGTTCTGCTTTTGGAGCTCTACATTGTGTTTTTCAGAAGCAGGCCTATTACACAGAGATGAATCCATGTTACCTAGATTGAGGTCAAACCGGAATGTGCACTCTGATTCCCATGATATTGTTCTACCTACTAATGGACAGTTCAGTTATATCCAGACCTCACCACCTCCCCCATTAAGTAAAACCCTTGTGAAGAGACATGTAGATGCCTTTATGAACATATTGATAATTTTTCATGGCAGTGTTTTCCAAAAACCAGTTAGTAAAATCAATTTATTCCTTTGCAGCCTGAAATTACCTTCATTCCAGTTTACTGGTATAAGAACCGCAGTATATCAGCAACAATTCTCCAATAGTAGTTCAGGCAGAAGTCATTCTAGATAACAATCAGTGCCGGATCGTCCATGTGTTTTACACAGCCCATGACAGGGGACATCCGTCCACTCGTTTAGAACAACTGATGTTTTATGCTGGCAATTTAGGTTTATTGAAAGGAGAAAACAGGTGAGACAGACTGATTAGATTCAGTATGTATGTTGGCTTTGTTTTTCGAGGCCTGAATTTTTCACATTTCAATTAATTGTAGGTTAAGTATCAGGCAGATTCTTCACTGGGCTTCAAATGTGATAAAGTTGCTTCTTATTTTTAAGAAGGCCGTTGCAATCCTGCATTTATTTTACACCTCAGTGCTTGTTTCACACACAAGCACACACACCCACACACCACACACATCAACAAACACACAAACACATAATTAGAGCACATTTAACACTCAAATAAAGCTTTACCTACTAACTCATAACTAGGGTATTTTTTTTAATAAGTATTGTGTCTTGGTCTCTACTGGGGAAACATTGTTCAATGTGAGTTCTCTGGTTTGTTGTAGGGCAGTGAATGTTCACTTGTTGGCAATGATATAGAAATGGGGAGTAAGGGTTTAAAAGTTTTTACAGTAGGTAGGCAGAGTCAGAGTATGGACTCTAAGAATAAGAAATTGGGGAATTTCCTCTTTGTTTCTTCATTTCAATCTCCTAATAATTCATGTATATTTTCCAAAAGTCTCCCAGAAAACAAGGACTAGGTCAATCCACATATCAGTAAACCATAGCAGAATGCGATTCTGAATTTCATACAGAAGTCATAAAATCAAAAAGACAGGTGCTGGGGTTTTGGCTCAGCACTAGAGTGCTGGCTTCACACTTTCAAAGGTCCTGAGTTGGATCCCCAACACCATATGTGAAAGGAATGAAAGAAACCATTCATGAGTGTATGATGAATGAATTAAAGGTATAAGGAGGAGGAGAAATAGAAGATGATGAGTAAGTTGACAGAAGGGAAAAAGGGGAGGAGAGTGAGTTTAAAGTGTGGTTTCCAATTCCCAAGCGTTAAATTACAGCAGATGGGATAGAGAGAGAAGATGGGAGGGCAGGAGAGGGGGGATAGTAGAGGCTAGAAAAGGTAGCAGAATACAACAGTTACTAATATGGCATTTTGTAAAAATGTGGATGTGTAAACAATGTGATTGTGCAATCTGTATATGGGGTGAAAATGGGAGTTCATAACTCACTTGAATCTAATGTAGGAAATATGGTATCTCAAGAGCTATGTAATGTTTTAAGCAACCAATATAAACAAGAGGTCTTCATTTTTCTTTGTAGTTGAGATCTCCTGTTTCCCTGACATGTTTAGTTGTGTTCTCTCCTTTAGTCCTCCCATGCTCTAGTTATTCTGATATGGAAAAACTAGCTGAAATGCCCAACCAGTCTCTAAATCAGTGACAATTCTTCATTAAGACTAAAGTCACTTTACATTTGCTACAGTCATACTAAATGCACTTCTTTTTTGGGAGTTTAAAAGATATTTCCATCAGCTAGATTACACGTACCTAGAACTCCCATTCTTGTTTATGTAAGAGTGGCTTCATCAGATTAAATGCTGTTCTCTGGAATAAAATAAAATAGGAATAATTTACTCAGAAGATTCCTACGTAAACCATCTTTATTTACAAAATACTATCTTAAGAATTATTGTTTCATTGAGCTTCAATTGGAGCCAAAGTATAGTCAATTACTGAAGTAAAAGCAGTTACGTAAAAACTAAAAATGAGAGATAAGTCAAATTACATTTGAAGAGAGAGCAACAGCATGAGGTTTCTTGTTTGGTTCTGGATGTTGAGTAACAGGCTCATTTGCAGGTGGAAGGAACCCTTCAGGGAACTCACTTGTACTTTCAGAATGGGGGTGTAGAGGGCTGAATTCCAGCTGTTGGGGGAAGATTGTGAGGAAAACCCCCTCCCTGCATAGACACATCACATTGGAAATGGAGTTTGTGGCGGGTCAGGTGGAAAATAATCTCCAGGTTCCCAGACAAGTTTCCTGGGAGAGGTGGAGGAAAAAAAAGGTCCTCTTATCAGGAACTGACTCCTTGAGTCAACTGGAAACAAGGCACCTCTGACTGGAGGGAAAGGTGCCAACACAGAGCCAGAGCCAGTTGCTTGGTTTTCAGCATGGAGAGGTGAATCAGGCACATCAGAGTCCACAGGAGGCATATTAGGAATTCTGTGTTCTGCTGGTCCCAATGATCTACCACAATTTGAGTAAAACCTATCTTGCCTTTGTAGAGGAAGACGTGCATCAGAAGAATATGGTTGGCCTGGCGGAGGGATCATCAGCCTGCTGGCCTGTTCCCCTGGAGGAGAGAGGGGCCCAGTCTGAGAAGGTGCTCTCTGAAAATCGGTGAACTTATGACAGCTGGATTCTCTTCCTTTTCTGCTAGTCGCATGGTCCAGAGGATTTTCCAGGGCCCCTTGACGCTCTTCCTCCTCCCACTGGAGTGAAAGGTGAGCGTGTGAGTGGACCACTCATTTCAAAATGAGGAGGTCTCCTTTCAGATGAAGGGTGACCTATTGTTGATGGCCCATTTGGAGAAGGCTTTCTGCCCATTGCTGAGTTGGAAACATCCAGTGCATCATAGGGATCTTTTCCTACAAGTTCAAATCTCAGCTCCTTCTCCGTTAATTTTTGTCTGTTGCGTGCATTTTGTTTCCTGAAATAGCTGAGGTTTCTTTCAGCAATCCGAGCTGCCAACTCACTGGCATGTGCTTCTTTCTCAGAGGAAATAATCTTCCCCAGACAGGAATGAATGGTACTCTGCAATTGTTCTTCAAGACATTGGGCTCTCTTTCTGTAGGTCTCCAGCTCTTTTATTGTATGGCTCATCTTTTCTTCGACTTTGGACAGTTTCTCCTCTTGCTCCACCCGGTAGTTTTCCTCCACTCTTAATTTCCTGTGCAGTTTCATCGTATTTTCTTGATAGCGTTCCATCATGACTTTCAAGTTCTTCTGTAGGGTCTCATTCTCACTTTGCAGCTGTGCATTTTCTGACTGCAAGGATGCCTGTTCAGTCTGCAGACTTTTAAGGTGTTCTGTAAGGTCTTCCGTGGTTTTCTCCACTTCAGATGAGAAAGTACATTTTTGATTTCTTCCTCCTTTTAAGATTTCTAAGGAGGCCTTTAGCTTATCACCATAAACCAGGTTCCTCAAAGCTCCTTTGGACTCATCCTCCAAGTGAGCACCAATTTCGGGTTCACTCGTCTTTCCCAGTTGCAGGTGACCACCATCCCTTTGGGCTCCCAGGCTTGGAGAAGATCTATCCTTCGTCTTCAGCAAGCATTCACTCAGAGACTCCATGTGATTTTCGGTGTCCCTTAGAACTTGTTCTCCAGCTACTTTAGAGTCCTCTAATATGATTTTTGCTTTATATTGGACACCTCCTTGTTCCCTCTGTGCTTCAGCTTCTCCTTGTATTGTTGGTCTCTGCGTTTGCGGAAGTAGGGATCCTTCATTCAAAACCTCTTTGATTGCCAGCTTCAGTTCTTCCTCATTCACTTGAAAGAGTCTCCAGTTTGTTTTGGCTTCAGCTATTTGTGATCTGAGGGATTCAGATTCACCTTGGAGGGACTGTATCCCTCTTGAGAGATGCGCCATCGTTTCATCCTGTTGACCATGTTTAGCCTTCTGTGCTTTGAGCTCTTCTTGTAGAAAGAGCATTTCAACGCCATGGCTGGATTCGGACCTATGCAGCTTTTCGTAGGTTGCCTCCAGCTGTTGTGCTTCCCTTGAACCCTTCTCAAACCTGCAATCCTTTAAAGATGAGTCTAAGCCTTTATGTTCTTTTTCAACAAGGCTCACTTTATCAAGAAGTCCACATTTTGCCTGAATAAGTCCAGCAAGATTTAGAGCCAGCCTTTTTTCTCTTCCCACGTAAAGCCTGCTACTAACCGACTGAAAAGCTCTCCAGAAAAGTGAGAGAACAGCAAAAAATCCAAGAGCTGTACACATCATCAACTCCCAAGGAAATCCATAAGGAAGATGGCCTGGCTTCATGTCTTCGGACAATGCTGCCACAACCCTGGGTGCTTCTTCCAGAACCACCCACTAGTATGGCTGAGAGGCAGCCCTTGGCTCCTCCATCACGCCAAGACAGCTTTGGCTCTTGCCACCACAACCACAGCCTGCCCAGGCAGGCCAACACAGGCTGTGGACACTCAGGTGTTTGGTCAGGAACTCCAACCTGCACCAGGCACCGGAGCAGACCACTGTGAGCCCCTTCAGGGGCTGAGCGTATTGTGGGTGGTGTGCCTATGGCGTGAGAGCCATGATCAGGGGCTCCCAGGAGCCTTGTTGTCTCAACTGCCCATCAGGGGAGTCTTGTTCCCTTCCCTACCCAGTGCATCCTCAATGCCACATGTTTAGGTCCCTCCCACTCCAGCCAGAGAGAATTCCTCTCCATGCCACCCACCCCTTGATTTGGTTTAGGCCAGGCCAAGGCGGGGTTAGTAGGAAGATTCCATCCAGTCATAATAACAGTCAGTTTGATGTCACTCAAATTCTAAAGCTGACTAAACCGTTCAAACAGCTTTTATGGCCTATATTGGTCTTTGTGTCCCTTGCCTTTTGTTTGAGTGACTCAGCCCTTTTTCTGCCCTTGTGCTCTCCCTATTTCCTACCTTCCTTGCTTCCTTCCCCCCTTCCTGGTTTTTCTCCTTTTCTTCTTCCTTCTTTTGTACCTCCATCCATCCCTCCAACTTTGCCTTCCTACCTTCCAACTTTCTCTCTCCCTTCCCTCCCTTTTCTTTTCTTGCAAGTGTTTGGGGTGAAAGTCCATGGCAGGCCAGCCCCAAGCTATTCAAGTTCACTGCCACTGAGCTACAACATCCCCAGACCTGCTGCCACTTCCTATGCAAGTAATTTGAATTCTCTCTAAAGAGAAACTCTCACATTAGTCTACTTTCAACGTAATTTCAGAAGAGTTGCTAACATGGGCATCAATCAGTTATGACAAGTCATTTTTGAAAAGCACGGCACAGCTAATGTTCCTCAAATGAAGGAGTTGAAACTTTAGTTGGTTTTCAGGTCAGCATTTCTAGACTAGTACAAACCCTCCTAATCCTGATCTCTCCTTAGTCCTATGATTTCTTTAAGTGTCCCCTTTGCTCCTGTTCATGGAGTCATGTGTACAGAAATTATACCTGGTTCTACTGAACTCTACTTAATTCTTTCTCACCTCTGTGCTCCTTTTGCCAAGTCACTCCTCAACACTTACTGTAACCCTTTAAATTTTTTGTCCATTTTCATTTAAAAAACTCTTTCAAAAATTGAACCATTTCTCATGCAGATACAGTCTTCTTGATCTGCTATTAATCCCCCACTACTGACATTGTAAGTTATAGAAATGTACACTTCCAGACCGTTTTCAGATTTTTGATTTCTGTGTATCTATCTGTCTGTCTATTTACAAACATAACATGGTATTCTGAAAGTATCGTTCTGCTTTTGGAGCTGTACATTGTGTTTTTCAGAAGCAGGCCTATTACACAGAGATGAATCCATGTTACCTAGATTGAGGTCAAACCGGAATGTGCACTCTGATTCCCATGATATTGTTCTACCTACTAATGGACAGTTCAGTTATATCCAGACCTCACCACCTCCCCCATTAAGTAAAACCCTTGTGAAGAGACATGTAGATGCCTTTATGAACATATTGATAATTTTTCATGGCAGTGTTTTCCAAAAACCAGTTAGTAAAATCAATTTATTCCTTTGCAGCCTGAAATTACCTTCATTCCAGTTTACTGGTATAAGAACCGCAGTATATCAGCAACAATTCTCCAATAGTAGTTCAGGCAGAAGTCATTCTAGATAACAATCAGTGCCGGATCGTCCATGTGTTTTACACAGCCCATGACAGGGGACATCCGTCCACTCGTTTAGAACAACTGATGTTTTATGCTGGCAATTTAGGTTTATTGAAAGGAGTTATTAGAAAACAGGTGAGACAGACTGATTAGATTCAGTATGTATGTTGGCTTTGTTTTTCGAGGCCTGAATTTTTCACATTTCAATTAATTGTAGGTTAAGTATCAGGCAGATTCTTCACTGGGCTTCAAATGTGATAAAGTTGCTTCTTATTTTTAAGAAGGCCGTTGCAATCCTGCATTTATTTTACACCTCAGTGCTTGTTTCACACACAAGCACACACACCCACACACCACACACATCAACAAACACACAAACACATAATTAGAGCACATTTAAAACTCAAATAAAGCTTTACCTACTAACTCATAACTAGGGTATTTTTTTTAATAAGTATTGTGTCTTGGTCTCTACTGGGGAAACATTGTTCAATGTGAGTTCTCTGGTTTGTTGTAGGGCAGTGAATGTTCACTTGTTGGCAATGATATAGAAATGGGGAGTAAGGGTTTAAAAGTTTTTACAGTAGGTAGGCAGAGTCAGAGTATGGACTCTAAGAATAAGAAATTGGGGAATTTCCTCTTTGTTTCTTCATTTCAATCTCCTAATAATTCATGTATATTTTCCAAAAGTCTCCCAGAAAACAAGGACTAAGTCAATCCACATATCAGTAAACCATAGCAGAATGCGATTCTGAATTTCATACAAACAGTCATAAAATCAAAAAGACAGGTGCTGGGGTTTTGGCTCAGCACTAGAGTGCTGGCTTCACACTTTCAAAGGTCCTGAGTTGGATCCCCAACACTATATGTGAAAGGAATGAATGAACCAATGCATGAGTGTATGATGAATGAATTAAACGTATAAGGAGGAGGAGGAGGAGGAGAAATAGAAGAAGATGATGAGTAATTTGACAGAAGGGAAAAAGGGGAGGAGAGTGAGTTTAAAGTGTGGTTTCCAATTCCCAAGCGTTAAATTACAGCAGATGGGATAGAGAGAGAAGACGGGAGGGCAGGGGAGGGGGGATAGTAGAGGCTAGAAAAGGTAGCAGAATACAACAGTTACTAATATGGCATTTTGTAAAAATGTGGATGTGTAAACAATGTGATTGTGCAATCTGTATATGGGGTGAAAATGGGAGTTCATAACTCACTTGAATCTAATGTAGGAAATATGGTATCTCAAGAGCTATGTAATGTTTTAAGCAACCAATATAAACAAGAGGTCTTCATTTTTCTTTGTAGTTGAGATCTCCTGTTTCCCTGACATGTTTAGTTGTGTTCTCTCCTTTAGTCCTCCCATGCTCTAGTTATTCTGATATGGAAAAACTAGCTGAAATGCCCAACCAGTCTCTAAATCAGTGACAATTCTTCATTAAGCCCAAAGTCACTTTACATTTGCTACAGTCATACTAAATGCACTTCTTTTTGGGGAGTTTCAAAGATATTTCCATCAGCTAGATTACAAGTACCTAGAACTCCCATTCTTGTTTATGTAAGAGTGGCTTCATCAGATTAAATGCTGTTCTCTGGAATAAAATAAAATAGGAATAATTTACTCAGAAGATTCCTACGTAAACCATCTTTATTTACAAAATACTATCTTAAGAATTATTGTTTCATTGAGCTTCAATTGGAGCCAAAGTATAGTCAATTACTGATGTAAAAGCAGTTACTTAAAAACTAAAAATGAGAGATAAGTCAAATTACATTTGAAGAGAGAGCAACAGCATGAGGTTTCTTGTTTGGTTCTGGATGTTGAGTAACAGGCTCATTTGCAGGTGGAAGGAACCCTTCAGGGAACTCACTTGTACTTTCAGAATGGGGGTGTAGAGGGCTGAATTCCAGCTGTTGGGGGAAGATTGTGAGGAAAACCCCCTCCCTGCATAGACACATCACATTGGAAATGGAGTGGGTGGTGGGTCAGGTGGAAAATAATCTCCAGGTTCCCAGACAAGTTTCCTGGGAGAGGTGGAGGAAAAAAAAGGTCCTCTTCTCAGGAACTGAGTCCTTGGGTCAACTGGAAACAAGGCACCTCTGACTGGAGGGAAAGGTGCCAACACAGAGCCAGAGCCAGTTGATTGGTTTTCAGCATGGAGAGGTGAATCAGGCACATCAGAGTCCAAAGGAGGCATATTAGGAATTCTGTGTTCTGCTGGTCCCGATGCTCTACCACAATTTGAGTAAAACCTATCTTGCCTTTGTAGAGGAAGACGTGCATCAGAAGAATATGGTTGGCCTGGCGGAGGGATCATCAGCCTGCTGGCCTGTTCCCCTGGAGGAGAGAGGGGCCCAGTCTGAGAAGGTGCTCTCTGAAAATCGGTGAACTTATGACAGCTGGATTCTCTTCATTTACTGCTAGTCGCATGGTCCAGAGGATTCTCCAGGGCCCCTTGACCCTCTTCCTCCTCCCACTGGAGTGAAAGGTGAGAGTGAGTGGACCACTCTTTTCAAAATGAGGAGGTCTCCTTTCAGATGAAGGGTGACCTATTGGTGAGGGCCCATTTGGAGAAGGCTTTCTGCCCATTGCTGAGTTGGAAACATCCAGTGCATCATAGGGATCTTTTCCTACAAGTTCAAATCTCAGCTCCTTCTCAGTTAATTTTTGTCTGTTGCGTGCATTTTGTTTCCTGAAATAGCTGAGGTTTCTTTCAGCAATCCGAGCTGCCAACTCACTGGCATGTGCTTCTTTCTCAGAGGAAATAATCTTCCCCAGACAGGAATGAATGGTACTCTGCAATTGTTCTTCAAGATATTGGGCTCTCTTTCTGTAGGTCTCCAGCTCTTTTATTGTATGGCTCATCTTTTCTTCGACTTTGGAAAGTTTCTCCTCTTGCTCCACACGGTAGTTTTCCTCCACTCTTAATTTCCTGTGCAGTTTCATCGTATTTTCTTGATAGCGTTCCATCATGACTTTCAAGTTCTTCTGTAGGGTCTCATTCTCACTTTGCTGCTGTGCATTTTCTGACTGCAAGGATGCCTGTTCAGTCTGCAGACTTTTAAGGTGTTCTGTAAGGTCTTCCGTGGTTTTCTCCACTTCAGATGAGAAAGTACATTTTTGATTTCTTCCTCCTTCCAAGATTTCTAAGGAGGCCTTTAGCTTATCACCATAAACCAGGTTCCTCAAAGCTCCTTTGGACTCATCCTCCAAGTGAGCACCAATTTCGGGTTCACTCGTCTTTCCCAGTTGCAGGTGACCACCATCCCTTTGGGCTCCCAGGCTTGGAGAAGATCTATCCTTCGTCTTCAGCAAGCATTCACTCAGAGACTCCATGTGATTTTCGGTGTCCCTTAGAACTTGTTCTCCAGCTACTTTAGAGTCCTCTAATATGATTTTTGCTTTATATTGGACACCTCCTTGTTCCCTCTGTGCTTCAGCTTCTCCTTGTATTGTTGGTCTCTCTTTGCGGAAGTAGGGATCCTTCATTCAAAACCTCTTTGATTGCCAGCTTCAGTTCTTCCTCATTCACTTGAAAGAGTCTCCAGTTTGTTTTGGCTTCAGCTATTTGCGATCTGAGGGATTCAGATTCACCTTGGAGGGACTGTATCCCTCTTGATAGATGCGCCATCGTTTCATCCTGTTGACCATGTTTAGCCTTCTGTGCTTTGAGCTCTTCTTCTAGAAAGAGCATTTCAACGCCATGGCTGGATTCGGACCTATGCAGCTTTTCGTAGGTTGCCTCCAGCTGTTGTGCTTCCCTTGAACCCTTCTCAAACCTGCAATCCTTTAAAGATGAGTCTAAGCCTTTATGTTCTTTTTCAACAAGGCTCACTTTATCAAGAAGTCCACATTTTGCCTCAATAAGTCCAGCAAGATTTAGAGCCAGCCTTTTTTCTCTTCCCACGTAAAGCCTGCTACTAACCGACTGAAAAGCTCTCCAGAAAAGTGAGAGAACAGCAAAAAATCCAAGAGCTGTACACATCATCAACTCCCAAGGAAAGCCAGAAGGAAGATGGCCTGGCTTCATGTCTTCAGACAATGCTGCCACAACCCTGGGTGCTTCTTCCAGAACCACCCACTAGTATGGCTGAGAGGCAGCCCTTGGCTCCTCCATCACGCCAAGACAGCTTTGGCTCTTGCCACCACAACCACAGCCTGCCCAGGCAGGCCAACACAGGCTGTGGACACTCAGGTGTTTGGTCAGGAACTCCAACCTGCACCAGGCAACGGAGCAGACCACTGTGAGCCCCTTCAGGGGCTGAGCGTATGGTGTGTGGTGTGCGTATGGCGGTGGGAGCCATGATCAGGGGCTCCCAGGAGCCTTGTTGTCTCAACTGCCCATCAGGGGAGTCTTGTCCCCTTCCCTACCCAGTGCATCCTCAAGTGCCACATGTTTAGGTCCCTCCCACTCCAGCCAGAGAGAATTCCTCTCCATGCCACCCACCCCTTGATTTGGTTTAGGCCAGGCCAAGGCGGGGTTAGTAGGAAGATTCCATCCAGTCATAATAACATTCAGTTTGATGTCACTCAAATTCTAAAGCTGACTAAACCGTTCAAACAGCTTTTATGGCCTATATTGGTCTTTGTGTCCCTTGCCTTTTGTTTGAGTGACTCAGTCCTTTTTCTGCCCTTGTGCTCTCCCTATTTCCTACCTTCCTTGCTTCCTTCCCCCCTTCCTGGTTTTTCTCCTTTTCTTCTTCCTTCTTTTGTACCTCCATCCATCCCTCCAACTTTGCCTTCCTCCCTTCCAACTTTCTCTCTCCCTTCCCTCCCTTTTCTTTTCTTGCAAGTGTTTGGGGTGAAAGTCCATGGCAGGCCAGCCCCAAGCTAGGCAAGGTCACTGCCACTGAGCTACAACATCCCCAGACCTGCTGCCACTTCCTATGCAAGTAATTTGAATTCTCTCTAAAGAGAAACTCTCACATTAGTCTACTTTCAACGTAATTTCAGAAGAGTTGCTAACATGGGCATCAATCAGTTATGACAAGTCATTTTTGAAAAGCACGGCACAGCTAATGTTCCTCAAAAGAAGGAGTTGAAACTTTAGTTGGTTTTCAGGTCAGCATTTCTAGACTAGTACAAACCCTCCTAATCCTGATCTCTCCTTAGTCCTATGATTTCTTTAAGTGTCCCCTTTGCTCCTGTTCATGGAGTCATGTGTACAGAAATTATACCTGGTTCTACTGAACTCTACTTAATTCTTTCTCACCTCTGTGCTCCTTTTGCCAAGTCACTCCTCAACACTTACTGTAACCCTTTAAATTTTTTGTCCATTTTCATTTAAAAAACTCTTTCAAAAATTGAACCATTTCTCATGCAGATACAGTCTTCTTGATCTGCTATTAATCCCCCACTACTGACATTGTAAGTTATAGAAATGTACACTTCCAGACCGTTTTCAGATTTTTGATTTCTGTATATCTATCTGTCTATCTATTTACAAACATAACATGGTATTCTGAAAGTATCGTTCTGCTTTTGGAGCTCTACATTGTGTTTTTCAGAAGCAGGCCTATTACACAGAGATGAATCCATGTTACCTAGATTGAGGTCAAACCGGAATGTGCACTCTGATTCCCATGATATTGTTCTACCTACTAATGGACAGTTCAGTTATATCCAGACCTCACCACCTCCCCCATTAAGTAAAACCCTTGTGAAGAGACATGTAGATGCCTTTATGAACATATTGATAATTTTTCATGGCAGTGTTTTCCAAAAACCAGTTAGTAAAATCAATTTATTCCTTTGCAGCCTGAAATTACCTTCATTCCAGTTTACTGGTATAAGAACCGCAGTATATCAGCAACAATTCTCCAATAGTAGTTCAGGCAGAAGTCATTCTAGATAATAATCAGTGCCGGATCGTCCATGTGTTTTACACAGCCCATGACAGGGGACATCCGTCCACTCGTTTAGAACAACTGATGTTTTATGCTGGCAATTTAGGTTTATTGAAAGGAGTTATTAGAAAACAGGTGAGACAGACTGATTAGATTCAGTATGTAGGTTGGCTTTGTTTTTCGAGGCCTGAATTTTTCACATTTCAATTAATTGTAGGTTAAGTATCAGGCAGATTCTTCACTGGGCTTCAAATGTGATAAAGTTGCTTCTTATTTTTAAGAAGGCCGTTGCAATCCTGCATTTATTTTACACCTCAGTGCTTGTTTCACACACAAGCACACACACCCACACACCACACACATCAACAAACACACAAACACATAATTAGAGCACATTTAACACTCAAATAAAGCTTTACCTACTAACTCATAACTAGGGTATTTTTTTTAATAAGTATTGTGTCTTGGTCTGTACTGGGGAAACATTGTTCAATGTGAGTTCTCTGGTTTGTTGTAGGGCAGTGAATGTTCACTTGTTGGCAATGATATAGAAATGGGGAGTAAGGGTTTAAAAGGTTTTACAGTAGGTAGGCAGAGTCAGAGTATGGACTCTAAGAATAAGAAATTGGGGAATTTCCTCTTTGTTTCTTCATTTCAATCTCCTAATAATTCATGTATATTTTCCAAAAGTCTCCCAGAAAACAAGGACTAGGTCAATCCACATATCAGTAAACCATAGCAGAATGCGATTCTGAATTTCATACAAACAGTCATAAAATCAAAAAGACAGGTGCTGGGGTTTTGGCTCAGCACTAGAGTGCTGGCTTCACACTTTCAAAGGTCCTGAGTTGGATCCCCAACACCATATGTGAAAGGAATGAATGAACCAATGCATGAGTGTATGATGAATGAATTAAAGGTATAAGGAGGAGGAGGAATAGGAGAAATAGAAGAAGATGATGAGTAATTTGACAGAAGGGAAAAAGGGGAGGAGAGTGAGTTTAAAGTATGGTTTCCAAATCCCAAGCGTTAAATTACAGCAGACGGGATAGAGAGAGAAGATGGGAGGGCAGGAGAGGGGGGATAGTAGAGGCTAGAAAAGGTAGCAGAATACAACAGTTACTAATATGGCATTTTGTAAAAATGTGGATGTGTAAACAATGCGATTGTGCAATCTGTATATGGGGTGAAAATGGGAGTTCATAACTCACTTGAATCTAATGTAGGAAATATGGTATCTCAAGAGCTATGTAATGTTTTAAGCAACCAATATAAACAAGAGGTCTTCATTTTTGTTTGTAGTTGAGATCTCCTGTTTCCCTGACATGTTTAGTTGTGTTCTCTCCTTTAGTCCTCCCATGCTCTAGTTATTCTGATATGGAAAACCTAGCTGAAATGCCCAACCAGTCTCTAAATCAGTGACAATTCTTCCTTAAGCCCAAAGTCACTTTACATTTGCTACAGTCATACAAAATGCACTTCTTTTTTGGGAGTTTCAAAGATATTTCCATCAGCTAGATTACAAGTACCTAGAACTCCCATTCTTGTTTATGTAAGAGTGGCTTCATCAGATTAAATGCTGTTCTCTGGAATAAAATAAAATAGGAATAATTTACTCAGAAGATTCCTACGTAAACCATCTTTATTTACAAAATACTATCTTAAGAATTATTGTTTCATTGAGCTTCAATTGGAGCCAAAGTATAGTCAATTACTGATGTAAAAGCAGTTACTTAAAAACTAAAAATGAGAGATAAGTCAAATTACATTTGAAGAGAGAGCAACAGCATGAGGTTTCTTGTTTGGTTCTGGATGTTGAGTAACAGGCTCATTTGCAGGTGGAAGGAACCCTTCAGGGAACTCACTTGTACTTTCAGAATGGGGGTGTAGAGGGCTGAATTCCAGCTGTTGGGGGAAGATTGTGAGGAAAACCCCCTCCCTGCATAGACACATCACATTGGAAATGGAGTGGGTGGTGGGTCAGGTGGAAAATAATCTCCAGGTTCCCAGACAAGTTTCCTGGGAGAGGTGGAGGAAAAAAAAGGTCCTCTTCTCAGGAACTGAGTCCTTGGGTCAACTGGAAACAAGGCACCTCTGACTGGAGGGAAAGGTGCCAACACAGAGCCAGAGCCAGTTGCTTGGTTTTCAGCATGGAGAGGTGAATCAGGCACATCAGAGTCCAAAGGAGGCATATTAGGAATTCTGTGTTCTGCTGGTCCCGATGCTCTACCACAATTTGAGTAAAACCTATCTTGCCTTTGTAGAGGAAGACGTGCATCAGAAGAATATGGTTGGCCTGGCGGAGGGATCATCAGCCTGCTGGCCTGTTCCCCTGGAGGAGAGAGGGGCCCAGTCTGAGAAGGTGCTCTCTGAAAATCAGTGAACTTATGACAGCTGGATTCTCTTCCTTTACTGCTAGTCGCATGGTCCAGAGGATTCTCCAGGGCCCCTTGACCCTCTTCCTCCTCCCACTGGAGTGAAAGGTGAGAGTGTGAGTGGACCACTCTTTTCAAAATGAGGAGGTCTCCTTTCAGATGAAGGGTGACCTATTGGTGATGGCCCATTCGGAGAAGGCTTTCTGCCCATTGCTGAGTTGGAAACATCCAGTGCATCATACGGATCTTTTCCTACAAGTTCAAATCTCAGCTCCTTCTCAGTTAATTTTTGTCTGTTGCGTGCATTTTGTTTCCTGAAATAGCTGAGGTTTCTTTCAGCAATCCGAGCTGCCAACTCACTGGCATGTGCATCTTTCTCAGAGGAAATAATCTTCCCCAGACAGGAATGAATGGTACTCTGCAATTGTTCTTCAAGATATTGGGCTCTCTTTCTGTAGGTCTCCAGCTCTTTTATTGTATGGCTCATCTTTTCTTCGACTTTGGAAAGTTTCTCCTCTTGCTCCACCCGGTAGTTTTCCTCCCCTCTTAATTTCCTGTGCAGTTTCATCGTATTTTCTTGATAGCGTTCCATCATGACTTTCAAGTTCTTCTGTAGGGTCTCATTCTCACTTTGCAGCTGTGCATTTTCTGACTGCAAGGATGCCTGCAGACTTTTAAGGTGTTCTGTAAGGTCTTCCGTGGTTTTCTCCACTTCAGATGAGAAAGTACATTTTTGATTTCTTCCTCCTTTTAAGATTTCTAAGGAGGCCTTTAGCTTATCACCATAAACCAGGTTCCTCAAAGCTCCTTTGGACTCATCCTCCAAGTGAGCACCAATTTCGGGTTCACTCGTCTTTCCCAGTTCCAGGTGACCACCATCCCTTTGGGCTCCCAGGCTTGGAGAAGATCTATCCTTCGTCTTCAGCAAGCATTCACTCAGAGACTCCATGTGATTTTCGGTGTCCCTTAGAACTTGTTCTCCAGCTACTTTAGAGTCCTCTAATATGATTTTTGCTTTATATTGGACACCTCCTTGTTCCCTCTGTGCTTCAGCTTCTCCTTGTATTGTTGGTCTCTGCGTTTGCGGAAGTAGGGATCCTTCATTCAAAACCTCTTTGATTGCCAGCTTCAGTTCTTCCTCATTCACTTGAAAGAGTCTCCAGTTTGTTTTGGCTTCAGCTATTTGTGATCTGAGGGATTCAGATTCACCTTGGAGGGACTGTATCCCTCTTGATAGATGCGCCATCGTTTCATCCTGTTGACCATGTTTAGCCTTCTGTGCTTTGAGCTCTTCTTCTAGAAAGAGCATTTCAACGCCATGGCTGGATTCGGACCTATGCAGCTTTTCGTAGGTTGCCTCCAGCTGTTGTGCTTCCCTTGAACCCTTCTCAAACCTGCAATCCTTTAAAGATGAGTCTAAGCCTTTATGTTCTTTTTCAACAAGGCTCACTTTATCAAGAAGTCCACATTTTGCCTCAATAAGTCCAGCAAGATTTAGAGCCAGCCTTTTTTCTCTTCCCACGTAAAGCCTGCTACTAACCGACTGAAAAGCTCTCCAGAAAAGTGAGAGAACAGCAAAAAATCCAAGAGCTGTACACATCATCAACTCCCAAGGAAAGCCATAAGGAAGATGGCCTGGCTTCATGTCTTCAGACAATGCTGCCACAACCCTGGGTGCTTCTTCCAGAACCACCCACTAGTATGGCTGAGAGGCAGCCCTTGGCTCCTCCATCACGCCAAGACAGCTTTGGCTCTTGCCACCACAACCACAGCCTGCCCAGGCAGGCCAACACAGGCTGTGGACACTCAGGTGTTTGGTCAGGAACTCCAACCTGCACCAGGCAACGGAGCAGACCACTGTGAGCCCCTTCAGGGGCTGAGCGTATGGTGGGTGGTGTGCGTATGGCGGTGGGAGCCATGATCAGGGGCTCCCAGGAGCCTTGTTGTCTCAACTGCCCATCAGGGGAGTCTTGTCCCCTTCCCTACCCAGTGCATCCTCAAGTGCCACATGTTTAGGTCCCTCCCACTCCAGCCAGAGAGAATTCCTCTCCATGCCACCCACCCCTTGATTTGGTTTAGGCCAGGCCAAGGCGGGGTTAGTAGGAAGATTCCATCCAGTCATAATAACATTCAGTTTGATGTCACTCAAATTCTAAAGCTGACTAAACCGTTCAAACAGCTTTTATGGCCTATATTGGTCTTTGTGTCCCTTGCCTTTTGTTTGAGTGACTCAGTCCTTTTTCTGCCCTTGTGCTCTCCCTATTTCCTACCTTCCTTGCTTCCTTCCCCCCTTCCTGGTTTTTCTCCTTTTCTTCTTCCTTCTTTTGTACCTCCATCCATCCCTCCAACTTTGCCTTCCTCCCTTCCAACTTTCTCTCTCCCTTCCCTCCCTTTTCTTTTCTTGCAAGTGTTTGGGGTGAAAGTCCATGGCAGGCCAGCCCCAAGCTAGGCAAGGTCACTGCCACTGAGCTACAACATCCCCAGACCTGCTGCCACTTCCTATGCAAGTAATTTGAATTCTCTCTAAAGAGAAACTCTCACATTAGTCTACTTTCACCGTAATTTCAGAAGAGTTGCTAACATGGGCATCAATCAGTTATGACAAGTCATTTTTGAAAAGCACGGCACAGCTAATGTTCCTCAAAAGAAGGAGTTGAAACTTTAGTTGGTTTTCAGGTCAGCATTTCTAGACTAGTACAAACCCTCCTAATCCTGATCTCTCCTTAGTCCTATGATTTCTTTAAGTGTCCCCTTTGCTCCTGTTCATGGAGTCATGTGTACAGAAATTATACCTGGTTCTACTGAACTCTACTTAATTCTTTCTCACCTCTGTGCTCCTTTTGCCAAGTCACTCCTCAACACTTACTGTAACCCTTTAAATTTTTTGTCCATTTTCATTTAAAAAACTCTTTCAAAAATTGAACCATTTCTCATGCAGATACAGTCTTCTTGATCTGCTATTAATCCCCCACTACTGACATTGTAAGTTATAGAAATGTACACTTCCAGACCGTTTTCAGATTTTTGATTTCTGTATATCTATCTGTCTGTCTATTTACAAACATAACATGGTATTCTGAAAGTATCGTTCTGCTTTTGGAGCTCTACATTGTGTTTTTCAGAAGCAGGCCTATTACACAGAGATGAATCCATGTTACCTAGATTGAGGTCAAACCGGAATGTGCACTCTGATTCCCATGATATTGTTCTACCTACTAATGGACAGTTCAGTTATATCCAGACCTCACCACCTCCCCCATTAAGTAAAACCCTTGTGAAGAGACATGTAGATGCCTTTATGAACATATTGATAATTTTTCATGGCAGTGTTTTCCAAAAACCAGTTAGTAAAATCAATTTATTCCTTTGCAGCCTGAAATTACCTTCATTCCAGTTTACTGGTATAAGAACCGCAGTATATCAGCAACAATTCTCCAATAGTAGTTCAGGCAGAAGTCATTCTAGATAACAATCAGTGCCGGATCGTCCATGTGTTTTACACAGCCCATGACAGGGGACATCCGTCCACTCGTTTAGAACAACTGATGTTTTATGCTGGCAATTTAGGTTTATTGAAAGGAGTGATTAGAAAACAGGTGAGACAGACTGATTAGATTCAGTATGTATGTTGGCTTTGTTTTTCGAGGCCTGAATTTTTCACATTTCAATTAATTGTAGGTTAAGTATCAGGCAGATTCTTCACTGGGCTTCAAATGTGATAAAGTTGCTTCTTATTTTTAAGAAGGCCGTTGCAATCCTGCATTTATTTTACACCTCAGTGCTTGTTTCACACACAAGCACACACACCCACACACCACACACATCAACAAACACACAAACACATAATTAGAGCACATTTAACACTCAAATAAAGCCTTACCTACTAACTCATAACTAGGGTATTTTTTTTAATAAGTATTGTGTCTTGGTCTCTACTGGGGAAACATTGTTCAATGTGAGTTCTCTGGTTTGTTGTAGGGCAGTGAATGTTCACTTGTTGGCAATGATATAGAAATGGGGAGTAAGGGTTTAAAAGTTTTTACAGTAGGTAGGCAGAGTCAGAGTATGGACTCTAAGAATAAGAAATTGGGGAATTTCCTCTTTGTCTCTTCATTTCAATCTCCTAATAATTCATGTATATTTTCCAAAAGTCTCCCAGAAAACAAGGACTAGGTCAATCCACATATCAGTAAACCATAGCAGAATGCGATTCTGAATTTCATACAAACAGTCATAAAATCAAAAAGACAGGTGCTGGGGTTTAGGCTCAGCACTAGAGTGCTGGCTTCACACTTTCAAAGGTCCTGAGTTGGATCCCCAACACCATATGTGAAAGGAATGAATGAACCAATGCATGAGTGTATGATGAATGAATGAAAGGTATAAGGAGGAGGAGGAGGAGGAGAAATAGAAGAAGATGATGAGTAATTTGACAGAAGGGAAAAAGGGGAGGAGAGTGAGTTTAAAGTGTGGTTTCCAATTCCCAAGCGTTAAATTACAGCAGATGGGATAGAGAGAGAAGATGGGAGGGCAGGAGAGGGGGGATAGTAGAGGCTAGAAAAGGTAGCAGAATACAACAGTTACTAATATGGCATTTTGTAAAAATGTGTATGTGTAAACAATGTGATTGTGCAATCTGTATATGGGGTGAAAATGGGAGTTCATAACTCACTTGAATCTAATGTAGGAAATATGGTATCTCAAGAGCTATGTAATGTTTTAAGCAACCAATATAAACAAGAGGTCTTCATTTTTCTTTGTAGTTGAGATCTCCTGTTTCCCTGACATGTTTAGTTGTGTTCTCTCCTTTAGTCCTCCCATGCTCTAGTTATTCTGATATGGAAAAACTAGCTGAAATGCCCAACCAGTCTGTAAATCAGTGACAATTCTTCATTAAGCCCAAAGTCACTTTACATTTGCTACAGTCATACTAAATGCACTTCTTTTTGGGGAGTTTCAAAGATATTTCCATCAGCTAGATTACAAGTACCTAGAACTCCCATTCTTGTTTATGTAAGAGTGGCTTCATCAGATTAAATGCTGTTCTCTGGAATAAAATAAAATAGGAATAATTTACTCAGAAGATTCCTACGTAAACCATCTTTATTTACAAAATACTATCTTAAGAATTATTGTTTCATTGAGCTTCAATTGGAGCCAAAGTATAGTCAATTACTGATGTAAAAGCAGTTACTTAAAAATTAAAAATGAGAGATAAGTCAAATTACATTTGAAGAGAGAGCAACAGCATGAGGTTTCTTGTTTGGTTCTGGATGTTGAGTAACAGGCTCATTTGCAGGTGGAAGGAACCCTTCAGGGAACTCACTTGTACTTTCAGAATGGGGGTGTAGAGGGCTGAATTCCAGCTGTTGGGGGAAGATTGTGAGGAAAACCCCCTCCCTGCATAGACACATCACATTGGAAATGGAGTGGGTGGTGGGTCAGGTGGAAAATAATCTCCAGGTTCCCAGACAAGTTTCCTGGGAGAGGTGGAGAAAAAAAAAGGTCCTCTTCTCAGGAACTGAGTCCTTGGGTCAACTGGAAACAAGGCACCTCTGACTGGAGGGAAAGGTGCCAACACAGAGCCAGAGCCAGTTGCTTGGTTTTCAGCATGGAGAGGTGAATCAGGCACATCAGAGTCTAAAGGAGGCATATTAGGAATTCTGTGTTCTGCTGGTCCCGATGCTCTACCACATTTTGAGTAAAACCTATCTTGCCTTTGTAGAGGAAGACGTGCATCAGAAGAATATGGTTGGCCTGGCGGAGGGATCATCAGCCTGCTGGCCTGTTCCCCTGGAGGAGAGAGGGGCCCAGTCTGAGAAGGTGCTCTCTGAAAATCAGTGAACTTATGACAGCTGGATTCTCTTCCTTTACTGGTAGTCGCATGGTCCAGAGGATTCTCCAGGGCCCCTTGACCCTCTTCCTCCTCCCACTGGAGTGAAAGGTGAGAGTGTGAGTGGACCACTCTTTTCAAAATGAGGAGGTCTCCTTTCAGATGAAGGGTGACCTATTGGTGATGGCCCATTCGGAGAAGGCTTTCTGCCCATTGCTGAGTTGGAAACATCCAGTGCATCATATGGATCTTTTCCTACAAGTTCAAATCTCAGCTCCTTCTCAGTTAATTTTTGTCTGTTGCGTGCATTTTGTTTCCTGAAATAGCTGAGGTTTCTTTCAGCAATCCGAGCTGCCAACTCACTGGCATGTGCATCTTTCTCAGAGGAAATAATCTTCCCCAGACAGAAATGAATGGTACTCTGCAATTGTTCTTCAAGATATTGGGCTCTCTTTCTGTAGGTCTCCAGCTCTTTTATTGTATGGCTCATCTTTTCTTCGACTTTGGAAAGTTTCTCCTCTTGCTCCACCCGGTAGTTTTCCTCCCCTCTTAATTTCCTGTGCAGTTTCATCGTATTTTCTTGATTGCGTTCCATCATGACTTTCAAGTTCTTCTGTAGGGTCTCATTCTCACTTTGCAGCTGTGCATTTTCTGACTGCAAGGATGCCTGCAGACTTTTAAGGTGTTCTGTAAGGTCTTCCGTGGTTTTCTCCACTTCAGATGAGAAAGTACATTTTTGATTTCTTCCTCCTTTTAAGATTTCTAAGGAGGCCTTTAGCTTATCACCATGAACCAGGTTCCTCAAAGCTCCTTTGGACTCATCCTCCAAGTGAGCACCAATTTCGGGTTCACTCGTCTTTCCCAGTTCCAGGTGACCACCATCCCTTTGGGCTCCCAGGCTTGGAGAAGATCTATCCTTCGTCTTCAGCAAGCATTCACTCAGAGACTCCATGTGATTTTCGGTGTCCCTTAGAACTTGTTCTCCAGCTACTTTAGAGTCCTCTAATATGATTTTTGCTTTATATTGGACACCTCCTTGTTCCCTCTGTGCTTCAGCTTCTCCTTGTATTGTTGGTCTCTGCGTTTGCGGAAGTAGGGATCCTTCATTCAAAACCTCTTTGATTGCCAGCTTCAGTTCTTCCTCATTCACTTGAAAGAGTCTCCAGTTTGTTTTGGCTTCAGCTATTTGTGATCTGAGGGATTCAGATTCACCTTGGAGGGACTGTATCCCTCTTGATAGATGCGCCATCGTTTCATCCTGTTGACCATGTTTAGCCTTCTGTGCTTTGAGCTCTTCTTCTAGAAAGAGCATTTCAACGCCATGGCTGGATTCGGACCTATGCAGCTTTTCGTAGGTTGCCTCCAGCTGTTGTGCTTCCCTTGAACCCTTCTCAAACCTGCAATCCTTTAAAGATGAGTCTAAGCCTTTATGTTCTTTTTCAACAAGGCTCACTTTATCAAGAAGTCCACATTTTGCCTCAATAAGTCCAGCAAGATTTAGAGCCAGCCTTTTTTCTCTTCCCACGTAAAGCCTGCTACTAACCGACTGAAAAGCTCTCCAGAAAAGTGAGAGAACAGCAAAAAATCCAAGAGCTGTACACATCATCAACTCCCAAGGAAAGCCAGAAGGAAGATGGCCTGGCTTCATGTCTTCAGACAATGCTGCCACAACCCTGGGTGCTTCTTCCAGAACCACCCACTAGTATGGCTGAGAGGCAGCCCTTGGCTCCTCCATCACGCCAAGACAGCTTTGGCTCTTGCCACCACAACCACAGCCTGCCCAGGCAGGCCAACACAGGCTGTGGACACTCAGGTGTTTGGTCAGGAACTCCAACCTGCACCAGGCAACGGAGCAGACCACTGTGAGCCCCTTCAGGGGCTGAGCGTATGGTGGGTGGTGTGCGTATGGCGGTGGGAGCCATGATCAGGGGCTCCCAGGAGCCTTGTTGTCTCAACTGCCCATCAGGGGAGTCTTGTCCCCTTCCCTACCCAGTGCATCCTCAAGTGCCACATGTTTAGGTCCCTCCCACTCCAGCCAGAGAGAATTCCTCTCCATGCCACCCACCCCTTGATTTGGTTTAGGCCAGGCCAAGGCGGGGTTAGTAGGAAGATTCCATCCAGTCATAATAACATTCAGTTTGATGTCACTCAAATTCTAAAGCTGACTAAACCGTTCAAACAGCTTTTATGGCCTATATTGGTCTTTGTGTCCCTTGCCTTTTGTTTGAGTGACTCAGTCCTTTTTCTGCCCTTGTGCTCTCCCTATTTCCTACCTTCCTTGCTTCCTTCCCCCCTTCCTGGTTTTTCTCCTTTTCTTCTTCCTTCTTTTGTACCTCCATCCATCCCTCCAACTTTGCCTTCCTCCCTTCCAACTTTCTCTCTCCCTTCCCTCCCTTTTCTTTTCTTGCAAGTGTTTGGGGTGAAAGTCCATGGCAGGCCAGCCCCAAGCTAGGCAAGGTCACTGCCACTGAGCTACAACATCCCCAGACCTGCTGCCACTTCCTATGCAAGTAATTTGAATTCTCTCTAAAGAGAAACTCTCACATTAGTCTACTTTCACCGTAATTTCAGAAGAGTTGCTAACATGGGCATCAATCAGTTATGACAAGTCATTTTTGAAAAGCACGGCACAGCTAATGTTCCTCAAAAGAAGGAGTTGAAACTTTAGTTGGTTTTCAGGTCAGCATTTCTAGACTAGTACAAACCCTCCTAATCCTGATCTCTCCTTAGTCCTATGATTTCTTTAAGTGTCCCCTTTGCTCCTGTTCATGGAGTCATGTGTACAGAAATTATACCTGGTTCTACTGAACTCTACTTAATTCTTTCTCACCTCTGTGCTCCTTTTGCCAAGTCACTCCTCAACACTTACTGTAACCCTTTAAATTTTTTGTCCATTTTCATTTAAAAAACTCTTTCAAAAATTGAACCATTTCTCATGCAGATACAGTCTTCTTGATCTGCTATTAATCCCCCACTACTGACATTGTAAGTTATAGAAATGTACACTTCCAGACCGTTTTCAGATTTTTGATTTCTGTATATCTATCTGTCTGTCTATTTACAAACATAACATGGTATTCTGAAAGTATCGTTCTGCTTTTGGAGCTCTACATTGTGTTTTTCAGAAGCAGGCCTATTACACAGAGATGAATCCATGTTACCTAGATTGAGGTCAAACCGGAATGTGCACTCTGATTCCCATGATATTGTTCTACCTACTAATGGACAGTTCAGTTATATCCAGACCTCACCACCTCCCCCATTAAGTAAAACCCTTGTGAAGAGACATGTAGATGCCTTTATGAACATATTGATAATTTTTCATGGCAGTGTTTTCCAAAAACCAGTTAGTAAAATCAATTTATTCCTTTGCAGCCTGAAATTACCTTCATTCCAGTTTACTGGTATAAGAACCGCAGTATATCAGCAACAATTCTCCAATAGTAGTTCAGGCAGAAGTCATTCTAGATAACAATCAGTGCCGGATCGTCCATGTGTTTTACACAGCCCATGACAGGGGACATCCGTCCACTCGTTTAGAACAACTGATGTTTTATGCTGGCAATTTAGGTTTATTGAAAGGAGTGATTAGAAAACAGGTGAGACAGACTGATTAGATTCAGTATGTATGTTGGCTTTGTTTTTCGAGGCCTGAATTTTTCACATTTCAATTAATTGTAGGTTAAGTATCAGGCAGATTCTTCACTGGGCTTCAAATGTGATAAAGTTGCTTCTTATTTTTAAGAAGGCCGTTGCAATCCTGCATTTATTTTACACCTCAGTGCTTGTTTCACACACAAGCACACACACCCACACACCACACACATCAACAAACACACAAACACATAATTAGAGCACATTTAACACTCAAATAAAGCCTTACCTACTAACTCATAACTAGGGTATTTTTTTTAATAAGTATTGTGTCTTGGTCTCTACTGGGGAAACATTGTTCAATGTGAGTTCTCTGGTTTGTTGTAGGGCAGTGAATGTTCACTTGTTGGCAATGATATAGAAATGGGGAGTAAGGGTTTAAAAGTTTTTACAGTAGGTAGGCAGAGTCAGAGTATGGACTCTAAGAATAAGAAATTGGGGAATTTCCTCTTTGTCTCTTCATTTCAATCTCCTAATAATTCATGTATATTTTCCAAAAGTCTCCCAGAAAACAAGGACTAGGTCAATCCACATATCAGTAAACCATAGCAGAATGCGATTCTGAATTTCATACAAACAGTCATAAAATCAAAAAGACAGGTGCTGGGGTTTAGGCTCAGCACTAGAGTGCTGGCTTCACACTTTCAAAGGTCCTGAGTTGGATCCCCAACACCATATGTGAAAGGAATGAATGAACCAATGCATGAGTGTATGATGAATGAATGAAAGGTATAAGGAGGAGGAGGAGGAGGAGAAATAGAAGAAGATGATGAGTAATTTGACAGAAGGGAAAAAGGGGAGGAGAGTGAGTTTAAAGTGTGGTTTCCAATTCCCAAGCGTTAAATTACAGCAGATGGGATAGAGAGAGAAGATGGGAGGGCAGGAGAGGGGGGATAGTAGAGGCTAGAAAAGGTAGCAGAATACAACAGTTACTAATATGGCATTTTGTAAAAATGTGTATGTGTAAACAATGTGATTGTGCAATCTGTATATGGGGTGAAAATGGGAGTTCATAACTCACTTGAATCTAATGTAGGAAATATGGTATCTCAAGAGCTATGTAATGTTTTAAGCAACCAATATAAACAAGAGGTCTTCATTTTTCTTTGTAGTTGAGATCTCCTGTTTCCCTGACATGTTTAGTTGTGTTCTCTCCTTTAGTCCTCCCATGCTCTAGTTATTCTGATATGGAAAAACTAGCTGAAATGCCCAACCAGTCTGTAAATCAGTGACAATTCTTCATTAAGCCCAAAGTCACTTTACATTTGCTACAGTCATACTAAATGCACTTCTTTTTGGGGAGTTTCAAAGATATTTCCATCAGCTAGATTACAAGTACCTAGAACTCCCATTCTTGTTTATGTAAGAGTGGCTTCATCAGATTAAATGCTGTTCTCTGGAATAAAATAAAATAGGAATAATTTACTCAGAAGATTCCTACGTAAACCATCTTTATTTACAAAATACTATCTTAAGAATTATTGTTTCATTGAGCTTCAATTGGAGCCAAAGTATAGTCAATTACTGATGTAAAAGCAGTTACTTAAAAATTAAAAATGAGAGATAAGTCAAATTACATTTGAAGAGAGAGCAACAGCATGAGGTTTCTTGTTTGGTTCTGGATGTTGAGTAACAGGCTCATTTGCAGGTGGAAGGAACCCTTCAGGGAACTCACTTGTACTTTCAGAATGGGGGTGTAGAGGGCTGAATTCCAGCTGTTGGGGGAAGATTGTGAGGAAAACCCCCTCCCTGCATAGACACATCACATTGGAAATGGAGTGGGTGGTGGGTCAGGTGGAAAATAATCTCCAGGTTCCCAGACAAGTTTCCTGGGAGAGGTGGAGAAAAAAAAAGGTCCTCTTCTCAGGAACTGAGTCCTTGGGTCAACTGGAAACAAGGCACCTCTGACTGGAGGGAAAGGTGCCAACACAGAGCCAGAGCCAGTTGCTTGGTTTTCAGCATGGAGAGGTGAATCAGGCACATCAGAGTCTAAAGGAGGCATATTAGGAATTCTGTGTTCTGCTGGTCCCGATGCTCTACCACATTTTGAGTAAAACCTATCTTGCCTTTGTAGAGGAAGACGTGCATCAGAAGAATATGGTTGGCCTGGCGGAGGGATCATCAGCCTGCTGGCCTGTTCCCCTGGAGGAGAGAGGGGCCCAGTCTGAGAAGGTGCTCTCTGAAAATCAGTGAACTTATGACAGCTGGATTCTCTTCCTTTACTGCTAGTCGCATGGTCCAGAGGATTCTCCAGGGCCCCTTGACCCTCTTCCTCCTCCCACTGGAGTGAAAGGTGAGAGTGTGAGTGGACCACTCTTTTCAGAATGAGGAGGTCTCCTTTCAGATGAAGTGTGACCTATTGGTGATGGCCCATTCGGAGAAGGCTTTCTGCCCATTGCTGAGTTGGAAACATCCAGTGCATCATACGGATCTTTTCCTACAAGATCAAATCTCAGCTCCTTCTCAGTTAATTTTTGTCTGTTGCGTGCATTTTGTTTCCTGAAATAGCTGAGGTTTCTTTCAGCAATCCGAGCTGCCAACTCACTGGCATGTGCATCTTTCTCAGAGGAAATAATCTTCCCCAGACAGGAATGAATGGTACTCTGCAATTGTTCTTCAAGATATTGGGCTCTCTTTCTGTAGGTCTCCAGCTCTTTTATTGTATGGCTCATCTTTTCTTCGACTTTGGAAAGTTTCTCCTCTTGCTCCACCCGGTAGTTTTCCTCCCCTCTTAATTTCCCTCTTAATTTTCGTATTTTCTTGATAGCGTTCCATCGTGACTTTCAAGTTCTTCTGTAGGGTCTCATTCTCACTTTGCAGCTGTGCATTTTCTGACTGCAAGGATGCCTGTTCAGTCTGCAGACTTTTAAGGTGTTCTGTAAGGTCTTCCGTGGTTTTCTCCACTTCAGATGAGAAAGTACATTTTTGATTTCTTCCTCCTTCCAAGATTTCTAAGGAGGCCTTTAGCTTATCACCATAAACCAGGTTCCTCAAAGCTCCTTTGGACTCATCCTCCAAGTGAGCACCAATTTCGGGTTCACTCGTCTTTCCCAGTTCCAGGTGACCACCATCCCTTTGGGCTCCCAGGCTTGGAGAAGATCTATCCTTCGTCTTCAGCAAGCATTCACTCAGAGACTCCATGTGATTTTCGGTGTCCCTTAGAACTTGTTCTCCAGCTACTTTAGAGTCCTCTAATATGATTTTTGCTTTATATTGGACACCTCCTTGTTCCCTCTGTGCTTCAGCTTCTCCTTGTATTGTTGGTCTCTGCGTTTGCGGAAGTAGGGATCCTTCATTCAAAACCTCTTTGATTGCCAGCTTCAGTTCTTCCTCATTCACTTGAAAGAGTCTCCAGTTTGTTTTGGCTTCAGCTATTTGTGATCTGAGGGATTCAGATTCACCTTGGAGGGACTGTATCCCTCTTGATAGATGCGCCATCGTTTCATCCTGTTGACCATGTTCAGCATTCTGTGCTTTGAGCTCTTCTTCTAGAAAGAGCATTTCAACGCCATGGCTGGATTCGGACCTATGCAGCTTTGGTTGGTTGCCTCCAGCTGTTGTGCTTCCCTTGAACCCTTCTCAAACCTGCAATCCTTTAAAGATGAGTCTAAGCCTTTATGTTCTTTTTCAACAAGGCTCACTTTATCAAGAAGTCCACATTTTGCCTCAATAAGTCCAGCAAGATTTAGAGCCAGCCTTTTTTCTCTTCCCACGTAAAGCCTGCTACTAACCGACTGAAAAGCTCTCCAGAAAAGTGAGAGAACAGCAAAAAATCCAAGAGCTGTACACATCATCAACTCCCAAGGAAAGCCAGAAGGAAGATGGCCTGGCTTCATGTCTTCGGACAATGCTGCCACAACCCTGGGTGCTTCTTCCAGAACCACCCACTAGTATGGCTGAGAGGCAGCCCTTGGCTCCTCCATCACGCCAAGACAGTTTTGGCTCTTGCCACCACAACCACAGCCTGCCCAGGCAGGCCAACACAGGCTGTGGACACTCAGGTGTTTGATCAGGAACTCCAACCTGCACCAGGCAACAGAGCAGACCACTGTGAGCCCCTTCAGGGGCTGAGCGTATGGTGTGTGGTGTGCGTATCGCGGTGGGAGCCATGATCAGGGGCTCCCAGGAGCCTTGTTGTCTCAACTGCCCATCAGGGGAGTCTTGTCCCCTTCCCTACCCAGTGCATCCTCAAGTGCCACATGTTTAGGTCCCTCCCACTCCAGCCAGAGAGAATTCCTCTCCATGCCACCCACCCCTTGATTTGGTTTAGGCCAGGCCAAGGCGGGGTTAGTAGGAAGATTCCATCCAGTCATAATAACATTCAGTTTGATGTCACTCAAATTCTAAAGCTGACTAAATCGTTCAAACAGCTTTTATGGCCTATATTGGTCTTTGTGTCCCTTGCCTTTTGTTTGAGTGACTCAGTCCTTTTTCTGCCCTTGTGGTCTCCCTATTTCCTACCTTACTTGCTTCCTTCCCCCCTTCCTGGTTTTTCTCCTTTTCTTCTTCCTTCTTTTGTACCTCCATCCATCCCTCCAACTTTGCCTTCCTCCCTTCCAACTTTCTCTCTCCCTTCCCTCCCTTTTCTTTTCTTGCAAGTGTTTGGGGTGAAAGTCCATGGCAGGCCAGCCCCAAGCTAGGCAAGGTCACTGCCACTGAGCTACAACATCCCCAGACCTGCTGCCACTTCCTATGCAAGTAATTTGAATTCTCTCTAAAGAGAAACTCTCACATTAGTCTACTTTCAACGTAATTTCAGAAGAGTTGCTAACATGGGCATCAATCAGTTATGACAAGTCATTTTTGAAAAGCACGGCACAGCTAATGTTCCTCAAAAGAAGGAGTTGAAACTTTAGTTGGTTTTCAGGTCAGCATTTCTAGACTAGTACAAACCCTCCTAATCCTGATCTCTCCTTAGTCCTATGATTTCTTTAAGTGTCCCCTTTGCTCCTGTTCATGGAGTCATGTGTACAGAAATTATACCTGGTTCTACTGAACTCTACTTAATTCTTTCTCACCTCTGTGCTCCTTTTGCCAAGTCACTCCTCAACACTTACTGTAACCCTTTAAATTTTTTGTCCATTTTCATTTAAAAAACTCTTTCAAAAATTGAACAATTTCTCATGAAGATACAGTCTTCTTGATCTGCTATTAATCCCCCACCACTGACATTGTAAGTTATAGAAATGTACACTTCCAGACCGTTTTCAGATTTTTGATTTCTGTATATCTATCTGTCTATCTATTCACAAACATAACATGGTATTCTGAAAGTATCGTTCTGCTTTTGGAGCTCTACATTGTGTTTTTCAGAAGCAGGCCTATTACACAGAGATGAATCCATGTTACCTAGATTGAGGACAAACCGGAATGTGCACTCTGATTACCATGATATTGTTCTACCTACTAATGGACAGTTCAGTTATATCCAGACCTCACCACCTCCCCCATTAAGTAAAACCCTTGTGAAGAGACATGTAGATGCCTTTATGAACATATTGATAATTTTTCATGGCAGTGTTTTCCAAAAACCAGTTAGTAAAATCAATTTATTCCTTTGCAGCCTGAAATTACCTTCATTCCAGTTTACTGGTATAAGAACCGCAGTATATCAGCAACAATTCTCCAATAGTAGTTCAGGCAGAAGTCATTCTAGATAACAATCAGTGCCGGATCGTCCATGTGTTTTACACAGCCCATGACAGGGGACATCCGTCCACTCGTTTAGAACAACTGATGTTTTATGCTGGCAATTTAGGTTTATTGAAAGGAGTGATTAGAAAACAGGTGAGACAGACTGATTAGATTCAGTATGTATGTTGGCTTTGTTTTTCGAGGCCTGAATTTTTCACATTTCAATTAATTGTAGGTTAAGTATCAGGCAGATTCTTCACTGGGCTTCAAATGTGATAAAGTTGCTTCTTATTTTTAAGAAGGCCGTTGCAATCCTGCATTTATTTTACACCTCAGTGATTGTTTCACACACAAGCACACATACCCACACACCACACACATCAACAAACACACAAACACATAATTAGAGCACATTTAACACTCAAATAAAGCTTTACCTACTAACTCATAACTAGGGTATTTTTTTTTAATAAGTATTGTGTCTTGGTCTCTATTGGGGAAACATTGTTCAATGTGAGTTCTCTGGTTTGTTGTAGGGCAGTGAATGTTCACTTGTTGGCAATGATATAGAAATGGGGAGTAAGGGTTTAAAAGTTTTTACAGTAGGTAGGCAGAGTCAGAGTATGGACTCTAAGAATAAGAAATTGGGGAATTTCCTCTTTGTTTCTTCATTTCAATCTCCTAATAATTCATGTATATTTTCCAAAAGTCTCCCAGAAACAAGGACTAAGTCAATCCACATATCAGGAAACCATAGCAGAATGCGATTCTGAATTTCTTACAAACAGTCATAAAATCAAAAAGACAGGTGCTGGGGTTTTGGTTCAGCACTATAGTGCTGGCTTCACACTTTCAAAGGTCCTGAGTTGGATCCCCAACACCATATGTGAAAGGAATGAATGAACCAATGCATGAGTGTATGATGAATGAATGAAAGGTATAAGGAGGAGGAGGAGGAGGAGAAATAGAAGAAGATGATGAGTAATTTGACAGAAGGGAAAAAGGGGAGGAGAGTGAGTTTAAAGTGTGGTTTCCAATTCCCAAGCGTTAAATTACAGCAGATGGGATAGAGAGAGAAGATGGGAGGGCAGGAGAGGGGGGATAGTAGAGGCTAGAAAAGGTAGCAGAATACAACAGTTACTAATATGGCATTTTGTAAAAATGGATGTGTAAACAATGTGATTGCGCAATCTGTATATGGGGTGAAAATGGGAGTTCATAACTCACTTGAATCTAATGTAGGAAATATGGTATCTCAAGAGCTATGTAATGTTTTAAGCAACCAATATAAACAAGAGGTCTTCATTTTTCTTTGTAGTTGAGATCTCCTGTTTCCCTGACATGTTTAGTTGTGTTCTCTCCTTTAGTCCTCCCATGCTCTAGTTATTCTGATATGGAAAAACTAGCTGAAATGCCCAACCAGTCTGTAAATCAGTGACAATTCTTCATTAAGCCCAAAGTCACTTTACATTTGCTACAGTCATACAAAATGCACTTCTTTTTTGGGAGTTTCAAAGATATTTCCATCAGCTAGATTACAAGTACCTAGAACTCCCATTCTTGTTTATGTAAGAGTGGCTTCATCAGATTAAATGCTGTTCTCTGGAATAAAATAAAATAGGAATAATTTACTCAGAAGATTCCTACGTAAACCATCTTTATTTACAAAATACTATCTTAAGAATTATTGTTTCATTGAGCTTCAATTGGAGCCAAAGTATAGTCAATTACTGATGTAAAAGCAGTTACTTAAAAACTAAAAATGAGAGATAAGTCAAATTACATTTGAAGAGAGAGCAACAGCATGAGGTTTCTTGTTTGGTTCTGGATGTTGAGTAACAGGCTCATTTGCAGGTGGAAGGAACCCTTCAGGGAACTCACTTGTACTTTCAGAATGGGGGTGTAGAGGGCTGAATTCCAGCTGTTGGGGGAAGATTGTGAGGAAAACCCCCTCCCTGCATAGACACATCACATTGGAAATGGAGTGGGTGGCGGGTCAGGTGGAAAATAATCTCCAGGTTCCCAGACAAGTTTCCTGGGAGAGGTGGAGGAAAAAAAAGGTCCTCTTCTCAGGAACTGAGTCCTTGGGTCAACTGGAAACAAGGCATCTCTGACTGGAGGGAAAGGTGCCAACACCGAGCCAGAGCCAGTTGCTTGGTTTTCAGCATGGAGAGGTGAATCAGGCACATCAGAGTCCAAAGGAGGCATATTAGGAATTCTGTGTTCTGCTGGTCCCGATGCTCTACCACAATTTGAGTAAAACCTATCTTGCCTTTGTAGAGGAAGACGTGCATCAGAAGAATATGGTTGGCCTGGCGGAGGGATCATCAGCCTGCTGGCCTGTTCCCCTGGAGGAGAGAGGGGCCCAGTCTGAGAAGGTGCTCTCTGAAAATCAGTGAACTTATGACAGCTGGATTCTCTTCCTTTACTGGTAGTCGCATGGTCCAGAGGATTCTCCAGGGCCCCTTGACCCTCTTCCTCCTCCCACTGGAGTGAAAGGTGAGAGTGTGAGTGGACCACTCTTTTCAAAATGAGGAGTTCTCCTTTCAGATGAAGGGTGACCTATTGGTGAGGGCCCATTCGGAGAAGGCTTTCTGCCCATTGCTGAGTTGGAAACATCCAGTGCATCATACGGATCTTTTCCTACAAGTTCAAATCTCAGCTCCTTCTCAGTTAATTTTTGTCTGTTGCGTGCATTTTGTTTCCTGAAATAGCTGAGGTTTCTTTCAGCAATCCGAGCTGCCAACTCACTGGCATGTGCATCTTTCTCAGAGGAAATAATCTTCCCCAGACAGGAATGAATGGTACTCTGCAATTGTTCTTCAAGATATTGGGCTCTCTTTCTGTAGGTCTCCAGCTCTTTTATTGTATGGCTCATCTTTTCTTCGACTTTGGAAAGTTTCTCCTCTTGCTCCACCCGGTAGTTTTCCTCCCCTCTTAATTTCCTGTGCAGTTTCATCGTATTTTCTTGATAGCGTTCCATCATGACTTTCAAGTTCTTCTGTAGGGTCTCATTCTCACTTTGCAGCTGTGCATTTTCTGACTGCAAGGATGCCTGTTCAGTCTGCAGACTTTTAAGGTGTTCTGTAAGGTCTTCCGTGGTTTTCTCCACTTCAGATGAGAAAGTACATTTTTGATTTCTTCCTCCTTCCAAGATTTCTAAGGAGGCCTTTAGCTTATCACCATAAACCAGGTTCCTCAAAGCTCCTTTGGACTCATCCTCCAAGTGAGCACCAATTTCGGGTTCACTCGTCTTTCCCAGTTCCAGGTGATCACCATCCCTTTGGGCTCCCAGGCTTGGAGAAGATCTATCCTTCGTCTTCAGCAAGCATTCACTCAGAGACTCCATGTGATTTTCGGTGTCCCTTAGAACTTGTTCTCCAGCTACTTTAGAGTCCTCTAATATGATTTTTGCTTTATATTGGACACCTCCTTGTTCCCTCTGTGCTTCAGCTTCTCCTTGTATTGTTGGTCTCTGCGTTTGCGGAAGTAGGGATCCTTCATTCAAAACCTCTTTGATTGCCAGCTTCAGTTCTTCCTCATTCACTTGAAAGAGTCTCCAGTTTGTTTTGGCTTCAGCTATTTGTGATCTGAGGGATTCAGATTCACCTTGGAGGGACTGTATCCCTCTTGATAGATGCGCCATCATTTCATCCTGTTGACCATGTTTAGCCTTCTGTGCTTTGAGCTCTTCTTCTAGAAAGAGCATTTCAATGCCATGGCTGGATTCGGACCTATGCAGCTTTTCGTAGGTTGCCTCCAGCTGTTGTGCTTCCCTTGAACCCTTCTCAAACCTGCAATCCTTTAAAAATGAGTCTAAGCCTTTATGTTCTTTTTCAACAAGGCTCACTTTATCAAGAAGTCCACATTTTGCCTCAATAAGTCCAGCAAGATTTAGAGCCAGCCTTTTTTCTCTTCCCACGTAAAGCCTGCTACTAACCGACTGAAAAGCTCTCCAGAAAAGTGAGAGAACAGCAAAAAATCCAAGAGCTGTACACATCATCAACTCCCAAGGAAAGCCAGAAGGAAGATGGCCTGGCTTCATGTCTTCGGACAATGCTGCCACAACCCTGGGTGCTTCTTCCAGAACCACCCACTAGTATGGCTGAGAGGAAGCCCTTGGCTCCTCCATCACACCAAGACAGCTTTGGCTCTTGCCACCACAACCACAGCCTGCCCAGGCAGGCCAACACAGGCTGTGGACACTCAGGTGTTTGGTCAGGAACTCCAACCTGCACCAGGCAACGGAGCAGACCACTGTGAGCCCCTTCAGGGGCTGAGCGTATGGTGGGTGGTGTGCGTATGGCGGTGGGAGCCATGATCAGGGGCTCCCAGGAGCCTTGTTGTCTCAACTGCCCATCAGGGGAGTCTTGTCCCCTTCCCTACCCAGTGCATCCTCAATTGCCACATGTTTAGGTCCCTCCCACACCAGCCAGAGAGAATTCCTCTCCATGCCACCCACCCCTTGATTTGGTTTAGGCCAGGCCAAGGCGGGGTTAGTAGGAAGATTCCATCCAGTCATAATAACATTCAGTTTGATGTCACTCAAATTCTAAAGCTGACTAAACCGTTCAAACAGCTTTTATGGCCTATATTGGTCTTTGTGTCCCTTGCCTTTTGTTTGAGTGACTCAGTCCTTTTTCTGCCCTTGTGCTCTCCCTATTTCCTACCTTCCTTGCTTCCTTCCCCCCTTCCTGGTTTTTCTCCTTTTCTTCTTCCTTCTTTTGTACCTCCATCCATCCCTCCAACTTTGCCTTCCTCCCTTCCAACTTTCTCTCTCCCTTCCCTCCCTTTTCTTTTCTTGCAAGTGTTTGGGGTGAAAGTCCATGGCAGGCCAGCCCCAAGCTAGGCAAGGTCACTGCCACTGAGCTACAACATCCCCAGACCTGCTGCCAATTCCTATGCAAGTAATTTGAATTCTCTCTAAAGAGAAACTCTCACATTAGTCTACTTTCAACGTAATTTCAGAAGAGTTGCTAACATGGGCATCAATCAGTTATGACAAGTCATTTTTGAAAAGCACGGCACAGCTAATGTTCCTCAAAAGAAGGAGTTGAAACTTTAGTTGGTTTTCAGGTCAGCATTTCTAGACTAGTACAAACCCTCCTAATCCTGATCTCTCCTTAGTCCTATGATTTCTTTAAGTGTCCCCTTTGCTCCTGTTCATGGAGTCATGTGTACAGAAATTATACCTGGTTCTACTGAACTCTACTTAATTCTTTCTCACCTCTGTGCTCCTTTTGCCAAGTCACTCCTCAACACTTACTGTAACCCTTTAAATTTTTTGTCCATTTTCATTTAAAAAACTCTTTCAAAAATTGAACCATTTCTCATGCAGATACAGTCTTCTTGATCTGCTATTAATCCCCCACTACTGACATTGTAAGTTATAGAAATGTACACTTCCAGACCGTTTTCAGATTTTTGATTTCTGTATATCTATCTGTCTGTCTATTTACAAACATAACGTGGTATTCTGAAAGTATCGTTCTGCTTTTGGAGCTCTACATTGTGTTTTTCAGAAGCAGGCCTATTAAACAGAGTTGAATCCATGTTACCTAGATTGAGGTCAAACCGGAATGTGCACTCTGATTCCCATGATATTGTTCTACCTACTAATGGACAGTTCAGTTATATTCAGACCTCACCACCTCCCCCATTAAGTAAAACCCTTGTGAAGAGACATGTAGATGCCTTTATGAACATATTGATAATTTTTCATGGCAGTGTTTTCCAAAAACCAGTTAGTAAAATCAATTTATTCCTTTGCAGCCTGAAATTACCTTCATTCCAGTTTACTGGTATAAGAACCGCAGTATATCAGCAACAATTCTCCAATAGTAGTTCAGGCAGAAGTCATTCTAGATAACAATCAGTGCCGGATCGTCCATGTGTTTTACACAGCCCATGAGAGGGGACATCCGTCCACTCGTTTAGAACAACTGATGTTTTATGCTGGCAATTTAGGTTTATTGAAAGGAGTGATTAGAAAACAGGTGAGACAGACTGATTAGATTCAGTATGTATGTTGGCTTTGTTTTTCGAGGCCTGAATTTTTCACATTTCAAGTAATTGTAGGTTAAGTATCAGGCAGATTCTTCACTGGGCTTCAAATGTGATAAAGTTGCTTCTTATTTTTAAGAAGGCCGTTGCAATCCTGCATTTATTTTACACCTCAGTGCTTGTTTCACACACAAGAACAGACACCCACACACCACACACATCAACAAACACACAAACACATAATTAGAGCACATTTAACACTCAAATAAAGCTTTACCTACTAACTCATAACTAGGATATTTTTTTGTATAAGTATTGTGTCTTGGTCTCTACTGGGGAAACATTGTTCAATGTGAGTTCTCTGGTTTGTTGTAGGGCAGTGAATGTTCACTTGTTGGCAATGATATAGAAATGGGGAGTAAGGGTTTAAAAGTTTTTACAGTAGGTAGGCAGAGTCAGAGTATGGACTCTAAGAATAAGAAATTGGGGAATTTCCTCTTTGTTTCTTCATTTCAATCTCCTAATAATTCATGTATATTTTATAAAAAGTCTCCCAGAAACAAGGACTAAGTCAATCCACATATCAGTAAACCATAGCAGAATGCGATTCTGAAATTCTTACAAACAGTCATAAAATCAAAAAGACAGGTGCTGGGGTTTTGGCTCAGCACTATAGTGCTGGCTTCACACTTTCAAAGGTCCTGAGTTGGATCCCCAACACCATATGTGAAAGGAATGAATGAACCAATGCATGAGTGTATGATGAATGAATGAAAGGTATAAGGAGGAGGAGGAGGAGGAGAAATAGAAGAAGATGATGAGTAATTTGACAGAAGGGAAAAAGGGGAGGAGAGTGAGTTTAAAGTGTGGTTTCCAATTCCCAAGCGTTAAATTACAGCAGATGGGATAGAGAGAGAAGATGGGAGGGCAGGAGAGGGGGGATAGTAGAGGCTAGAAAAGGTAGCAGAATACAACAGTTACTAATATGGCATTTTGTAAAAATGTGGATGTGTAAACAATGTGATTGTGCAATCTGTATATGGGGTGAAAATGGGAGTTCATAACTCACTAGAATCTAATGTAGGAAATATGGTATCTCAAGAGCTATGTAATGTTTTAAGCAACCAATATAAACAAGAGGTCTTCATTTTTCTTTGTAGTTGAGATCTCCTGTTTCCCTGACATGTTTAGTTGTGTTCTCTCCTTTAGTCCTCCCATGCTCTAGTTATTCTGATATGGAAAAACTAGCTGAAATGCCCAACCAGTCTCTAAATCAGTGACAATTCTTCATTAAGCCCAAAGTCACTTTACATTTGCTACAGTCATACTAAATGCACTTCTTTTTTGGGAGTTTCAAAGATATTTCCATCAGCTAGATTACAAGTACCTAGAACTCCCATTCTTGTTTATGTAAGAGTGGCTTCATCAGATTAAATGCTGTTCTCTGGAATAAAATAAAATAGGAATAATTTACTCAGAAGATTCCTACGTAAACCATCTTTATTTACAAAATACTATCTTAAGAATTATTGTTTCATTGAGCTTCAATTGGAGCCAAAGTATAGTCAATTACTGATGTAAAAGCAGTTACTTAAAAACTAAAAATGAGAGATAAGTCAAATTACATTTGAAGAGAGAGCAACAGCATGAGGTTTCTTGTTTGGTTCTGGATGTTGAGTAACAGGCTCATTTGCAGGTGGAAGGAACCCTTCAGGGAACTCACTTGTACTTTCAGAATGGGGGTGTAGAGGGCTGAATTCCAGCTGTTGGTGGAAGATTGTGAGGAAAACCCCCTCCCTGCATAGACACATCACATTGGAAATGGAGTGGGTGGCGGGTCAGGTGGAAAATAATCTCCAGGTTCCCAGACAAGTTTCCTGGGAGAGGTGGAGGAAAAAAAAGGTCCTCTTCTCAGGAACTGAGTCCTTGGGTCAACTGGAAACAAGGCACCTCTGACTGGAGGGAAAGGTGCCAACACCGAGCCAGAGCCAGTTGCTTGGTTTTCAGCATGGAAAGGTGAATCAGGCACATCAGAGTCCAAAGGAGGCATATTAGGAATTCTGTGTTCTGCTGGTCCCGATGCTCTACCACAATTTGAGTAAAACCTATCTTGCCTTTGTAGAGGAAGACGTGCATCAGAAGAATATGGTTGGCCTGGCGGAGGGATCATCAGCCTGCTGGCCTGTTCCCCTGGAGGAGAGAGGGGCCCAGTCTGAGAAGGTGCTCTCTGAAAATCAGTGAACTTATGACAGCTGGATTCTCTTCCTTTACTGGTAGTCGCATGGTCCAGAGGATTCTCCAGGGCCCCTTGACCCTCTTCCTCCTCCCACTGGAGTGAAAGGTGAGAGTGTGAGTGGAGCACTCTTTTCAAAATGAGGAGGTCTCCTTTCAGATGAAGGGTGACCTATTGGTGAGGGCCCATTCGGAGAAGGCTTTCTGCCCATTGCTGAGTTGGAAACATCCAGTGCATCATACGGATCTTTTCCTACAAGTTCAAATCTCAGCTCCTTCTCAGTTAATTTTTGTCTGTTGCGTGCATTTTGTTTCCTGAAATAGCTGAGGTTTCTTTCAGCAATCCGAGCTGCCAACTCACTGGCATGTGCATCTTTCTCAGAGGAAATAATCTTCCCCAGACAGGAATGAATGGTACTCTGCAATTGTTCTTCAAGATATTGGGCTCTCTTTCTGTAGGTCTCCAGCTCTTTTATTGTATGGCTCATCTTTTCTTCGACTTTGGAATGTTTCTCCTCTTGCTCCACCCGGTAGTTTTCCTCCCCTCTTAATTTCCTGTGCAGTTTCATCGTATTTTCTTGATAGCGTTCCATCATGACTTTCAAGTTCTTCTGTAGGGTCTCATTCTCACTTTGCAGCTGTGCATTTTCTGACTGCAAGGATGCCTGTTCAGTCTGCAGACTTTTAAGGTGTTCTGTAAGGTCTTCCGTGGTTTTCTCCACTTCAGATGAGAAAGTACATTTTTGATTTCTTCCTCCTTCCAAGATTTCTAAGGAGGCCTTTAGCTTATCACCATAAACCAGGTTCCTCAAAGCTCCTTTGGACTCATCCTCCAAGTGAGCACCAATTTCAGGTTCACTCGTCTTTCCCAGTTCCAGGTGATCACCATCCCTTTGGGCTCCCAGGCTTGGAGAAGATCTATCCTTCGTCTTCAGCAAGCATTCACTCAGAGACTCCATGTGATTTTCGGTGTCCCTTAGAACTTGTTCTCCAGCTACTTTAGAGTCCTCTAATATGATTTTTGCTTTATATTGGACACCTCCTTGTTCCCTCTGTGCTTCAGCTTCTCCTTGTATTGTTGGTCTCTGCGTTTGCGGAAGTAGGGATCCTTCATTCAAAACCTCTTTGATTGCCAGGTTCAGTTCTTCCTCATTCACTTGAAAGAGTCTCCAGTTTGTTTTGGCTTCAGCTATTTGTGATCTGAGGGATTCAGATTCACCTTGGAGGGACTGTATCCCTCTTGATAGATGTGCCATCGTTTCATCCTGTTGACCATGTTTAGCCTTCTGTGCTTTGAGCTCTTCTTCTAGAAAGAGCATTTCAACGCCATGGCTGGATTCGGACCTATGCAGCTTTTCGTAGGTTGCCTCCAGCTGTTTTGCTTCCCTTGAACCCTTCTCAAACCTGCAATCCTTTAAAGATGAGTCTAAGCCTTTATGTTCTTTTTCAACAAGGCTCACTTTATCAAGAAGTCCACATTTTGCCTCAATAAGTCCAGCAAGATTTAGAGCCAGCCTTTTTTCTCTTCCCACGTAAAGCCTGCTACTAACCGACTGAAAAGCTCTCCAGAAAAGTGAGAGAACAGGAAAAAATCCAAGAGCTGTACACATCATCAACTCCCAAGGAAAGCCAGAAGGAAGATGGCCTGGCTTCATGTCTTCGGACAATGCTGCCACAACCCTGGGTGCTTCTTCCAGAACCACCCACTAGTATGGCTGAGAGGCAGCCCTTGGCTCCTCCATCACGCCAAGACAGCTTTGGCTCTTGCCACCACAACCACAGCCTGCCCAGGCAGGCCAACACAGGCTGTGGACACTCAGGTGTTTGGTCATCAACTCCAACCTGCACCAGGCAACGGAGCAGACCACTGTGAGCCCCTTCAGGGGCTGAGCGTATTGTGGGTGGTGTGCGTATGGCGGTGGGAGCCATGATCAGGGGCTCCCAGGAGCCTTGTTGTCTCAACTGCCCATCAGGGGAGTCTTGTCCCCTTCCCTACCCAGTGCATCCTCAAGTGCCACATGTTTAGGTCCCTCCCACTCCAGCCAGAGAGAATTCCTCTCCATGCCACCCACCCCTTGATTTGGTTTAGGCCAGGCCAAGGCGGGGTTAGTAGGATGATTCCATCCAGTCATAATAACATTCAGTTTGATGTCACTCAAATTCTAAAGCTGACTAAACCGTTCAAACAGCTTTTATGGCCTATATTGGTCTTTGTGTCCCTTGCCTTTTGTTTGAGTGACTCAGTCCTTTTTCTGCCCTTGTGCTCTCCCTATTTCCTACCTTCCTTGCTTCCTTCCCCCCTTCCTGGTTTTTCTCCTTTTCTTCTTCCTTCTTTTGTACCTCCATCCATCCCTCCAACTTTGCCTTCCTCCCTTCCAACTTTCTCTCTCCCTTCCCTCCCTTTTCTTTTCTTGCAAGTGTTTGGGGTGAAAGTCCATGGCAGGCCAGCCCCAAGCTAGGCAAGGTCACTGCCACTGAGCTACAACATCCCCAGACCTGCTGCCACTTCCTATGCAAGTAATTTGAATTCTCTCTAAAGAGAAACTCTCACATTAGTCTACTTTCAACGTAATTTCAGAAGAGTTGCTAACATGGGCATCAATCAGTTATGACAAGTCATTTTTGAAAAGCACGGCACAGCTAATGTTCCTCAAAAGAAGGAGTTGAAACTTTAGTTGGTTTTCAGGTCAGCATTTCTAGACTAGTACAAACCCTCCTAATCCTGATCTCTCCTTAGTCCTATGATTTCTTTAAGTGTCCCCTTTGCTCCTGTTCATGGAGTCATGTGTACAGAAATTATACCTGGTTCTACTGAACTCTACTTAATTCTTTCTCACCTCTGTGCTCCTTTTGCCAAGTCACTCCTCAACACTTACTGTAACCCTTTAAATTTTTTGTCCATTTTCATTTAAAAAACTCTTTCAAAAATTGAACCATTTCTCATGCAGATACAGTCTTCTTGATCTGCTATTAATCCCCCACTACTGACATTGTAAGTTATAGAAATGTACACTTCCAGACCGTTTTCAGATTTTTGATTTCTGTATATCTATCTGTCTGTCTATTTACAAACATAACATGGTATTCTGAAAGTATCGTTCTGCTTTTGGAGCTCTACATTGTGTTTTTCAGAAGCAGGCCTATTACACAGAGATGAATCCATGTTACCTAGATTGAGGTCAAACCGGAATGTGCACTCTGATTCCCATGATATTGTTCTACCTACTAATGGACAGTTCAGTTATATCCAGACCTCACCACCTCCCCCATTAAGTAAAACCCTTGTGAAGAGACATGTAGATGCCTTTGTGAACATATTGATAATTTTTCATGGCAGTGTTTTCCAAAAACCAGTTAGTAAAATCAATTTATTCCTTTGCAGCCTGAAATTACCTTCATTCCAGTTTACTGGTATAAGAACCGCAGTATATCAGCAACAATTCTCCAATAGTAGTTCAGGCAGAAGTCATTCTAGATAACAATCAGTGCCGGATCGTCCATGTGTTTTACACAGCCCATGACAGGGGACATCCGTCCACTCGTTTAGAACAACTGATGTTTTATGCTGGCAATTTAGGTTTATTGAAAGGAGTGATTAGAAAACAGGTGAGACAGACTGATTAGATTCAGTATGTATGTTGGCTTTGTTTTTCGAGGCCTGAATTTTTCACATTTCAATTAATTGTAGGTTAAGTATCAGGCAGATTCTTCACTGGGCTTCAAATGTGATAAAGTTGCTTCTTATTTTTAAGAAGGCCGTTGCAATCCTGCATTTATTTTACACCTCAGTGCTTGTTTCACACACAAGCACACACACCCACACACCACACACATCAACAAACACACAAACACATAATTAGAGCACATTTAACACTCAAATAAAGCTTTACCTACTAACTCATAACTAGGGTATTTTTTTTAATAAGTATTGTGTCTTGGTCTCTACTGGGGAAACATTGTTCAATGTGAGTTCTCTGGTTTGTTGTAGGGCAGTGAATGTTCACTTGTTGGCAATGATATAGAAATGGGGAGTAAGGGTTTAAAAGATTTTACAGTAGGTAGGCAGAGTCAGAGTATGGACTCTAAGAATAAGAAATTGGGGAATTTCCTCTTTGTTTCTTCATTTCAATCTCCTAATAATTCATGTATATTTTCCAAAAGTCTCCCAGAAAACAAGGACTAGGTCAATCCACATATCAGTAAACCATAGCAGAATGTGATTCTGAATTTCATACAAACAGTCATAAAATCAAAAAGACAGGTGCTGGGGTTTTGGCTCAGCACTAGAGTGCTGGCTTCACACTTTCAAAGGTCCTGAGTTGGATCCCCAACACCATATGTGAAAGGAATGAATGAACCAATGCATGAGTGTATGATGAATGAATTAAAGGTATAAGGAGGAGGAGGAGGAGGAGAAATAGAAGAAGATGATGAGTAATTTGACAGAAGGGAAAAAGGGGAGGAGAGTGAGTTTAAAGTGTGGTTTCCAATTCCCAAGCGTTAAATTACAGCAGATGGGATAGAGAGAGAAGATGGGAGGGCAGGAGATGGGGATAGTAGAATCTAGAAAGGTAGCAGAATACAACAGTTACTAATATGGCATTTTGTAAAAATGTGGATGCGTAAACAATGTGATTGTGCAATCTGTATATGGGGTGAAAATGGGAGTTCATAACTCACTTGAATCTAATGTAGGAAATATGGTATCTCAAGAGCTATGTAATGTTTTAAGCAACCAATATAAACAAGAGGTCTACATTTTTCTTTGTAGTTGAGATCTCCTGTTTCCCTGACATGTTTAGTTGTGTTCTCTCCTTTAGTCCTCCCATGCTCTAGTTATTCTGATATGGAAAAACTAGCTGAAATGCCCAACCAGTCTGTAAATCAGTGACAATTCTTCATTAAGCCCAAAGTCACTTTACATTTGCTACAGTCATACTAAATGCACTTCTTTTTTGGGAGTTTCAAAGATATTTCCATCAGCTAGATTACAAGTACCTAGAACTCCCATTCTTGTTTATGTAAGAGTGGCTTCATCAGATTAAATGCTGTTCTCTGGAATAAAATAAAATAGGAATAATTTACTCAGAAGATTCCTACGTAAACCATCTTTATTTACAAAATACTATCTTAAGAATTATTGTTTCATTGAGCTTCAATTGGAGCCAAAGTATAGTCAATTACTGATGTAAAAGCAGTTACTTAAAAAGTAAAAATGAGAGATAAGTCAAATTACATTTGAAGAGAGAGCAACAGCATGAGGTTTCTTGTTTGGTTCTGGATGTTGAGTAACAGGCTCATTTGCAGGTGGAAGGAACCCTTCAGGGAACTCACTTGTACTTTCAGAATGGGGGTGTAGAGGGCTGAATTCCAGCTGTTGGGGGAAGATTGTGAGGAAAACACCCTCCCTGCATAGACACATCACATTGGAAATGGAGTGGGTGGCGGGTCAGGTGGAAAATAATCTCCAGGTTCCCAGACAAGTTTCCTGGGAGAGGTGGAGGAAAAAAAAGGTCCTCTTCTCAGGAACTGAGTCCTTGGGTCAACTGGAAACAAGGCACCTCTGACTGGAGGGAAAGGTGCCAACACAGAGCCAGAGCCAGTTGCTTGGTTTTCAGCATGGAGAGGTGAATCAGGCACATCAGAGTCCAAAGGAGGCATATTAGGAATTCTGTGTTCTGCTGGTCCCGATGCTCTACCACAATTTGAGTAAAACCTATCTTGCCTTTGTAGAGGAAGACGTGCATCAGAAGAATATGGTTGGCCTGGCGGAGGGATCATCAGCCTGCTGGCCTGTTCCCCTGGAGGAGTGAGGGGCCCAGTCTGAGAAGGTGCTCTCTGAAAATCGGTGAACTTATGACAGCTGGATTCTCTTCCTTTACTGCTAGTCGCATGGTCCAGAGGATTCTCCAGGGCCCCTTGACCCTCTTCCTCCTCCCACTGGAGTGAAAGGTGAGAGTGTGAGTGGACCACTCTTTTCAAAATGAGGAGGTCTCCTTTCAGATGAAGGGTGACCTATTGGTGAGGGCCCATTTGGAGAAGGCTTTCTGCCCATTGCTGAGTTGGAAACATCCAGTGCATCATAGGGATCTTTTCCTACAAGTTCAAATCTCAGCTCCTTCTCAGTTAATTTTTGTCTGTTGCGTGCATTTTGTTTCCTGAAATAGCTGAGGTTTCTTTCAGCAATCCGAGCTGCCAACTCACTGGCATGTGCTTCTTTCTCAGAGGAAATAATCTTCCCCAGACAGGAATGAATGGTACTCTGCAATTGTTCTTCAAGATATTGGGCTCTCTTTCTGTAGGTCTCCAGCTCTTTTATTGTATGGCTCATCTTTTCTTCGACTTTGGAAAGTTTCTCCTCTTGCTCCACATGGTAGTTTTCCTCCACTCTTAATTTCGTGTGCAGTTTCATCGTATTTTCTTGATAGCCTTCCATCATGACTTTCAAGTTCTTCTGTAGGGTCTCATTCTCACTTCGCAGCTGTGCATTTTCTGACTGCAAGGATGCCTGTTCAGTCTGCAGACTTTTAAGGTGTTCTGTAAGATCTTCCGTGGTTTTCTCCACTTCAGATGAGAAAGTACATTTTTGATTTCTTCCTCCTTCCAAGATTTCTAAGGAGGCCTTTAGCTTATCACCATAAACCAGGTTCCTCAAAGCTCCTTTGGACTCATCCTCCAAGTGAGCACCAATTTCGGGTTCACTCGTCTTTCCCAGTTCCAGGTGACCACCATCCCTTTGGGCTCCCAGGCTTGGAGAAGATCTATCCTTCGTCTTCAGCAAGCATTCACTCAGAGACTCCATGTGATTTTCGGTGTCCCTTAGAACTTGTTCTCCAGCTACTTTAGAGTCCTCTAATATGATTTTTGCTTTATATTGGACACCTCCTTGTTCCCTCTGTGCTTCAGCTTCTCCTTGTATTGTTGGTCTCTGCGTTTGCGGAAGTAGGGATCCTTCATTCAAAACCTCTTTGATTGCCAGCTTCAGTTCTTCCTCATTCACTTGAAAGAGTCTCCAGTTTGTTTTGGCTTCAGCTATTTGTGATCTGAGGGATTCAGATTCACCTTGGAGGGACTGTATCCCTCTTGATAGATGCGCCATCGTTTCATCCTGTTGACCATGTTTAGCCTTCTGTGCTTTGAGCTCTTCTTCTAGAAAGAGCATTTCAACGCCATGGCTGGATTCGGACCTATGCAGCTTTTCGTAGGTTGCCTCCAGCTGTTGTGCTTCCCTTGAACCCTTCTCAAACCTGCAATCCTTTAAAGATGAGTCTAAGCCTTTATGTTCTTTTTCAACAAGGCTCACTTTATCAAGAAGTCCACATTTTGCCTCAATAAGTCCAGCAAGATTTAGAGCCAGCCTTTTTTCTCTTCCCACGTAAAGCCTGCTACTAACCGACTGAAAAGCTCTCCAGAAAAGTGAGAGAACAGGAAAAAATCCAAGAGCTGTACACATCATCAACTCCCAAGGAAAGCCCGAAGGAAGATGGCCTGGCTTCATGTCTTCGGACAATGCTGCCACAACCCGGGGTGCTTCTTCCAGAATCAACCACTAGAATGGCTGAGAGGCAGCCCTTGGCTCCTCCATCATGCCAAGACAGCTTTGGCTCTTGCCACCACAACCACAGCCTGCCCAGGCAGGCCAACACAGGCTGTGGACACTCAGGTGTTTGGTCAGGAACTCCAACCTGCACCAGGCAACGGAGCAGACCACTGTGAGCCCCTTCAGGGGCTGAGCATATGGTGGGTGGTGTGCGTATGGCGGTGGGAGCCATGATCAGGGGCTCCCAGGAGCCTTGTTGTCTCAACTGCCCATCAGGGGAGTCTTGTCCCCTTCCCTACCCAGTGCATCCTCAAGTGCCACATGTTTAGGTCCCTCCCACTCCAGCCAGAGAGAATTCCTCTCCATGCCACCCACCCCTTGATTTGGTTTAGGCCAGGCCAAGGCGGGGTTAGTAGGAAGATTCCATCCAGTCATAATAACATTCAGTTTGATGTCACTCAAATTCTAAAGCTGACTAAACCGTTCAAACAGCTTTTATGGCCTATATTGTTCTTTGTGTCCTTGCCTTTTGTTTGAGTGACTCAGTCCTTTTTCTGCCCTTGTGCTCTCCCTATTTCCTACCTTCCTTGCTTCCTTCCCCCCTTCCTGGTTTTTCTCCTTTTCTTCTTCCTTCTTTTGTACCTCCATCCATCCCTCCATCTTTGCCTTCCTCCCTTCCAACTTTCTCTCTCCCTTCCCTCCCTTTTCTTTTCTTGCAAGTGTTTGGGGTGAAAGTCCATGGCAGGCCAGCCCCAAGCTAGGCAAGGTCACTGCCACTGAGCTACAACATCCCCAGACCTGCTGCCACTTCCTATGCAAGTAATTTGAATTCTCTCTAAAGAGAAACTCTCACATTAGTCTACTTTCAACGTAATTTCAGAAGAGTTGCTAACATGGGCATCAATCAGTTATGACAAGTCATTTTTGAAAAGCACGGCACAGCTAATGTTCCTCAAAAGAAGGAGTTGAAACTTTAGTTGGTTTTCAGGTCAGCATTTCTAGACTAGTACAAACCCTCCTAATCCTGATCTCTCCTTAGTCCTATGATTTCTTTAAGTGTCCCCTTTGCTCCTGTTCATGGAGTCATGTGTACAGAAATTATACCTGGTTCTACTGAACTCTACTTAATTCTTTCTCACCTCTGTGCTCCTTTTGCCAAGTCACTCCTCAACACTTACTGTAACCCTTTAAATTTTTTGTCCATTTTCATTTAAAAAACTCTTTCAAAAATTGAACCATTTCTCATGCAGATACAGTCTTCTTGATCTGCTATTAATCCCCCACTACTGACATTGTAAGTTATAGAAATGTACACTTCCAGACCGTTTTCAGATTTTTGATTTCTGTATATCTATCTGTCTGTCTATTTACAAACATAACATGGTATTCTGAAAGTATCGTTCTGCTTTTGGAGCTCTACATTGTGTTTTTCACAAGCAGGCCTATTACACAGAGATGAATCCATGTTACCTAGATTGAGGTCAAACCGGAATGTGCACTCTGATTCCCATGATATTGTTCTACCTACTAATGGACAGTTCAGTTATATCCAGACCTCACCACCTCCCCCATTAAGTAAAACCCTTGTGAAGAGATATGTAGATTCCTTTATGAACATATTGATAATTTTTCATGGCAGTGTTTTCCAAAAACCAGTTAGTAAAATCAATTTATTCCTTTGCAGCCTGAAATTACCTTCATTCCAGTTTACTGGTATAAGAACCGCAGTATATCAGCAACAATTCTCCAATAGTAGTTCAGGCAGAAGTCATTCTAGATAACAATCAGTGCCGGATCGTCCATGTGTTTTACACAGCCCATGACAGGGGACATCCGTCCACTCGTTTAGAACAACTGATGTTTTATGCTGGCAATTTAGGTTTATTGAAAGGAGAAAACAGGTGAGACAGAGTGATTAGATTCAGTATGTATGTTGGCTTTGTTTTTCGAGGCCTGAATTTTTCACATTTCAATTAATTGTAGGTTAAGTATCAGGCAGATTCTTCACTGGGCTTCAAATGTGATAAAGTTGCTTCTTATTTTTAAGAAGGCCGTTGCAATTCTGCATTTATTTTACACCTCAGTGCTTGTTTCACACACAAGCACACACACCCACACACCACACACATCAACAAACACACAAACACATAATTAGAGCACATTTAACACTCAAATAAAGCTTTACCTACTAACTCATAACTAGGGTATTTTTTTTAATAAGTATTGTGTCTTGGTCTCTACTGGGGAAACATTGTTCAATGTGAGTTCTCTGGTTTGTTGTAGGGCAGTGAATGTTCACTTGTTGGCAATGATATAGAAATGGGGAGTAAGGGTTTAAAAGTTTTTACAGTAGGTAGGCAGAGTCAGAGTATGGACTCTAAGAATAAGAAATTGGGGAATTTCCTCTTTGTTTCTTCATTTCAATCTCCTAATAATTCATGTATATTTTCCAAAAGTCTCCCAGAAAACAAGGACTAGGTCAATCCACATATCAGTAAACCATAGCAGAATGCGATTCTGAATTTCATACAAACAGTCATAAAATCAAAAAGACAGGTGCTGGGGTTTTGGCTCAGCACTAGAGTGCTGGCTTCACACTTTCAAATGTCCTGAGTTGGATCCCCAACACCATATGTGAAAGGAATGAATGAACCAATGCATGAGTGTATGATGAATGAATTAAAGGTATAAGGAGGAGGAGGAGGAGGAGAAATAGAAGAAGATGATGAGTAATTTGACAGAAGGGAAAAAGGGGAGGAGAGTGAGTTTAAAGTGTGGTTTCCAATTCCCAAGCGTTAAATTACAGCAGATGGGATAGAGAGAGAAGATGGGAGGGCAGGAGAGGGGGGATAGTAGAGGCTAGAAAAGGTAGCAGAATACAACAGTTACTAATATGGCATTTTGTAAAAATGTGGATGTGTAAACAATGTGATTGTGCAATCTGTATATGGGGTGAAAATGGGAGTTCATAACTCACTTGAATCTAATGTAGGAAATATGGTATCTCAAGAGCTATGTAATGTTTTAAGCAACCAATATAAACAAGAGGTCTTCATTTTTCTTTGTAGTTGAGATCTCCTGTTTCCCTGACATGTTTATTTGTGTTCTCTCCTTTAGTCCTCCCATGCTCTAGTTATTCTGATATGGAAAAACTAGCTGAAATGCCCAACCAGTCTCTAAATCAGTGACAATTCTTCATTAAGCCTAAAGTCACTTTACATTTGCTACAGTCATACTAAATGCACTTCTTTTTTGGGAGTTTCAAAGATATTTCCATCAGCTAGATTACAAGTACCTAGAACTCCCATTCTTGTTTATGTAAGAGTGGCTTCATCAGATTAAATGCTGTTCTCTGGAATAAAATAAAATAGGAATAATTTACTCAGAAGATTCCTACGTAAACCATCTTTATTTACAAAATATTATCTTAAGAATTATTGTTTCATTGAGCTTCAATTGGAGCCAAAGTATAGTCAATTACTGAAGTAAAAGCAGTTACTTAAAAACTAAAAATGAGAGATAAGTCAAATTACATTTGAAGAGAGAGCAACAGCATGAGGTTTCTTGTTTGGTTCTGGATGTTGAGTAACAGGCTCATTTGCAGGTGGAAGGAACCCTTCAGGGAACTCACTTGTACTTTCAGAATGGGGGTGTAGAGGGCTGAATTTCAGCTGTTGGGGGAAGATTGTGAGGAAAACCCCCTCCCTGCATAGACACATCACATTGGAAATGGAGTGGGTGGTGGGTCAGGTGGAAAATAATCTCCAGGTTCCCAGTCAAGTTTCCTGGGAGAGGTGGAGGAAAAAAAAGGTCCTCTTCTCAGGAACCGAGTCCTTGGGTCAACTGGAAACAAGGCACCTCTGACTGGAGGGAAAGGTGCCAACACAGAGCCAGAGCCAGTTGCTTGGTTTTCAGCATGGAGAGGTGAATCAGGCACATCAGAGTCCAAAGGAGGCATATTAGGAATTCTGTGTTCTGCTGGTCCCGATGCTCTACCACAATTTGAGTAAAACCTATCTTGCCTTTGTAGAGGAAGACGTGCATTAGAAGAATATGGTTGGCCTGGCGGAGGGATCATCAGCCTGCTGGCCTGTTCCCCTGGAGGAGAGAGGGGCCCAGTCTGAGAAGGTGCTCTCTGAAAATCAGTGAACTTATGACAGCTGGATTCTCTTCCTTTACTGCTAGTCGCATGGTCCAGAGGATTCTCCAGGGCCCCTTGACCCTCTTCCTCCTCCCACTGGAGTGAAAGGTGAGAGTGTGAGTGGACCACTCTTTTCAGAATGAGGAGGTCTCCTTTCAGATGAAGGGTGACCTATTGGTGATGGCCCATTCGGAGAAGGCTTTCTGCCCATTGCTGAGTTGGAAACATCCAGTGCATCATACGGATCTTTTCCTACAAGTTCAAATCTCAGCTCCTTCTCAGTTAATTTTTGTCTGTTGCGTGCATTTTGTTTCCTGAAATAGCTGAGGTTTCTTTCAGCAATCCGAGCTGCCAACTCACTGGCATGTGCATCTTTCTCAGAGGAAATAATCTTCCCCAGACAGGAATGAATGGTACTCTGCAATTGTTCTTCAAGATATTGGGCTCTCTTTCTGTAGGTCTCCAGCTCTTTTATTGTATGGCTCATCTTTTCTTCGACTTTGGAAAGTTTCTCCTCTTGCTCCACCCGGTAGTTTTCCTCCCCTCTTAATTTCCTGTGCAGTTTCATCGTATTTTCTTGATAGCGTTCCATCATGACTTTCAAGTTCTTCTGTAGGGTCTCATTCTCACTTTGCAGCTGTGCATTTTCTGACTGCAAGGATGCCTGTTCAGTCTGCAGACTTTTAAGGTGTTCTGTAAGGTCTTCCGTGGTTTTCTCCACTTCAGATGAGAAAGTACATTTTTGATTTCTTCCTCCTTCCAAGATTTCTAAGGAGGCCTTTAGCTTATCACCATAAACCAGGTTCCTCAAAGCTCCTTTGGACTCATCCTCCAAGTGAGCACCAATTTCGGGTTCACTCGTCTTTCCCAGTTCCAGGTGACCACCATCCCTTTGGGCTCCCAGGCTTGGAGAAGATCTATCCTTCGTCTTCAGCAAGCATTCACTCAGAGACTCCATGTGATTTTCGGTGTCCCTTAGAACTTGTTCTCCAGCTACTTTAGAGTCCTCTAATATGATTTTTGCTTTATATTGGACACCTCCTTGTTCCCTCTGTGCTTCAGCTTCTCCTTGTATTGTTGGTCTCTGCGTTTGCGGAAGTAGGGATCCTTCATTCAAAACCTCTTTGATTGCCAGCTTCAGTTCTTCCTCATTCACTTGAAAGAGTCTCCAGTTTGTTTTGGCTTCAGCTATTTGTGATCTGAGGGATTCAGATTCACCTTGGAGGGACTGTATCCCTCTTGATAGATGCGCCATCGTTTCATCCTGTTGACCATGTTTAGCCTTCTGTGCTTTGAGCTCTTCTTCTAGAAAGAGCATTTCAACACCATGGCTGGATTCGGACCTATGCAGCTTTTCGTAGGTTGCCTCCAGCTGTTGTGCTTCCCTTGAACCTTTCTCAAACCTGCAATCCTTTAAAGATGAGTCTAAGCCTTTATGTTCTTTTTCAACAAGGCTCACTTTATCAAGAAGTCCACATTTTGCCTCAATAAGTCCAGCAAGATTTAGAGCCAGCCTTTTTTCTCTTCCCACGTAAAGCCTGCTACTAACCGACTGAAAAGCTCTCCAGAAAAGTGAGAGAACAGCAAAAAATCCAAGAGCTGTACACATCATCAACTCCCAAGGAAAGCCATAAGGAAGATGGCCTGGCTTCATGTCTTCGGACAATGCTGCCACAACCCTGGGTGCTTCTTCCAGAACCACCCACTAGTATGGCTGAGAGGCAGCCCTTGGCTCCTCCATCACGCCAAGACAGCTTTGGCTCTTGCCACCACAACCACAGCCTGCCCAGGCAGGCCAACACAGGCTGTGGACACTCAGGTGTTTGGTCAGGAACTCCAACCTGCACCAGGCAACGGAGCAGACCACTGTGAGCCCCTTCAGGGGCTGAGCGTATGGTGGGTGGTGTGTGTATGGCGGTGGGAGCCATGATCAGGGGCTCCCAGGAGCCTTGTTGTCTCAACTGCCCATCAGGGGAGTCTTGTCCCCTTCCCTACCCAGTGCATCCTCAAGTGCCACATGTTTTGGTCCCTCCCACTCCAGCCAGAGAGAATTCCTCTCCATGCCACCCACCCCTTGATTTGGTTTAGGCCAGGCCAAGGCGGGGTTAGTAGGAAGATTCCATCCAGTCATAATAACATTCAGTTTGATGTCACTCAAATTCTAAAGCTGACTAAACCGTTCAAACAGCTTTTATGGCCTATATTGGTCTTTGTGTCCCTTGCCTTTTGTTTGAGTGACTCAGTCCTTTTTCTGCCCTTGTGCTCTCCCTATTTCCTACCTTCCTTGCTTCCTTCCCCCCTTCCTGGTTTTTCTCCTTTTCTTCTTCCTTCTTTTGTACCTCCATCCATCCCTCCAACTTTGCCTTCCTCCCTTCCAACTTTCTCTCTCCCTTCCCTCCCTTTTCTTTTCTTGCAAGTGTTTGGGGTGAAAGTCCATGGCAGGCCAGCCCCAAGCTAGGCAAGGTCACTGCCACTGAGCTACAACATCCCCAGACCTGCTGCCACTTCCTATGCAAGTAATTTGAATTCTCTCTAAAGAGAAACTCTCACATTAGTCTACTTTCAACGTAATTTCAGAAGAGTTGCTAACATGGGCATCAATCAGTTATGACAAGTCATTTTTGAAAAGCACGGCACAGCTAATGTTCCTCAAAAGAAGGAGTTGAAACTTTAGTTGGTTTTCAGGTCAGCATTTCTAGACTAGTACAAACCCTCCTAATCCTGATCTCTCCTTAGTCCTATGATTTCTTTAAGTGTCCCCTTTGCTCCTGTTCATGGAGTCATGTGTACAGAAATTATACCTGGTTCTACTGAACTCTACTTAATTCTTTCTCACCTCTGTGCTCCTTTTGCCAAGTCACTCCTCAACACTTACTGTAACCCTTTAAATTTTTTGTCCATTTTCATTTGAAAAACTCTTTCAAAAATTGAACCATTTCTCATGCAGATACAGTCTTCTTGATCTGCTATTAATCCCCCACTACTGACATTGTAAGTTATAGAAATGTACACTTCCAGACCGTTTTCAGATTTTTGATTTCTGTATATCTATCTGTCTGTCTATTTACAAACATAACATGGTATTCTGAAAGTATCGTTCTGCTTTTGGAGCTCTACATTGTGTTTTTCAGAAGCAGGCCTATTACACAGAGATGAATCCATGTTACCTAGATTGAGGTCAAACCGGAATGTGCACTCTGATTCCCATGATATTGTTCTACCTACTAATGGACAGTTCAGTTATATCCAGACCTTACCACCTCCCCCATTAAGTAAAACCCTTGTGAAGAGACATGTAGATGCCTTTATGAACATATTGATAATTTTTCATGGCAGTGTTTTCCAAAAACCAGTTAGTAAAATCAATTTATTCCTTTGCAGCCTGAAATTACCTTCATTCCAGTTTACTGGTATAAGAACCGCAGTATATCAGCAACAATTCTCCAATAGTAGTTCAGGCAGAAGTCATTCTAGATAACAATCAGTGCCGGATCGTCCATGTGTTTTACACAGCCCATGACAGGGGACATCCGTCCACTCGTTTAGAACAACTGATGTTTTATGCTGGCAATTTAGGTTTATTGAAAGGAGTGATTAGAAAACAGGTGAGACAGAGTGATTAGATTCAGTATGTATGTTGGCTTTGTTTTTCGAGGCCTGAATTTTTCACATTTCAATTTATTGTAGGTTAAGTATCAGGCAGATTCTTCACTGGGCTTCAAATGTGATAAAGTTGCTTCTTATTTTTAAGAAGGCCGTTGCAATCCTGCATTTATTTTACACCTCAGTGCTTGTTTCACACACAAGCACACACACCCACACACCACACACATCAACAAACACACAAACACATAATTAGAGCACATTTAACACTCAAATAAAGCTTTACCTACTAACTCATAACTAGGGTATTTTTTTTAATAAGTATTGTATCTTGGTCTCTATTGGGGAAACATTGTTCAATGTGAGTTCTCTGATTTGTTGTAGGGCAGTGAATGTTCACTTGTTGGCAATGATATAGAAATGGGGAGTAAGGGTTTAAAAGTTTTTGCAGTAGGTAGGCAGAGTCAGAGTATCGACTCTAAGAATAAGAAATTGGGGAATTTCCTCTTTGTTTCTTCATTTCAATCTTCTAATAATTCATGTATATTTTCCAAAAGTCTCCCAGAAAACAAGGACTAGGTCAATCCACATATCAGTAAACCATAGCAGAATGCGATACTGAATTTCATATAAACAGTCATAAAATCAAAAAGACAGGTGCTGGGGTTTTGGCTCAGCACTAGAGTGCTGGCTTCACACTTTCAAAGGTCCTGAGTTGGATCCCCAACACCATATGTGAAAGGAATGAATGAACCAATGCATGAGTGTATGATGAATGAATGAAAGGTATAAGGAGGAGGAGGAGGAGGAGGAGGAGAAATAGAAGAAGATGATGAGTAATTTGACAGAAGGGAAAAAGGGGAGGAGAGTGAGTTTAAAGTGTGGTTTCCAATTCCCAAGCGTTAAATTACAGCAGATGGGATAGAGAGAGAAGATGGGAGGGCAGGAGAGGGGGGATAGTAGAGGCTAGAAAAGGTAGCAGAATACAACAGTTACTAATATGGCATTTTGTAAAAATGTGGATGTGTAAACAATGTGATTGTGCAATCTGTATATGGGGTGAAAATGGGAGTTCATAACTCACTTGAATCTAATGTAGGAAATATGGTATCTCAAGAGCTATGTAATGTTTTAAGCAACCAATATAAACAAGAGGTCTTCATTTTTCTTTGTAGTTGAGATCTCCTGTTTCCCTGACATGTTTAGTTGTGTTCTCTCCTTTAGTCCTCCCATGCTCTAGTTATTCTGATATGGAAAAACTGGCTGAAATGCCCAACCAGTCTGTAAATCAGTGACAATTCTTCATTAAGCCCAAAGTCACTTTACATTTGCTACAGTCATACTAAATGCACTTCTTTTTTGGGAGTTTCAAAGATATTTCCATCAGCTAGATTACAAGTACCTAGAACTCCCATTCTTGTTTATGTAAGAGTGGCTTCATCAGATTAAATGCTGTTCTCTGGAATAAAATAAAATAGGAATAATTTACTCAGAAGATTCCTACGTAAACCATCTTTATTTACAAAATACTATCTTAAGAATTATTGTTTCCTTGAGCTTCAATTGGAGCCAAATTATAGTCAATTACTGAAGTAAAAGCAGTTACTTCAAAACTAAAAATGAGAGATAAGTCAAATTACATTTGAAGAGAGAGCAACAGCATGAGGTTTCTTGTTTGGTTCTGGATGTTGAGTAACAGGCTCATTTGCAGGTGGAAGGAACCCTTCAGGGAACTCACTTGTACTTTCAGAATGGGGGTGTAGAGGGCTGAATTCCAGCTGTTGGGGGAAGATTGTGAGGAAAACCCCCTCCCTGCATAGACACATCACATTGGAAATGGAGTGGGTGGCGGGTCAGGTGGAAAATAATCTCCAGGTTCCCAGACAAGTTTCCTGGGAGAGGTGGAGGAAAAAAAAGGTCCTCTTCTCAGGAACTGACTCCTTGGGTCAACTGGAAACAAGGCACCTCTGACTGGAGGGAAAGGTGCCAACACAGAGCCAGAGCCAGTTGCTTGGTTTTCAGCATGGAGAGGTGAATCAGGCACATCAGAGTCCAAAGGAGGCATATTAGGAATTCTGTGTTCTGCTGGTCCTGATGCTCTACCACAATTTGAGTAAAACCTATCTTGCCTTTGTAGAGGAAGACGTGCATCAGAAGAATATGGTTGGCCTGGCGGAGGGATCATCAGCCTGCTGGCCTGTTCCCCTGGAGGAGAGAGGGGCCCAGTCTGAGAAGGTGCTCTCTGAAAATCGGTGAACTTATGACAGCTGGATTCTCTTCCTTTACTGCTAGTCGCATGGTCCAGAGGATTCTCCAGGGCCCCTTGACCCTCTTCCTCCTCCCACTGGAGTGAAAGGTGAGAGTGTGAGTGGACCACTCTTTTCAGAATGAGGAGGTCTCCTTTCAGATGAAGGGTGACCTATTGGTGATGGCCCATTCGGAGAAGGCTTTCTGCCCATTGCTGAGTTGGAAACATCCAGTGCATCATACGGATCTTTTCCTACAAGTTCAAATCTCAGCTCCTTCTCAGTTAATTTTTGTCTGTTGCGTGCATTTTGTTTCCTGAAATAGCTGAGGTTTCTTTCAGCAATCCGAGCTGCCAACTCACTGGCATGTGCATCTTTCTCAGAGGAAATAATCTTCCCCAGACAGGAATGAATGGTACTCTGCAATTGTTCTTCAAGATATTGGGCTCTCTTTCTGTAGGTCTCCAGCTCTTTTATTGTATGGCTCATCTTTTCTTCGACTTTGGAAAGTTTCTCCTCTTGCTCCACCCGGTAGTTTTCCTCCACTCTTAATTTCCTGTGCAGTTTCATCGTATTTTCTTGATAGCGTTCCATCATGACTTTCAAGTTCTTCTGTAGGGTCTCATTCTCACTTTGCAGCTGTGCATTTTCTGACTGCAAGGATGCCTGTTCAGTCTGCAGACTTTTAAGGTGTTCTGTAAGGTCTTCCGTGGTTTTCTCCACTTCAGATGAGAAAGTACATTTTTGATTTCTTCCTCCTTCCAAGATTTCTAAGGAGGCCTTTAGCTTATCACCATAAACCAGGTTCCTCAAAGCTCCTTTGGACTCATCCTCCAAGTGAGCACCAATTTCGGGTTCACTCGTCTTTCCCAGTTCCAGGTGACCACCATCCCTTTGGGCTCCCAGGCTTGGAGAAGATCTATCCTTCGTCTTCAGCAAGCATTCACTCAGAGACTCCATGTGATTTTCGGTGTCCCTTAGAACTTGTTCTCCAGCTACTTTAGAGTCCTCTAATATGATTTTTGCTTTATATTGGACACCTCCTTGTTCCCTCTGTGCTTCAGCTTCTCCTTGTATTGTTGGTCTCTGCGTTTGCGGAAGTAGGGATCCTTCATTCAAAACCTCTTTGATTGCCAGCTTCAGTTCTTCCTCATTCACTTGAAAGAGTCTCCAGTTTGTTTTGGCTTCAGCTATTTGTGATCTGAGGGATTCAGATTCACCTTGGAGGGACTGTATCCCTCTTGATAGATGCGCCATCGTTTCATCCTGTTGACCATGTTTAGCCTTCTGTGCTTTGAGCTCTTCTTCTAGAAAGAGCATTTCAACGCCATGGCTGGATTCGGACCTATGCAGCTTTTCGTAGGTTGCCTCCAGCTGTTGTGCTTCCCTTGAACCTTTCTCAAACCTGCAATCCTTTAAAGATGAGTCTAAGCCTTTATGTTCTTTTTCAACAAGGCTCACTTTATCAAGAAGTCCACATTTTGCCTCAATATGTCCAGCAAGATTTAGAGCCAGCCTTTTTTCTCTTCCCACGTAAAGCCTGCTACTAACCGACTGAAAAGCTCTCCAGAAAAGTGAGAGAACAGCAAAAAGTCCAAGAGCTGTACACATCATCAACTCCCAAGGAAAGCCAGAAGGAAGATGGCCTGGCTTCATGTCTTCGGACAATGCTGCCACAACCCTGGGTGCTTCTTCCAGAACCACCCACTAGTATGGCTGAGAGGCAGCCCTTGGCTCCTCCATCACGCCAAGACAGCTTTGGCTCTTGCCACCACAACCACAGCCTGCCCAGGCAGGCCAACACAGGCTGTGGACACTCAGGTGTTTGGTCAGGAACTCCAACCTGCACCAGGCAACGGAGCAGACCATTGTGAGCCCCTTCAGGGGCTGAGCGTATGGTGGGTGGTGTGCGTATGGCAGTGGGAGCCATGATCAGGGGCTCCCAGGAGCCTTGTTGTCTCAACTGCCCATCAGGGGAGTCTTGTCCCCTTCCATACCCAGTACATCCTCAAGTGCCACATGTTTAGGTCCCTCCCACTCCAGCCAGAGAGAATTCCTCTCCATGCCACCCACCCCTTGATTTGGTTTAGGCCAGGCCAAGGCGGGGTTAGTAGGAAGATTCCATCCAGTCATAATAACATTCAGTTTGATGTCACTCAAATTCTAAAGCTGACTGAACCGTTCAAACAGCTTTTATGGCCTATATTGGTCTTTGTGTCCCTTGCCTTTTGTTTGAGTGACTCAGTCCTTTTTCTGCCCTTGTGCTCTCCCTATTTCCTACCTTCCTTGCTTCCTTCCCCCCTTCCTGGTTTTTCTCCTTTTCTTCTTCCTTGTTTTGTACCTCCATCCATCCCTCCAACTTTGCCTTCCTCCCTTCCAACTTTCTCTCTCCCTTCCCTCCCTTTTCTTTTCTTGCAAGTGTTTGGGGTGAAAGTCCATGGCAGGCCAGCCCCAAGCTAGGCAAGGTCACTGCCACTGAGCTACAACATCCCCAGACCTGCTGCCACTTCCTATGCAAGTAATTTGAATTCTCTCTAAAGAGAAACTCTCACATTAGTCTACTTTCAACGTAATTTCAGAAGAGTTGCTAACATGGGCATCAATCAGTTATGACAAGTCATTTTTGAAAAGCACGGCACAGCTAATGTTCCTCAAAAGAAGGAGTTGAAACTTTAGTTGGTTTTCAGGTCAGCATTTCTAGACTAGTACAAACCCTCCTAATCCTGATCTCTCCTTAGTCCTATGATTTCTTTAAGTGTCCCCTTTGCTCCTGTTCATGGAGTCATGTGTACAGAAATTATACCTGGTTCTACTGAACTCTACTTAATTCTTTCTCACCTCTGTGCTCCTTTTGCCAAGTCACTCCTCAACACTTACTGTAACCCTTTAAATTTTTTGTCCATTTTCATTTAAAAAACTCTTTCAAAAATTGAACCATTTCTCATGCAGATACAGTCTTCTTGATCTGCTATTAATCCCCCACTACTGACATTGTAAGTTATAGAAATGTACACTTCCAGACCGTTTTCAGATTTTTGATTTCTGTATATCTATCTGTCTGTCTATTTACAAACATAACATGGTATTCTGAAAGTATCGTTCTGCTTTTGGAGCTCTACATTGTGTTTTTCAGAAGCAGGCCTATTACACAGAGATGAATCCATGTTACCTAGATTGAGGTCAAACCGGAATGTGCACTCTGATTCCCATGATATTGTTCTACCTACTAATGGACAGTTCAGTTATATCCAGACCTCACCACCTCCCCCATTAAGTAAAACCCTTGTGAAGAGACATGTAGATGCCTTTATGAACATATTGATAATTTTTCATGGCAGTGTTTTCCAAAAACCAGTTAGTAAAATCAATTTATTCCTTTGCAGCCTGAAATTACCTTCATTCCAGTTTACTGGTATAAGAACCGCAGTATATCAGCAACAATTCTCCAATAGTAGTTCAGGCAGAAGTCATTCTAGATAACAATCAGTGCCGGATCGTCCATGTGTTTTACACAGCCCATGACAGGGGACATCCGTCCACTCGTTTAGAACAACTGATGTTTTATGCTGGCAATTTAGGTTTATTGAAAGGAGAAAACAGGTGAGACAGAGTGATTAGATTCAGTATGTATGTTGGCTTTGTTTTTCGAGGCCTGAATTTTTCACATTTCAATTAATTGTAGGTTAAGTATCAGGCAGATTCTTCACTGGGCTTCAAATGTGATAAAGTTGCTTCTTATTTTTAAGAAGGCCGTTGCAATCCTGCATTTATTTTACACCTCAGTGCTTGTTTCACACACAAGCACACACACCCACACACCACACACATCAACAAACACACAAACACATAATTAGAGCACATTTAACACTCAAATAAAGCTTTACCTACTAACTCATAACTAGGGTATTTTTTTTAATAAGTATTGTGTCTTGGTCTCTACTGGGGAAACATTGTTCAATGTGAGTTCTCTGGTTTGTTGTAGGGCAGTGAATGTTCACTTGTTGGCAATGATATAGAAATGGGGAGTAAGGGTTTAAAAGTTTTTACAGTAGGTAGGCAGAGTCAGAGTATTGACACTAAGAATAAGAAATTGGGGAATTTCCTCTTTGTTTCTTCATTTCAATCTCCTAATAATTCATGTATATTTTCCAAAAGTCTCCCAGAAAACAAGGACTAGGTCAATCCACATATCAGTAAACCATAGCAGAATGCAATTCTGAATTTCATACAAACAGTCATAAAATCAAAAAGACAGGTGCTGGGGTTTTGGCTCAGCACTAGAGTGCTGGCTTCACACTTTCAAAGGTCCTGAGTTGGATCCCCAACACCATATGTGAAAGGAATGAATGAACCAATGCATGAGTGTATGATGAATGAATGAAAGGTATAAGGAGGAGGAGGAGAAATAGAAGAAGATGATGAGTAATTTGACAGAAGGGAAAAAGGGGAGGAGAGTGAGTTTAAAGTGTGGTTTCCAATTCCCAAGCGTTAAATTACAGCAGATAGGATAGAGAGAGAAGATGGGAGGGCAGGAGAGGGGGGATAGTAGAGGCTAGAAAAGGTAGCAGAATACAACAGTTACTAATATGGCATTTTGTAAAAATGTGGATGTGTAAACAATGTGATTGTGCAATCTGTATATGGGGTGAAAATGGGAGTTCATAACTCACTTGAATCTAATGTAGGAAATATGGTATCTCAAGAGGTATGTAATGTTTTAAGCAACCAATATAAACAAGAGGTCTTCATTTTTCTTTGTAGTTGAGATCTCCTGTTTCCCTGACATGTTTAGTTGTGTTCTCTCCTTTAGTCCTCCCATGCTCTAGTTATTCTGATATGGAAAAACTAGCTGAAATGCCCAACCAGTCTCTAAATCAGTGACAATTCTTCATTAAGCCCAAAGTCACTTTACATTTGCTACAGTCATACTAAATGCACTTCTTTTTTGGGAGTTTCAAAGATATTTCCATCAGCTAGATTACAAGTACCTAGAACTCCCATTCTTGTTTATGTAAGAGTGGCTTCATCAGATTAAATGCTGTTCTCTGGAATAAAATAAAATAGGAATAATTTACTCAGAAGATTCCTACGTAAACCATCTTTATTTACAAAATACTATCTTAAGAATTATTGTTCGATTGAGCTTCAATTGGAGCCAAAGTATAGTCAATTACTGATGTAAAAGCAGTTACTTAAAAACTAAAAATGAGAGATAAGTCAAATTACATTTGAAGAGAGAGCAACAGCATGAGGTTTCTTGTTTGGTTCTGGATGTTGAGTAACAGGCTCATTTGCAGGTGGAAGGAACCCTTCAGGGAACTCACTTGTACTTTCAGAATGGGGGTGTAGAGGGCTGAATTCCAGCTGTTGGGGGAATATTGTGAGGAAAACCCCCTCCCTGCATAGACACATCACATTGGAAATGGAGTGGGTGGTGGGTCAGGTGGAAAATAATCTCCAGGTTCCCAGACAAGTTTCCTGGGAGAGGTGGAGGAAAAAAAAGGTCCTCTTCTCAGGAACTGAGTCCTTGGGTCAACTGGAAACAAGGCACCTCTGACTGGAGGGAAAGGTGCCAACACAGAGCCAGAGCCAGTTGCTTGGTTTTCAGCATGGAGAGGTGAATCAGGCACATCAGAGTCCAAAGGAGGCATATTAGGAATTCTGTGTTCTGCTGGTCCCGATGCTCTACCACAATTTGAGTAAAACCTATCTTGCCTTTGTAGAGGAAGACGTGCATCAGAAGAATATGGTTGGCCTGGCGGAGGGATCATCAGCCTGCTGGCCTGTTCCCCTGGAGGAGAGAGGGGCCCAGTCTGAGAAGGTGCTCTCTGAAAATCAGTGAACTTTTGACAGCTGGATTCTCTTCCTTTACTGCTAGTCGCATGGTCCTTAGGATTCTCCAGGGCCCCTTGACCCTCTTCCTCCTCCCACTGGAGTGAAAGTTGAGAGTGTGAGTGGACCACTCTTTTCAAAATGAGGAGGTCTCCTTTCAGATGAAGGGTGACCTATTGGTGATGGCCCATTCGGAGAAGGCTTTCTGCCCATTGCTGAGTTGGAAACATCCAGTGCATCATACGGATCTTTTCCTACAAGTTCAAATCTCAGATCCTTCTCAGTTAATTTTTGTCTGTTGCGTGCATTTTGTTTCCTGAAATAGCTGAGGTTTCTTTCAGCAATCCGAGCTGCCAACTCACTGGCATGTGCATCTTTCTCAGAGGAAATAATCTTCCCCAGACAGGAATGAATGGTACTCTGCAATTGTTCTTCAAGATATTGGGCTCTCTTTCTGTAGGTCTCCAGCTCTTTTATTGTATGGCTCATCTTTTCTTCGACTTTGGAAAGTTTCTCCTCTTGCTCCACCCGGTAGTTTTCCTCCCCTCTTAATTTCCTGTGCAGTTTCATCGTATTTTCTTGATAGCGTTCCATCATGACTTTCAAGTTCTTCTGTAGGGTCTCATTCTCACTTTGCAGCTGTGCATTTTCTGACTGCAAGGATGCCTGTTCAGTCTGCAGACTTTTAAGGTGTTCTGTAAGGTCTTCCGTGGTTTTCTCCACTTCAGATGAGAAAGTACATTTTTGATTTCTTCCTCCTTCCAAGATTTCTAAGGAGGCCTTTAGCTTATCACCATAAACCAGGTTCCTCAAAGCTCCTTTGGACTCATCCTCCAAGTGAGCACCAATTTCGGGTTCACTCGTCTTTCCCAGTTCCAGGTGACCACCATCCCTTTGGGCTCCCAGGCTTGGAGAAGATCTATCCTTCGTCTTCAGCAAGCATTCACTCAGAGACTCCATGTGATTTTCGGTGTCCCTTAGAACTTGTTCTCCAGCTACTTTAGAGTCCTCTAATATGATTTTTGCTTTATATTGGACACCTCCTTGTTCCCTCTGTGCTTCAGCTTCTCCTTGTATTGTTGGTCTCTGCGTTTGCGGAAGTAGGGATCCTTCATTCAAAACCTCTTTGATTGCCAGCTTCAGTTCTTCCTCATTCACTTGAAAGAGTCTCCAGTTTGTTTTGGCTTCAGCTATTTGTGATCTGAGGGATTCAGATTCACCTTGGAGGGACTGTATCCCTCTTGATAGATGCGCCATCGTTTCATCCTGTTGACCATGTTTAGCCTTCTGTGCTTTGAGCTCTTCTTCTAGAAAGAGCATTTCAACACCATGGCTGGATTCGGACCTATGCAGCTTTTCGTAGGTTGCCTCCAGCTGTTGTGCTTCCCTTGAACCCTTCTCAAACCTGCAATCCTTTAAAGATGAGTCTAAGCCTTTATGTTCTTTTTCAACAAGGCTCACTTTATCAAGAAGTCCACATTTTGCCTCAATAAGTCCAGCAAGATTTAGAGCCAGCCTTTTTTCTCTTCCCACGTAAAGCCTGCTACTAACCGACTGAAAAGCTCTCCAGAAAAGTGAGAGAACAGCAAAAAATCCAAGAGCTGTACACATCATCAACTCCCAAGGAAAGCCATAAGGAAGATGGCCTGGCTTCATGTCTTCGGACAATGCTGCCACAACCCTGGGTGCTTCTTCCAGAACCACCCACTAGTATGGCTGAGAGGCAGCCCTTGGCTCCTCCATCACGCCAAGACAGCTTTGGCTCTTGCCACCACAACCACAGCCTGCCCAGGCAGGCCAACACAGGCTGTGGACACTCAGGTGTTTGGTCAGGAACTCCAACCTGCACCAGGCAACGGAGCAGACCACTGTGAGCCCCTTCAGGGGCTGAGCGTATGGTGGGTGGTGTGTGTATGGCGGTGGGAGCCATGATCAGGGGCTCCCAGGAGCCTTGTTGTCTCAACTGCCCATCAGGGGAGTCTTGTCCCCTTCCCTACCCAGTGCATCCTCAAGTGCCACATGTTTTGGTCCCTCCCACTCCAGCCAGAGAGAATTCCTCTCCATGCCACCCACCCCTTGATTTGGTTTAGGCCAGGCCAAGGCGGGGTTAGTAGGAAGATTCCATCCAGTCATAATAACATTCAGTTTGATGTCACTCAAATTCTAAAGCTGACTAAACCGTTCAAACAGCTTTTATGGCCTATATTGGTCTTTGTGTCCCTTGCCTTTTGTTTGAGTGACTCAGTCCTTTTTCTGCCCTTGTGCTCTCCCTATTTCCTACCTTCCTTGCTTCCTTCCCCCCTTCCTGGTTTTTCTCCTTTTCTTCTTCCTTCTTTTGTACCTCCATCCATCCCTCCAACTTTGCCTTCCTCCCTTCCAACTTTCTCTCTCCCTTCCCTCCCTTTTCTTTTCTTGCAAGTGTTTGGGGTGAAAGTCCATGGCAGGCCAGCCCCAAGCTAGGCAAGGTCACTGCCACTGAGCTACAACATCCCCAGACCTGCTGCCACTTCCTATGCAAGTAATTTGAATTCTCTCTAAAGAGAAACTCTCACATTAGTCTACTTTCAACGTAATTTCAGAAGAGTTGCTAACATGGGCATCAATCAGTTATGACAAGTCATTTTTGAAAAGCACGGCACAGCTAATGTTCCTCAAAAGAAGGAGTTGAAACTTTAGTTGGTTTTCAGGTCAGCATTTCTAGACTAGTACAAACCCTCCTAATCCTGATCTCTCCTTAGTCCTATGATTTCTTTAAGTGTCCCCTTTGCTCCTGTTCATGGAGTCATGTGTACAGAAATTATACCTGGTTCTACTGAACTCTACTTAATTCTTTCTCACCTCTGTGCTCCTTTTGCCAAGTCACTCCTCAACACTTACTGTAACCCTTTAAATTTTTTGTCCATTTTCATTTAAAAAACTCTTTCAAAAATTGAACCATTTCTCATGCAGATACAGTCTTCTTGATCTGCTATTAATCCCCCACTACTGACATTGTAAGTTATAGAAATGTACACTTCCAGACCGTTTTCAGATTTTTGATTTCTGTATATCTATCTGTCTGTCTATTTACAAACATAACATGGTATTCTGAAAGTATCGTTCTGCTTTTGGAGCTCTACATTGTGTTTTTCAGAAGCAGGCCTATTACACAGAGATGAATCCATGTTACCTAGATTGAGGTCAAACCGGAATGTGCACTCTGATTCCCATGATATTGTTCTACCTACTAATGGACAGTTCAGTTATATCCAGACCTCACCACCTCCCCCATTAAGTAAAACCCTTGTGAAGAGACATGTAGATGCCTTTATGAACATATTGATAATTTTTCATGGCAGTGTTTTCCAAAAACCAGTTAGTAAAATCAATTTATTCCTTTGCAGCCTGAAATTACCTTCATTCCAGTTTACTGGTATAAGAACCGCAGTATATCAGCAACAATTCTCCAATAGTAGTTCAGGCAGAAGTCATTCTAGATAACAATCAGTGCCGGATCGTCCATGTGTTTTACACAGCCCATGACAGGGGACATCCGTCCACTCGTTTAGAACAACTGATGTTTTATGCTGGCAATTTAGGTTTATTGAAAGGAGTGATTAGAAAACAGGTGAGACAGAGTGATTAGATTCAGTATGTATGTTGGCTTTGTTTTTCGAGGCCTGAATTTTTCACATTTCAATTAATTGTAGGTTAAGTATCAGGCAGATTCTTCACTGGGCTTCAAATGTGATAAAGTTGCTTCTTATTTTTAAGAAGGCCGTTGCAATCCTGCATTTATTTTACACCTCAGTGCTTGTTTCACACACAAGCACACACACCCACACACCACACACATCAACAAACACACAAACACATAATTAGAGCACATTTAACACTCAAATAAAGCTTTACCTACTAACTCATAACAAGGGTATTTTTTTTAATAAGTATTGTGTCTTGGTCTCTACTGGGGAAACATTGTTCAATGTGAGTTCTCTGGTTTGTTGTAGGGCAGTGAATGTTCACTTGTTGGCAATGATATAGAAATGGGGAGTAAGGGTTTAAAAGTTTTTACAGTAGGTAGGCAGAGTCAGAGTATTGACACTAAGAATAAGAAATTGGGGAATTTCCTCTTTGTTTCTTCATTTCAATCTCCTAATAATTCATGTATATTTTCCAAAAGTCTCCCAGAAAACAAGGACTAGGTCAATCCACATATCAGTAAACCATAGCAGAATGCAATTCTGAATTTCATACAAACAGTCATAAAATCAAAAAGACAGGTGCTGGGGTTTTGGCTCAGCACTAGAGTGCTGGCTTCACACTTTCAAAGGTCCTGAGTTGGATCCCCAACACCATATGTGAAAGGAATGAATGAACCAATGCATGAGTGTATGATGAATGAATGAAAGGTATAAGGAGGAGGAGGAGAAATAGAAGAAGATGATGAGTAATTTGACAGAAGGGAAAAAGGGGAGGAGAGTGAGTTTAAAGTGTGGTTTCCAATTCCCAAGCGTTAAATTACAGCAGATAGGATAGAGAGAGAAGATGGGAGGGCAGGAGAGGGGGGATAGTAGAGGCTAGAAAAGGTAGCAGAATACAACAGTTACTAATATGGCATTTTGTAAAAATGTGGATGTGTAAACAATGTGATTGTGCAATCTGTATATGGGGTGAAAATGGGAGTTCATAACTCACTTGAATCTAATGTAGGAAATATGGTATCTCAAGAGGTATGTAATGTTTTAAGCAACCAATATAAACAAGAGGTCTTCATTTTTCTTTGTAGTTGAGATCTCCTGTTTCCCTGACATGTTTAGTTGTGTTCTCTCCTTTAGTCCTCCCATGCTCTAGTTATTCTGATATGGAAAAACTAGCTGAAATGCCCAACCATTCTCTAAATCAGTGACAATTCTTCATTAAGCCCAAAGTCACTTTACATTTGCTACAGTCATACTAAATGCACTTCTTTTTTGGGAGTTTCAAAGATATTTCCATCAGCTAGATTACAAGTACCTAGAACTCCCATTCTTGTTTATGTAAGAGTGGCTTCATCAGATTAAATGCTGTTCTCTGGAATAAAATAAAATAGGAATAATTTACTCAGAAGATTCCTACGTAAACCATCTTTATTTACAAAATACTATCTTAAGAATTATTGTTCGATTGAGCTTCAATTGGAGCCAAAGTATAGTCAATTACTGATGTAAAAGCAGTTACTTAAAAACAAAAATGAGAGATAAGTCAAATTACATTTGAAGAGAGAGCAACAGCATGAGGTTTCTTGTTTGGTTCTGGATGTTGAGTAACAGGCTCATTTGCAGGTGGAAGGAACCCTTCAGGGAACTCACTTGTACTTTCAGAATGGGGGTGTAGAGGGCTGAATTCCAGCTGTTGGGGGAATATTGTGAGGAAAACCCCCTCCCTGCATAGACACATCACATTGGAAATGGAGTGGGTGGTGGGTCAGGTGGAAAATAATCTCCAGGTTCCCAGACAAGTTTCCTGGGAGAGGTGGAGGAAAAAAAAGGTCCTCTTCTCAGGAACTGAGTCCTTGGGTCAACTGGAAACAAGGCACCTCTGACTGGAGGGAAAGGTGCCAACACAGAGCCAGAGCCAGTTGCTTGGTTTTCAGCATGGAGAGGTGAATCAGGCACATCAGAGTCCAAAGGAGGCATATTAGGAATTCTGTGTTCTGCTGGTCCCGATGCTCTACCACAATTTGAGTAAAACCTATCTTGCCTTTGTAGAGGAAGACGTGCATCAGAAGAATATGGTTGGCCTGGCGGAGGGATCATCAGCCTGCTGGCCTGTTCCCCTGGAGGAGAGAGGGGCCCAGTCTGAGAAGGTGCTCTCTGAAAATCAGTGAACTTTTGACAGCTGGATTCTCTTCCTTTACTGCTAGTCGCATGGTCCTTAGGATTCTCCAGGGCCCCTTGACCCTCTTCCTCCTCCCACTGGAGTGAAAGTTGAGAGTGTGAGTGGACCACTCTTTTCAAAATGAGGAGGTCTCCTTTCAGATGAAGGGTGACCTATTGGTGATGGCCCATTCGGAGAAGGCTTTCTGCCCATTGCTGAGTTGGAAACATCCAGTGCATCATACGGATCTTTTCCTACAAGTTCAAATCTCAGATCCTTCTCAGTTAATTTTTGTCTGTTGCGTGCATTTTGTTTCCTGAAATAGCTGAGGTTTCTTTCAGCAATCCGAGCTGCCAACTCACTGGCATGTGCATCTTTCTCAGAGGAAATAATCTTCCCCAGACAGGAATGAATGGTACTCTGCAATTGTTCTTCAAGATATTGGGCTCTCTTTCTGTAGGTCTCCAGCTCTTTTATTGTATGGCTCATCTTTTCTTCGACTTTGGAAAGTTTCTCCTCTTGCTCCACCCGGTAGTTTTCCTCCCCTCTTAATTTCCTGTGCAGTTTCATCGTATTTTCTTGATAGCGTTCCATCATGACTTTCAAGTTCTTCTGTAGGGTCTCATTCTCACTTTGCAGCTGTGCATTTTCTGACTGCAAGGATGCCTGTTCAGTCTGCAGACTTTTAAGGTGTTCTGTAAGGTCTTCCGTGGTTTTCTCCACTTCAGATGAGAAAGTACATTTTTGATTTCTTCCTCCTTCCAAGATTTCTAAGGAGGCCTTTAGCTTATCACCATAAACCAGGTTCCTCAAAGCTCCTTTGGACTCATCCTCCAAGTGAGCACCAATTTCGGGTTCACTCGTCTTTCCCAGTTCCAGGTGACCACCATCCCTTTGGGCTCCCAGGCTTGGAGAAGATCTATCCTTCGTCTTCAGCAAGCATTCACTCAGAGACTCCATGTGATTTTCGGTGTCCCTTAGAACTTGTTCTCCAGCTACTTTAGAGTCCTTTAATATGATTTTTGCTTTATATTGGACACCTCCTTGTTCCCTCTGTGCTTCAGCTTCTCCTTGTATTGTTGGTCTCTGTGTTTGCGGAAGTAGGGATCCTTCATTCAAAACCTCTTTGATTGCCAGCTTCAGTTCTTCCTCATTCACTTGAAAGAGTCTCCAGTTTGTTTTGGCTTCAGCTATTTGTGATCTGAGGGATTCAGATTCACCTTGGAGGGACTGTATCCCTCTTGATAGATGCGCCATCATTTCATCCTGTTGACCATGTTTAGCCTTCTGTGCTTTGAGCTCTTCTTCTAGAAAGAGCATTTCAACGCCATGGCTGGATTCGGACCTATGCAGCTTTTCGTAGGTTGCCTCCAGCTGTTGTGCTTCCCTTGAACCCTTCTCAAACCTGCAATCCTTTAAAGATGAGTCTAAGCCTTTATGTTCTTCTTCAACAAGGCTCACTTTATCAAGAAGTCCACATTTTGCCTCAATAAGTCCAGCAAGATTTAGAGCCAGCCTTTTTTCTCTTCCCACGTAAAGCCTGCTACTAACCGACTGAAAAGCTCTCCAGAAAAGTGAGAGAACAGCAAAAAATCCAAGAGCTGTACACATCATCAACTCCCAAGGAAAGCCATAAGGAAGATGGCCTGGCTTCATGTCTTCGGACAATGCTGCCACAACCCTGGGTGCTTCTTCCAGAACCACCCACTAGTATGGCTGAGAGGCAGCCCTTGGCTCCTCCATCACGCCAAGACAGCTTTGGCTCTTGCCACCACAACCACAGCCTGCCCAGGCAGGCCAACACAGGCTGTGGACACTCAGGTGTTTGGTCAGGAACTCCAACCTGCACCAGGCAACGGAGCAGACCACTGTGAGCCCCTTCAGGGGCTGAGCGTATGGTGGGTGGTGTGCGTATGGCAGTGGGAGCCATGATCAGGGGCTCCCAGGAGCCTTGTTGTCTCAACTGCCCATCAGGGGAGTCTTGTCCCCTTCCCTACCCAGTGCATCCTCAAGTGCCACATGTTTAGGTCCCTCCCACTCCAGCCAGAGAGAATTCCTCTCCATGCCACCCACCCCTTGATTTGGTTTAGGCCAGGCCAAGGCGGGGTTAGTAGGAAGATTCCATCCAGTCATAATAACATTCAGTTTGATGTCACTCAAATTCTAAAGCTGACTAAACCGTTCAAACAGCTTTTATGGCCTATATTGGTCTTTGTGTCCCTTGCCTTTTGTTTGAGTGACTCAGTCCTTTTTCTGCCCTTGTGCTCTCCCTATTTCCTACATTCCTTACTTCCTTCCCCCCTTCTTGGTTTTTATCCTTTTCTTCTTCCTTCTTTTGTACCTCCATCCATCCCTCCAACTTTGCCTTCCTCCCTTCCAACTTACTCTCTCCCTTCCCTCCCTTTTCTTTTCTTGCAAGTGTTTGGGGTGAAAGTCCATGGCAGGCCAGCCCCAAGCTAGGCAAGGTCACTGCCACTGAGCTACAACATCCCCAGACCTTCTGCCACTTCCTATGCAAGTAATTTGAATTCTCTCTAAAGAGAAACTCTCACATTAGTCTACTTTCAACGTAATTTCAGAAGAGTTGCTAACATGGGCATCAATCAGTTATGACAAGTCATTTTTGAAAAGCACGGCACAGCTAATGTTCCTCAAAAGAAGGAGTTGAAACTTTAGTTGGTTTTCAGGTCAGCATTTCTAGACTAGTACAAACCCTCCTAATCCTGATCTCTCCTTAGTCCTATGATTTCTTTAAGTGTCCCCTTTGCTCCTGTTCATGGAGTCATGTGTACAGAAATTATACCTGGTTCTATTGAACTCTACTTAATTCTTTCTCACCTCTGTGCTCCTTTTGCCAAGTCACTCCTCAACACTTACTGTAACCCTTTAAATTTTTTGTCCATTTTCATTTAAAAAACTCTTTCAAAAATTGAACCATTTCTCATGCAGATACAGTCTTCTTGATCTGCTATTAATCCCCCACTACTGACATTGTAAGTTATAGAAATGTACACTTCCAGACCGTTTTCAGATTTTTGATTTCTGTATATCTATCTGTCTGTCTATTTACAAACATAACATGGTATTCTGAAAGTATCGTTCTGCTTTTGGAGCTCTACATTGTGTTTTTCAGAAGCAGGCCTATTACACAGAGATGAATCCATGTTACCTAGATTGAGGTCAAACCGGAATGTGCACTCTGAGTCCCATGATATTGTTCTACCTACTAATGGACAGTTCAGTTATATCCAGACCTCACCACCTCCCCCATTAAGTAAAACCCTTGTGAAGAGACATGTAGATGCCTTTATGAACATATTGATAATTTTTCATGGCAGTGTTTTCCAAAAACCAGTTAGTAAAATCAATTTATTCCTTTGCAGCCTGAAATTACCTTCATTCCAGTTTACTGGTATAAGAACCGCAGTATATCAGCAACAATTCTCCAATAGTAGTTCAGGCAGAAGTCATTCTAGATAACAATCAGTGCCGGATCGTCCATGTGTTTTACACAGCCCATGACAGGGGACATCCGTCCACTCGTTTAGAACAACTGATGTTTTATGCTGGCAATTTAGGTTTATTGAAAGGAGTGATTAGAAAACAGGTGAGACAGACTGATTAGATTCAGTATGTATGTTGGCTTTGTTTTTCGAGGCCTGAATTTTTCACATTTCAATTAATTGTAGGTTAAGTATCAGGCAGATTCTTCACTGGGCTTCAAATGTGATAAAGTTGCTTCTTATTTTTAAGAAGGCCGTTGCAATCCTGCATTTATTTTACACCTCAGTGCTTGTTTCACACACAAGCACACACACCCACACACCACACACATCAACAAACACACAAACACATAATTAGAGCACATTTAACACTCAAATAAAGCTTTACCTACTAACTCATAACTAGGGTATTTTTTTTAATAAGTATTGTGTCTTGGTCTCTACTGGGGGAACATTGTTCAATGTGAGTTCTCTGGTTTGTTGTAGGGCAGTGAATGTTCACTTGTTGGCAATGATATAGAAATGGGGAGTAAGGGTTTAAAAGTTTTTACAGTAGGTAGGCACAGTCAGAGTATGGAATAAGAAATTGGGGAATTTCCTCTTTGTTTCTTCATTTCAATCTCCTAATAATTCATGTATATTTTCCAAAAGTCTCCCAGAAAACAAGGACTAGGTCAATCCACATATCAGTAAACCATAGCAGAATGCGATTCTGAATTTCATACAAACAGTCATAAAATCAAAAAGACAGGTGCTGGGGTTTTGGCTCAGCACTAGAGTGCTGGCTTCACACTTTCAAAGGTCCTGAGTTGGATCCCCAACACCATATGTGAAAGGAATGAATGAACCAATGCATGAGTGTATGATGAATGAATGAAAGGTATAAGGAGGAGGAGGAGGAGGAGAAATAGAAGAAGATGATGAGTAATTTGACAGAAGGGAAAAAGGGGAGGAGAGTGAGTTTAAAGTGTGGTTTCCAATTCCCAAGCGTTAAATTACAGCAGATGGGATAGAGAGAGAAGATGGGAGGGCAGGAGAGGGGGGATAGTAGAGGCTAGAAAAGGTAGCAGAATACAACAGTTACTAATATGGCATTTTGTAAAAATGTGGATGTGTAAACAATGTGATTGTGCAATCTGTATATGGGGTGAAAATGGGAGTTCATAACTCACTTGAATCTAATGTAGGAAATATGGTATCTCAAGAGCTATGTAATGTTTTAAGCAACCAATATAATCAAGAGGTCTTCATTTTTCTTTGTAGTTGAGATCTCCTGTTTCCCTGACATGTTTAGTTGTGTTCTCTCCTTTAGTCCTCCCATGCTCTAGTTATTCTGATATGGAAAAACTAGCTGAAATGCCCAACCAGTCTCTAAATCAGTGACAATTCTTCATTAAGCCCAAAGTCACTTTACATTTGCTACAGTCATACTAAATGCACTTCTTTTTTGGGAGTTTCAAAGATATTTCCATCAGCTAGATTACAAGTACCTAGAACTCCCATTCTTGTTTATGTAAGAGTGGCTTCATCAGATTAAATGCTGTTCTCTGGAATAAAATAAAATAGGAATAATTTACTCAGAAGATTCCTACGTAAACCATCTTTATTTACAAAATACTATCTTAAGAATTATTGTTCGATTGAGCTTCAATTGGAGCCAAAGTATAGTCAATTACAGATGTAAAATCAGTTACTTAAAAACTAAAAATGAGAGATAAGTCAAATTACATTTGAAGAGAGAGCAACAGCATGAGGTTTCTTGTTTGGTTCTGGATGTTGAGTAACAGGCTCATTTGCAGGTGGAAGGAACCCTTCAGGGAACTCACTTGTACTTTCAGAATGGGGGTGTAGAGGGCTGAATTCCAGTTGTTGGGGAAGTTTGTGAGGAAAACCCCCTCCCTGCATAGACACATGACATTGGAAATGGAGTGGGTGGCGGGTCAGGTGGAAAATAATCTCCAGGTTCTCAGACAAGTTTCCTGGGAGAGGTGGAGGAAAAAAAAGGTCCTCTTCTCAGGAAATGATTCCTTGGGTCAACTGGAAACAAGGCACCTCTGACTGGAGGGAAAGGTGCCAACACAGAGCCAGAGCCAGTTGCTTGGTTTTCAGCATGGAGAGGTGAATCAGGCACATCAGAGTCCAAAGGAGGCATATTAGGAATTCTGTGTTCCTCTGGTCCCGATGCTCTACCACAATTTGAGTAAAACCTATCTTGCCTTTGTAGAGGAAGACGTGCATCAGAAGAATATGGTTGGCCTGGCGGAGGGATCATCAGCCTGCTGGCCTGTTCCCCTGGAGGAGAGAGGGGCCCATTCTGAGAAGGTGCTCTCTGAAAATTGGTGAACTTATGACAGCTGGATTCTCTTCCTGTACTGCTAGTCGCATGGTCCAGAGGATTCTCCAGGGCCCCTTGACCCTCTTCCTCCTCCCACTGGAGTGAAAGTTGAGAGTGTGAGTGCACCACTCTTTTCAAAATGAGGAGGTCTCCTTTCAGATGAAGGGTGACCTATTGGTGAGGGCCCATTTGGAGAAGGCTTTCTGCCCATTGCTGAGTTGGAAACATCCAGTGCATCATAGGGATCTTTTCCTACAAGTTCAAATCTCAGCTCCTTGTCAGTTAATTTTTGTCTGTTGCGTGCATTTTGTTTCCTGAAATAGCTGAGGTTTCTTTCAGCAATCCGAGCTGCCAACTCACTGGCATGTGCTTCTTTCTCAGAGGAAATAATCTTCCCCAGACAGGAATGAATGGTACTCTGCAATTGTTCTTCAAGATATTGGGCTCTCTTTCTGTAGGTCTCCAGCTCTTTTATCTTATGGCTCATCTTTTCTTCGACTTTGGAAAGTTTCTCCTCTTGCTCCACACGGTAGTTTTCCTCCACTCTTAATTTCCTGTGCAGTTTCATCGTATTTTCTTGATAGCGTTCCATCATGACTTTCAAGTTCTTCTGTAGGGTCTCATTCTCACTTTGCAGCTGTGCATTTTCTGACTGCAAGGATGCCTGTTCAGTCTGCAGACTTTTAAGGTGTTCTGTAAGGTCTTCCGTGGTTTTCTCCACTTCAGATGAGAAAGTACATTTTTGATTTCTTAAGATTTCTAAGGAGGCCTTTAGCTTATCACCATAAACCAGGTTCCTCAAAGCTCCTTTGGACTCATCCTCCAAGTGAGCACCAATTTCGGGTTCACTCGTCTTTCCCAGTTCCAGGTGACCACCATCCCTTTGGGCTCCCAGGCTTGGAGAAGATCTATCCTTCGTCTTCAGCAAGCATTCACTCAGAGACTCCATGTGATTTTCGGTGTCCCTTAGAACTTGTTCTCCAGCTACTTTAGAGTCCTCTAATATGATTTTTGCTTTATATTGGACACCTCCTTGTTCCCTCTGTGCTTCAGCTTCTCCTTGTATTGTTGGTCTCTGCGTTTGCGGAAGTAGGGATCCTTCATTCAAAACCTCTTTGATTGCCAGCTTCAGTTCTTCCTCATTCACTTGACAGAGTCTCCAGTTTGTTTTGGCTTCAGCTATTTGTGATCTGAGGGATTCAGATTCACCTTGGAGGGACTGTATCCCTCTTGATAGATGCGCCATCGTTTCATCCTGTTGACCATGTTTAGCCTTCTGTGCTTTGAGCTCTTCTTCTAGAAAGAGCATTTCAATGCCATGGCTGGATTCGGACCTATGCAGCTTTTCGTAGGTTGCCTCCAGCTGTTGTGCTTCCCTTGAACCCTTCTCAAACCTGCAATCCTTTAAAGATGAGTCTAAGCCTTTATGTTCTTTTTCAACAAGGCTCACTTTATCAAGAAGTCCACATTTTGCCTCAATAAGTCCAGCAAGATTTAGAGCCAGCCTTTTTTCTCTTCCCACGTAAAGCCTGCTACTAACCAACTGAAAAGCTCTCCAGAAAAGTGAGAGAACAGCAAAAAATCCAAGAGCTGTACACATCATCAACTCCCAAGGAAAGCCAGAAGGATGATGGCCTGGCTTCATGTCTTCGGACAATGCTGCCACAACCCTGGGTGCTTCTTCCAGAACCACCCACTAGTATGGCTGAGAGGCAGCCGTTGGCTCCTCCATCACACCAAGACAGCTTTGGCTCTTGCCACCACAACCACAGCCTGCCCAGGCAGGCCAACACAGGCTGTGGACACTCAGGTGTTTGGTCAGGAACTCCAACCTGCACCAGGCAACGGAGCAGACCACTGTGAGCCCCTTCAGGGGCTGAGCGTATGGTGGGTGGTGTGCGTATGGCGGTGGGAGCCATGATCAGGGGCTCCCAGGAGCCTTGTTGTCTCAACTGCCCATCAGGGGAGTCTTTTCCCCTTCCCTACCCAGTGCATCCTCAAGTGCCACATGTTTAGGTCCCTCCCACTCCAGCCAGAGAGAATTCCTCTCCATGCCACACACCCCTTGATTTGGTTTAGGCCAGGCCAAGGCGGGGTTAGTAGGAAGATTCCATCCAGTCATAATAACATTCAGTTTGATGTCACTCAAATTCTAAAGCTGACTAAACCGTTCAAACAGCTTTTATGGCCTATATTGGTCTTTGTGTCCCTTGCCTTTTGTTTGAGTGACTCAGTCCTTTTTCTGCCCTTGTGCTCTCCCTATTTCCTACCTTCCTTGCTTCCTACCCCCCTTCCTGGTTTTTCTCCTTTTCTTCTTCTTTCTTTTGTACCTCCATCCATCCCTCCAACTTTGCCTTCCTCCCTTCCAACTTTCTCTCTCCCTTCCCTCCCTTTTCTTTTCTTGCAAGTGTTTGGGGTGAAAGTCCATGGCAGGCCAGCCCCAAGCTAGGCAAGGTCACTGCCACTGAGCTACAACATCCCCAGACCTGCTGCCACTTCCTATGCAAGTAATTTGAATTCTCTCTAAAGAGAAACTCTCACATTAGTCTACTTTCAACGTAATTTCAGAAGAGTTGCTAACATGGGCATCAATCAGTTATGACAAGTCATTTTTGAAAAGCACGGCACAGCTAATGTTCCTCAAAAGAAGGAGTTGAAACTTTAGTTGGTTTTCAGGTCAGCATTTCTAGACTAGTACAAACCCTCCTAATCCTGATGTCTCCTTAGTCCTATGATTTCTTTAAGTGTCCCCTTTGCTCCTGTTCATGGAGTCATGTGTACAGAAATTATACCTGGTTCTATTGAACTCTACTTAATTCTTTCTCACCTCTGTGCTCCTTTTGCCAAGTCACTCCTCAACACTTACTGTAACCCTTTAAATTTTTTGTCCATTTTCATTTAAAAAACTCTTTCAAAAATTGAACCATTTCTCATGCAGATACAGTCTTCTTGATCTGCTATTAATCCCCCACTACTGACATTGTAAGTTATAGAAATGTACACTTCCAGACCGTTTTCAGATTTTTGATTTCTGTATATCTATCTGTCTGTCTATTTACAAACATAACATGGTATTCTGAAAGTATCGTTCTGCTTTTGGAGCTCTACATTGTGTTTTTCAGAAGCAGGCCTATTACACAGAGATGAATCCATGTTACCTAGATTGAGGTCAAACCGGAATGTGCACTCTGATTCCCATGATATTGTTCTCCCTACTAATGGACAGTTCAGTTATATCCAGACCTCACCACCTCCCCCATTAAGTAAAACCCTTGTGAAGAGACATGTAGATGCCTTTATGAACATATTGATAATTTTTCATGGCAGTGTTTTCCAAAAACCAGTTAGTAAAACCAATTTATTCCTTTGCAGCCTGAAATTACCTTCATTCCAGTTTACTGGTATAAGAACCGCAGTATATCAGCAACAATTCTCCAATAGTAGTTCAGGCAGAAGTCATTCTAGATAACAATCAGTGCCGGATCGTCCATGTATTTTACACAGCCCATGACAGGGGACATCCGTCCACTCGTTTAGAACAACTGATGTTTTATGCTGGCAATTTAGGTTTATTGAAAGGAGTGATAAGAAAACAGGTGAGACAGACTGATTAGATTCAGTATGTATGTTGGCTTTGTTTTTCGAGGCCTGAATTTTTCACATTTCAATTAATTGTAGGTTAAGTGTCAGGCAGATTCTTCACTGGGCTTCAAATGTGATAAAGTTGCTTCTTATTTTTAAGAAGGCCGTTGCAATCCTGCATTTATTTTACACCTCAGTGCTTGTTTCACATACAAGCACACACACCCACACACTACACACATCAACAAACACACAAACACATAATTAGAGCACATTTAACACTCAAATAAAGCTTTACCTACTAACTCATAACTAGGGTATTTTTTAAATAAGTATTGTGTCTTGGTCTCTACTGGGGAAACATTGTTCAATGTGAGTTCTCTGGTTTGTTGTAGGGCAGTGAATGTTCACTTGTTGGCAATGATATAGAAATGGGGAGTAAGGGTTTAAAAGATTTTACAGTAGGTAGGCAGAGTCAGAGTATGGACTCTAAGAATAAGAAATTGGGGAATTTCCTCTTTGTTTCTTCATTTCAATCTCCTAATAATTCATGTATATTTTCCAAAAGTCTCCCAGAAAACAAGGACTAGGTCAATCCACATATCAGTAAACCATAGCAGAATGCGATTCTGAATTTCATATAAACAGTCATAAAATCAAAAAGACAGGTGCTGGGGTTTTGGCTCAGCACTAGAGTGCTGGCTTCACACTTTCAAAGGTCCTGAGTTGGATCCCCAACACCATTTGTGAAGGGAATGAATGAACCAATGCATGAGTGTATGATGAATGAATTAAAGGTATAAGGAGGAGGAGGAGGAGGAGAAATAGAAGAAGATGATGAGTAATTTGACAGAAGGGAAAAAGGGGAGGAGAGTGAGTTTAAAGTGTGGTTTCCATTCCCACGCGTTAAATTACAGCAGATGGGATAGAGAGAGAAGATGGGAGAGCAGGAGAGGGGGGATAGTAGAGGCTAGAAATGGTAGCAGAACAACAGTTACTAATATGGCATTTTGTAAAAATGTAGATGTGTAAACAATGTGATTGTGCAATCTGTATATGGGGTGAAAATGGGAGTTCATAACTCACTTGAATCTAATGTAGGAAATATGGTATCTCAAGAGCTATGTAATGTTTTAAGCAACCAATATAAACAAGAGGTCTTCATTTTTCTTTGTAGTTGAGATCTCCTGTTTCCCTGACATGTTTAGTTGTGTTCTCTCCTTTAGTCCTCCCATGCTCTAGTTATTCTGATATGGAAAAACTAGCTGAAATGCCCAACCAGTCTGTAAATCAGTGACAATTCTTCATTAAGCCTAAAGTCACTTTACATTTGCTACAGTCATACTAAATGCACTTCTTTTTTGGGAGTTTAAAAGATATTTCCATCAGCTAGATTACACGTACCTAGAACTCCCATTCTTGTTTATTTAAGAGTGGCTTCATCAGATTAAAGGCTGTTCTCTGGAATAAAATAAAATAGGAATAATTTACTCAGAAGATTCCTACGTAAACCATCTTTATTTACAAAATACTATCTTAAGAATTATTGTTTCATTGAGCTTCAATTGGAGCCAAAGTATAGTCAATTAAGAAGTAAAAGCAGTTACTTAAAAACTAAAAATGAGAGATAAGTCAAATTACATTTGAAGAGAGAGCAACAGCATGAGGTTTCTTGTTTGGTTCTGGATGTTGAGTAACAGGCTCATTTGCAGGTGGAAGGAACCCTTCAGGGAACTCACTTGTACTTTCAGAATGGGGGTGTAGAGGGCTGAATTCCAGCTGTTGGGGGAAGATTGTGAGGAAAACCCCCTCCCTGCATAGACACATCACATTGGAAATGGAGTTTGTGGCTGGTCAGGTGGAAAATAATCTCCAGGTTCCCAGACAAGTTTCCTGGGAGAGGTGGAGGAAAAAAAAGGTCCTCTTCTCAGGAACTGAGTCCTTGGGTCAACTGGAAACAAGGCACCTCTGACTGGAGGGAAAGGTGCCAACACAAAGCCAGAGCCAGTTGCTTGGTTTTCAGCATGGAGTGGTGAATCAGGCACATCAGAGTCCAAAGGAGGCATATTAGGAATTCTGTGTTCTGCTGGTCCCGATGCTCTACCACAATTTGAGTAAAACCTATCTTGCCTTTGTAGAGGAAGACGTGCATCAGAAGAATATGGTTGGCCTGGCAGAGGGATCATCAGCCTGCTGGCCTGTTCCCCTGGAGGAGAGAGGGGCCCAGTCTGAGAAGGTGCTCTCTGAAAATCGGTGAACTTATGACAGCTGGATTCTCTTCCTTTACTGCTAGTCGCATGGTCCAAAGGATTCTCCAGGGCCCCTTGACCCTCTTCCTCCTCCCACTGGAGTGAAAGGTGAGCGTGTGAGTGGACCACTCATTTCAAAATGAGGAGGTCTCCTTTCAGATGAAGGGTGACCTATTGGTGATGGCCCATTTGGAGAAGGCTTTCTGCCCATTGCTGGGTTGGAAACATCCAGTGCATCATAGGGATCTTTTCCTACAAGTTCAAATCACAGCTCCTTCTCCGTTAATTTTTGTCTGTTGCGTGCATTTTGTTTCCTGAAATAGCTGAGGTTTCTTTCAGCAATCCGAGCTGCCAACTCACTGGCATGTGCTTCTTTCTCAGAGGAAATAATCTTCCCCAGACAGGAATGAATGGTACTTTGCAATTGTTCTTCAAGATATTGGGCTCTCTTTCTGTAGGTCTCCACCTCTTTTATCTTATGGCTCATCTTTTCTTCGACTTTGGAAAGTTTCTCCTCTTGCTCCACACGGTAGTTTTCCTCCACTCTTAATTTCCTGTGCAGTTTCATCGTATTTTCTTGATAGCGTTCCATCATGACTTTCAAGTTCTTCTGTAGGGTCTCATTCTCACTTTGCAGCTGTGCATTTTCTGACTGCAAGGATGCCTGTTCAGTCTGCAGACTTTTAAGGTGTTCTGTAAGGTCTTCCGTGGTTTTCTCCACTTCAGATGAGAAAGTACATTTTTGATTTCTTCCTCCTTCCAAGATTTCTAAGGAGGCCTTTAGCTTATCACCATAAACCAGGTTCCTCAAAGCTCCTTTGGACTCATCCTCCAAGTGAGCACCAATTTCGGGTTCACTCGTCTTTCCCAGTTCCAGGTGACCACCATCCCTTTGGGCTCCCAGGCTTGGAGAAGATCTATCCTTCGTCTTCAGCAAGCATTCACTCAGAGACTCCATGTGATTTTCGGTGTCCCTTAGAACTTGTTCTCCAGCTACTTTAGAGTCCTCTAATATGATTTTTGCTTTATATTGGACACCTCCTTGTTCCCTCTGTGCTTCAGCTTCTCCTTGTATTGTTGGTCTCTGCGTTTGCGGAAGTAGGGATCCTTCATTCAAAACCTCTTTGATTGCCAGCTTCAGTTCTTCCTCATTCACTTGAAAGAGTCTCCAGTTTGTTTTGGCTTCAGCTATTTGTGATCTGAGGGATTCAGATTCACCTTGGAGGGACTGTATCCCTCTTGATAGATGCGCCATCGTTTCATCCTGTTGACCATGTTTAGCCTTCTGTGCTTTGAGCTCTTCTTCTAGAAAGAGCATTTCAACGCCATGGCTGGATTCGGACCTATGCAGCTTTTCGTAGGTTGCCTCCAGCTGTTGTGCTTCCCTTGAACCCTTCTCAAACCTGCAATCCCTTTAAAGATGAGTCTAAGCCTTTATGTTCTTTTTCAACAAGGCTCACTTTATCAAGAAGTCCACATTTTGCCTCAATAAGTCCAGCAAGATTTAGAGCCAGCCTTTTTTCTCTTCCCACGTAAAGCCTGCTACTAACCGACTGAAAAGCTCTCCAGAAAAGTGAGAGAACAGCAAAAAATCCAAGAGCTGTACACATCATCAACTCCCAAGGAAAGCCAGAAGGATGATGGCCTGGCTTCATGTCTTCGGACAATGCTGCCACAACCCTGGGTGCTTCTTCCAGAACCACCCACTAGTATGGATGAGAGGCAGCCCTTGGCTCCTCCATCATTCCAAGACAGCTTTGGCTCTTGCCACCACAACCACAGCCTGCCCAGGCAGGCCAACACAGGCTGTGGACACTCAGGTGTTTGGTCAGGAACTCCAACCTGCACCAGGCAACGGAGCAGACCACTGTGAGCCCCTTCAGGGGCTGAGCGTATGGTGGGTGGTGTGCGTATGGCGGTGGGAGCCATGATCAGGGGCTCCCAGGAGCCTTGTTGTCTCAACTGCCCATCAGGGGAGTCTTGTCCCCTTCCCTACCCAGTGCATCCTCAAGTGCCACATGTTTAGGTCCCTCCCACTCCAGCCAGAGAGAATTCCTCTCCATGCCACCCACCCCTTGATTTGGTTTAGGCCAGACCAAGGCGGGGATAGTAGGAAGATTCCATCCAGTCATAATAACATTCAGTTTGATGTCACTCAAATTCTAAAGCTGACTAAACCGTTCAAACAGCTTTTATGGCCTATATTGGTCTTTGTGTCCCTTGCCTTTTGTTTGAGTGACTCAGTCCTTTTTCTGCCCTTGTGCTCTCCCTATTTCCTACCTTCCTTGCTTCCTTCCCCCCTTCCTGGTTTTTCTCCTTTTCTTCTTCCTTCTTTTGTACCTCCATCCATCCCTCCAACTTTGCCTTCCTCCCTTCCAACTTTCTCTCTCCCTTCCCTCCCTTTTCTTTTCTTGCAAGTGTTTGGGGTGAAAGTCCATGGCAGGCCAGCCCCAAGCTAGGCAAGGTCACTGACACTGAGCTACAACATCCCCAGACCTGCTGCCACTTCCTATGCAAGTAATTTGAATTCTCTCTAAAGAGAAACTCTCACATTAGTCTACTTTCAACGTAATTTCAGAAGAGTTGCTAACATGGGCATCAATCAGTTATGACAAGTCATTTTTGAAAAGCACGGCACAGCTAATGTTCCTCAAAAGAAGGAGTTGAAACTTTAGTTGGTTTTCAGGTCAGCATTTCTAGACTAGTACAAACCCTCCTAATCCTGATCTCTCCTTAGTCCTATGATTTCTTTAAGTGTCCCCTTTGCTCCTGTTCATGAGGTCATGTGTACAGAAATTATACCTGGTTCTACTGAACTCTACTTAATTCTTTCTCACCTCTGTGCTCCTTTTGCCAAGTCACTCCTCAACACTTACTGTAACCCTTTAAATTTTTTGTCCATTTTCATTTAAAAAACTCTTTCAAAAATTGAACCATTTCTCATGCAGATACAGTCTTCTTGATCTGCTATTAATCCCCCACTACTGACATTGTAAGTTATAGAAATGTACACTTCCAGACCGTTTTCAGATTTTTGATTTCTGTATATCTATCTGTCTGTCTATTTACAAACATAACATGGTATTCTGAAAGTATCGTTCTGCTTTTGGAGCTCTACATTGTGTTTTTCAGAAGCAGGCCTATTACACAGAGATGAATCCATGTTACCTAGATTGAGGTCAAACCGGAATGTGCACTCTGATTCCCATGATATTGTTCTACCTACTAATGGACAGTTCAGTTATATCCAGACCTCACCACGTCCCCCATTAAGTAAAACCCTTGTGAAGAGACATGTAGATGCCTTTATGAACATATTGATAATTTTTCATGGCAGTGTTTTCCAAAAACCAGTTAGTAAAATCAATTTATTCCTTTGCAGCCTGAAATTACCTTCATTCCAGTTTACTGGTATAAGAACCGCAGTATATCAGCAACAATTCTCCAATAGTAGTTCAGGCAGAAGTCATTCTAGATAACAATCAGTGCAGGATCGTCCATGTATTTTACACAGCCCATGACAGGGGACATCCGTCCACTCGTTTAGAACAACTGATGTTTTATGCTGGCAATTTAGGTTTATTGAAAGGAGTGATAAGAAAACAGGTGAGACAGACTGATTAGATTCAGTATGTATGTTGGCTTTGTTTTTCGAGGCCTGAATTTTTCACATTTCAATTAATTGTAGGTTAAGTATCAGGCAGATTCTTCACTGGGCTTCAAATGTGATAAAGTAGCTTCTTATTTTTAAGAAGGCCGTTGCAATCCTGCATTTATTTTACACCTCAGTGCTTGTTTCACACACAAGCACACACACCCACACACCACACACATCAACAAACACACAAGCACATAATTAGAGCACATTTAACACTCAAATAAAGCTTTACCTACTAACTCATAACTAGGGTATTTTTTTTAATAAGTATTGTGTCTTGGTCTCTACTGGGGAAACATTGTTCAATGTGAGTTCTCTGGTTTGTTGTAGGGCAGTGAATGTTCACTTGTTGTCAATGATATAGAAAAGGGGAGTAAGGGTTTAAAAGTTTTTACAGTAGGTAGGCACAGTCAGAGTATGGAATAAGAAATTGGGGAATTTCCTCTTTGTTTCTTCATTTCAATCTCCTAATAATTCATGTATATTTTCCAAAAGTCTCCCAGAAAACAAGGATTAGGTCAATCCACATATCCATGAACCATAGCAGAATGCGATTCTGAATTTCATATAAACAGTCATAAAATCAAAAAGACAGGTGCTGGGGTTTTGGCTCAGCACTAGAGTGCTGGCTTCACACTTTCAAAGGTCCTGAGTTGGATCCCCAACACCATATGTGAAAGGAATGAATGAACCAATGCATGAGTGTATGATGAATGAATTAAAGGTATAAGGAGGAGGAGGAGGAGGAGAAATAGAAGAAGATGATGAGTAATTTGACAGAAGGGAAAAAGGGGAGGAGAGTGAGTTTAAAGTGTGGTTTCCAATTCCCAAGCGTTAAATTACAGCAGATGGGATAGAGAGAGAAAATGGGAGGGCAGGAGAGGGAGGATAGTAGAGGCTAGAAAAGGTAGCAGAATACAACAGTTAATAATATGGCATTTTGTAAAAATGTGGATGTGTAAACAATGTGATTGTGCAATCTGTATATGGGGTGAAAATGGGAGTTCATAACTCACTTGAATCTAATGTAGGAAATATGGTATCTCAAGAGCTATGTAATGTTTTAAGCAACCAATATAAACAAGAGGTCTTCATTTTTCTTTGAAGTTGACATCTCCTGTTTCCCTGACATGTTTAGTTGTGTTCTCTCCTTTAGTCCTCCCATGCTCTAGTTATTCTGATATGGAAAAACTAGCTGAAATGCCCAACCAGTCTGTAAATCAGTGACAATTCTTCATTAAGCCTAAAGTCACTTTACATTTGCTACAGTCATACTAAATGCACTTCTTTTTTGGGAGTTTCAAAGATATTTCCATCAGCTAGATTACAAGTACCTAGAACTCCCATTCTTGTTTATGTAAGAGTGGCTTCATCAGATTAAATGCTGTTCTCTGGAATAAAATAAAATAGGAATAATTTACTCAGAAGATTCCTATGTAAACCATCTTTATTTACAAAATACTATCTTAAGAATTATTGTTTCCTTGAGCTTCAATTGGAGCCAAAGTATAGTCCATTACTGAAGTAAAAGCAGTTACTTAAAAACTAAAAATGAGAGATAAGTCAAATTACATTTGAAGAGAGAGCAACAGCATGAGGTTTCTTGTTTTGTTCTGGATGTTGAGTAACAGGCTCATTTGCAGGTGGAAAGAACCCTTCAGGAAACTCACTTGTACTTTCAGAATGGGGGTGTAGAGGGCTGAATTCCAGCTGTTGGGGGAAGATTGTGAGGAAAACCCCCTCCCTGCATAGACACATCACATTGGAAATGGAGTGGGTGGCGGGTCAGGTGGAAAATAATCTCCAGGTTTCCAGACAAGTTTCCTGGGAGAGGTGGAGGAAAAAAAAGGTCCTCTTCTCAGGAACTGACTCCTTGGGTCAACTGGAAACAAGGCACCTCTGACTGGAGGGAAAGGTGCCAACACAGAGCCAGAGCCAGTTGCTTGGTTTTCAGCATGGAGAGGTGAATCAGGCACATCAGAGTCCAAAGGAGGCATATTAGGAATTCTGTGTTCTGCTGGTCCCGATGCTCTACCACAATTTGAGTAAAACCTATCTTGCCTTTGTAGAGGAAGACGTGCATCAGAAGAATATGGTTGGCCTGGCGGAGGGATCATCAGCCTGCTGGCCTGTTCCCCTGGAGGAGAGAGGGGCCCAGTCTGAGAAGGTGCTCTCTGAAAATCGGTGAACTTATGACAGCTGGATTCTCTTCCTTTACTGCTAGTCGCATGGTCCAGAGGATTCTCCAGGGCCCCTTGACCCTCTTCCTCCTCCCACTGGAGTGAAAGTTGAGAGTGTGAGTGGACCACTCTTTTCAAAATGAGGAGGTCTCCTTTCAGATGAAGGGTGACCTATTGGTGAGGGCCCATTTGGAGAAGGCTTTCTGCCCATTGCTGAGTTGGAAACATCCAGTGCATCATAGGGATCTTTTGCTACAAGTTCAAATCTCAGCTCCTTCTTAGTTAATTTTTGTCTGTTGCGTGCATTTTGTTTCCTGAAATAGCTGAGGTTTCTTTCAGCAATCCGAGCTGCCAACTCACTGGCATGTGCTTCTTTCTCAGAGGAAATAATCTTCCCCAGACAGGAATGAATGGTACTCTGCAATTGTTCTTCAAGATATTGGGCTCTCTTTCTGTAGGTCTCCAGCTCTTTTATCTTATGGCTCATCTTTTCTTCGACTTTGGAAAGTTTCTCCTCTTGCTCCACACGGTAGTTTTCCTCCACTCTTAATTTCCTGTGCAGTTTCATCTTATTTTCTTGATAGCGTTCCATCATGACTTTCAAGTTCTTCTGTAGGGTCTCATTCTCACTTTGCAGCTGTGCATTTTCTGACTGCAAGAATGCCTGTTCAGTCTGCAGCCTTTTAAGGTGTTCTGTAAGGTCTTCCGTGGTTTTCTCCACTTCAGATGAGAAAGTACATTTTTGATTTCTTCCTCCTTCCAAGATTTCTAAGGAGGCCTTTAGCTTATCACCATAAACCAGGTTCCTCAAAGCTCCTTTGGACTCATCCTCCAAGTGAGCACCAATTTCGGGTTCACTCGTCTTTCCCAGTTCCAGGTGACCACCATCCCTTTGGGCTCCCAGGCTTGGAGAAGATCTATCCTTCGTCTTCAGCAAGCATTCACTCAGAGACTCCATGTGATTTTCGGTGTCCCTTAGAACTTGTTCTCCAGCTACTTTAGAGTCCTCTAATATGATTTTTGCTTCATATTGGACACCTCCTTGTTCCCTCTGTGCTTCAGCTTCTCCTTGTATTGTTGGTCTCTGCGTTTGCGGAAGTAGGGATCCTTCATTCAAAACCTCTTTGATTGCCAGCTTCAGTTCTTCCTCATTCACTTGAAAGAGTCTCCAGTTTGTTTTGGCTTCAGCTATTTGTGATCTGAGGGATTCAGATTCACCTTGGAGGGACTGTATCCCTCTTGATAGATGCGCCATCGTTTCATCCTGTTGACCATGTTTAGCCTTATGTGCTTTGAGCTCTTCTTCTAGAAAGAGCATTTCAACGCCATGGCTGGATTCGGACCTATGCAGCTTTTCGTAGGTTGCCTCCAGCTGTTGTGCTTCCCTTGAACCCTTCTCAAACCTGCAATCCCTTTAAAGATGAGTCTAAGCCTTTATGTTCTTTTTCAACAAGGCTCACTTTATCAAGAAGTCCACATTTTGCCTCATTAAGTCCAGCAAGATTTAGAGCCAGCCTTTTTTCTCTTCCCACGTAAAGCCTGCTACTAACCGACTGAAAAGCTCTCCAGAAAAGTGAGAGAACAGCAAAAAATCCAAGAGCTGTACACATCATCAACTCCCAAGGAAAGCCAGAAGGAAGATGGCCTGGCTTCATGTCTTCGGACAATGCTGCCACAACCCTGGGTGCTTCTTCCAGAACCACCCACTAGTATGGCTGAGAGGCAGCCCTTGGCTCCTCCATCATGCCAAGACAGCTTTGGCTCTTGCCACCACAACCACAGCCTGCCCAGGCAGGCCAACACAGGCTGTGGACACTCAGGTGTTTGGTCAGGAACTCCAACCTGCACCAGGCAACGGAGCAGACCACTGTGAGCCCCTTCAGGGGCTGAGCGTATGGTGGGTGGTGTGCGTATGGCGGTGGGAGCCATGATCAGGGGCTCCCAGGAGCCTTGTTGTCTCAACTGCCCATCAGGGGAGTCTTGTCCCCTTCCCTACCCAGTGCATCCTCAAGTGCCACATGTTTAGGTCCCTCCCCCTCCAGCCAGAGAGAATTCCTCTCCATGCCACCCACCCCTTGATTTGGTTTAGGCCAGACCAAGGCGGGGATAGTAGGAAGATTCCAACCAGTCATAATAACATTCAGTTTGATGTCACTCAAATTCTAAAGCTGACTAAACCGTTCAAACAGCTTTTATGGCCTATATTGGACTTTGTGTCCCTTGCCTTTTGTTTGAGTGACTCAGTCCTTTTACTGCCCTTGTGCTCTCCCTATTTCCTACCTTCCTTGCTTCCTTCCCCCTTTCCTGGTTTTTCTCCTTTTCTTCTTCCTTCTTTTGTACCTCCATCCATCCCTCCAACTTTGCCTTCCTCCCTTCCAACTTTCTCTCTCCCTTCCCTCCCTTTTCTTTTCTTGCAAGTGTTTGGGGTGAAAGTCCATGGCAGGCCAGCCCCAAGCTAGGCAAGGTCACTGCCACTGAGCTACAACATCCCCAGACCTGCTGCCACTTCCTATGCAAGTAATTTGAATTCTCTCTAAAGAGAAACTCTCACATTAGTCTACTTTCAACGTAATTTCAGAAGAGTCGCTAACATGGGCATCAATCAGTTATGACAAGTCATTTTTGAAAAGCACGGCACAGCTAATGTTCCTCAAAAGAAGGAGTTGAAACTTTAGTTGGTTTTCAGGTCAGCATTTCTAGACTAGTACAAACCCTCCTAATCCTGATCTCTCCTAAGTCCTATGACTTCTTTAAGTGTCCCCTTTGCTCCTCTTCATGGAGTCATGTGTACAGAAATTATACCTGGTTCTATTGAACTCTACTTAATTCTTTCTCACCTCTGTGCTCCTTTTGCCAAGTCACTCCTCAACACTTACTGTAACCCTTTAAATTTTTTGTCCATTTTCATTTTAAAAACTCTTTCAAAAATTGAACCATTTCTCATGCAGATACAGTCTTCTTGATCTGCTATTAATCCCCCACTACTGACATTGTAAGTTATAGAAATGTACACTTCCAGACCGTTTTCAGATTTTTGATTTCTGTATATCTATCTGTCTGTCTATTTACAAACATAACATGGTATTCTGAAAGTATCGTTCTGCTTTTGGAGCTCTACATTGTGTTTTTCAGAAGCAGGCCTATTACACAGAGATGAATCCATGTTACCTAGATTGAGGTCAAACCGGAATGTGCACTCTGATTCCCATGATATTGTTCTACCTACTAATGGACAGTTCAGTTATATCCAGACCTCACCACCTCCCCCATTAAGTAAAACCCTTGTGAAGAGACATGTAGATGCCTTTATGAACATATTGATAATTTTTCATGGCAGTGTTTTCCAAAAACCAGTTAGTAAAATCAATTTATTCCTTTGCAGCCTGAAATTACCTTCATTCCAGTTTGCTGGTATAAGAACCGCAGTATATCAGCAACAATTCTCCAATAGTAGTTCAGGCAGAAGTCATTCTAGATAACAATCAGTGCCGGATCGTCCATGTGTTTTACACAGCCCATGACAGGGGACATCCGTCCACTCGTTTAGAACAACTGATGTTTTATGCTGGCAATTTAGGTTTATTGAAAGGAGTGATTAGAAAACAGGTGAGACAGACTGATTAGATTCAGTATGTATGTTGGCTTTGTTTTTCGAGGCCTGAATTTTTCACATTTCAATTAATTGTAGGTTAAGTATCAGGCAGATTCTTCACTGGGCTTCAAATGTGATAAAGTTTCTTCTTATTTTTAAGAAGGCCGTTGCAATCCTGCATTTATTTTACACCTCAGTGCTTGTTTCACACACAAGCACACACACCCACACACCACACACATCAACATACACACAAATACATAATTAGAGCACATTTAACACTCAAATAAAGCTTTACCTACTAACTCATAACTAGGGTATTTTTTAAATAAGTATTGTGTCTTGGTCTCTACTGGGGAAACATTGTTCAATGTGAGTTCTCTGGTTTGTTGTAGGGCAGTGAATGTTCACTTGTTGGCAATGATATAGAAATGGGGAGTAAGGGTTTAAAAGTTTTTACAGTAGGTAGGCAGAGTCAGAGTATGGACTCTAAGAATAAGAAATTGGGGAATTTCCTCTTTGTTTCTTCATTTCAATCTCCTAAAAATTCATGTATATTTTCCAAAAGTCTCCCAGAAAACAAGGACTAGGTCAATCCACATATCCATGAACCATAGCAGAATGCGATTCTGAATTTCATATAAACAGTCATAAAATCAAAAAGACAGGTGCTGGGGTTTTGGCTCAGCACTAGAGTGCTGGCTTCACACTTTCAAAGGTCCTGAGTTGGATCCCCAACACCATATGTGAAAGGAATGAATGAACCAATGCATGAGTGTATGATGAATGAATTAAAGGTATAAGGAGGAGGAGAAATAGAAGAAGATGATGAGTAATTTGACAGAAGGGAAAAAGGGGAGGAGAGTGAGTTTAAAGTGTGGTTTCCAATTCCCAAGCGTTAAATTACAGCAGATGGGATAGAGAGAGAAGATGGGAGGGCAGGAGAGGGGGGATAGTAGAGGCTAGAAAAGGTAGCAGAATTCAACAGTTACTAATATGGCATTTTGTAAAAATGTGGATGTGTAAACAATGTGATTGTGCAATCTGTATATGGGGTGAAAATGGGAGTTCATAACTCACTTGAATCTAATGTAGGAAATATGGTATCTCAAGAGCTATGTAATGTTTTCAGCAACCAATATAAACAAGAGGTCTTCATTTTTCTTTGTAGTTGAGATCTCCTGTTTCGCTGACATGTTTAGTTGTGTTCTCTCCTTTAGTCCTCCCATGCTCTAGTTATTCTGATATGGAAAAACTGGCTGAAATGCCCAACCAGTCTGCAAATCAGTGACAATTCTTCATTAAGCCTAAAGTCACTTTACATTTGCTACAGTCATACTAAATGCACTTCTTTTTTGGGAGTTTAAAAGATATTTCCATCAGCTAGATTACAAGTACCTAGAACTCCCATTCTTGTTTATGTAAGAGAGGCTTCATGAGATTAAATGCTGTTCTCTGGAATAAAATAAAATAGGAATAATTTACTCAGAAGATTCCTACGTAAACCATCTTTATTTACAAAATACTATCTTAAGAATTATTGTTTCATTGAGCTTCAATTGGAGCCAAAGTATAGTCAATTACTGATGTAAAAGCAGTTACTTAAAAACTAAAAATGAGAGATAAGTCAAATTACATTTGAAGAGAGAGCAACAGCATGAGGTTTCTTGTTTGGTTCTGGATGTTGAGTAACAGGCTCATTTGCAGGTGGAAGGAACCCTTCAGGGAACTCACTTGTACTTTCAGAATGGGGGTGTAGAGGGCTGAATTCCAGCTGTTGGGGGAAGATTGTGAGGAAAACCCCCTCCCTGCATAGACACATCACATTGGAAATGGAGTGGGTGGCGGGTCAGGTGGAAAATAATCTCCAGGTTCCCAGACAATTTTCCTGGGAGAGGTGGAGGAAAAAAAAAGGTCCTCTTCTCAGAAACTGACTCCTTGGGTCAACTGGAAACAAGGCACCTCTGACTGGAGGGAAAGGTGCCAACACAGAGCCAGAGCCAGTTGCTTGGTTTTCAGCATGGAGAGGTGAATCAGGCACATCAGAGTCCAAAGGAGGCATATTAGGAATTCTGTGTTCTGCTGGTCCCGATGCTCTACCACAATTTGAGTAAAACCTATCTTGCCTTTGTAGAGGAAGACGTGCATCAGAAGAATATGGTTGGCCTGGCAGAGGGATCATCAGCCTGCTGGCCTGTTCCCCTGGAGGAGAGAGGGGCCCAGTCTGAGAAGGTGCTCTCTGAAAATCGGTGAACTTATGACAGCTGGATTCTCTTCCTGTACTGCTAGTCGCATGGTCCAGAGGATTCTCCAGGGCCCCTTGACCCTCTTCCTCCTCCCACTGGAGTGAAAGTTGAGAGTGTGAGTGGACCACTCTTTTCAAAATGAGGAGGTCTCCTTTCAGATGAAGGGTGACCTATTGGTGAGGGCCCATTTGCAGAAGGCTTTCTGCCCATTGCTGAGTTGGAAACATCCAGTGCATCATAGGGATCTTTTCCTACAAGTTCAAATCTCAGCTCCTTCTCCGTTAATTTTTGTCTGTTGCATGCATTTTGTTTCCTGAAATAGCTGAGGTTTCTTTCAGCAATCTGAGCTGCCAACTCACTGGCATGTGCTTCTTTCTCAGAGGAAATAATCTTCCCCAGACAGGAATGAATGGTACTCTGCAATTGTTCTTCAAGATATTGGGCTCTCTTTCTGTAGGTCTCCAGCTCTTTTATCTAATGGCTCATCTTTTCTTCGACTTTGGAAAGTTTCTCCTCTTGCTCCACACGGTAGTTTTCCTCCACTCTTAATTTCCTGTGCAGTTTCATCGTATTTTCTTGATAGCGTTCCATCATGACTTTCAAGTTCTTCTGTAGGGTCTCATTCTCACTTTGCAGCTGTGCATTTTCTGACTGCAAGGATGCCTGTTCAGTCTGCAGACTTTTAAGGTGTTCTGTAAGGTCTTCCGTGGTTTTCTCCACTTCAGATGAGAAAGTACATTTTTGATTTCTTCCTCCTTCCAAGATTTCTAAGGAGGCCTTTAGCTTATCACCATAAACCAGGTTCCTCAAAGCTCCTTTGGACTCATCCTCCAAGTGAGCACCAATTTCGGGTTCACTCGTCTTTCCCAGTTCCAGGTGACCACCATCCCTTTGGGCTCCCAGGCTTGGAGAAGATCTATCCTTCGTCTTCAGCAAGCATTCACTCAGAGACTCCATGTGATTTTCGGTGTCCCTTAGAACTTGTTCTCCAGCTACTTTAGAGTCCTCTAATATGATTTTTGCTTTATATTGGACACCTCCTTGTTCTCTCTGTGCTTCAGCTTCTCCTTGTATTGTTGGTCTCTGCGTTTGCGGAAGTAGGGATCCTTCATTCAAAACCTCTTTGATTGCCAGCTTCAGTTCTTCCTCATTCACTTGAAAGAGTCTCCAGTTTGTTTTGGCTTCAGCTATTTGTGATCTGAGGGATTCAGATTCACCTTGGAGGGACTGTATCCCTCTTGATAGATGCGCCAGCGTTTCATCCTGTTGACCATGTTTAGCCTTCTGTGCTTTGAGCTCTTCTTCTAGAAAGAGCATTTCAACGCCATGGCTGGATTCGGACCTATGCAGCTTCTCGTAAGTTGCCTCCAGCTGTTGTGCTTCCCTTGAACCCTTCTCAAACCTGCAATCCTTTAAAGATGAGTCTAAGCCTTTATGTTCTTTTTCAACAAGGCTCACTTTATCAAGAAGTCCACATTTTGCCTCAATAAGTCCAGCAAGATTTAGAGCCAGCCTTTTTTCTCTTCCCACGTAAAGCCTGCTACTAACCGACTGAAAAGCTCTCCAGAAAAGTGAGAGAACAGCAAAAAATCCAAGAGCTGTACACATCATCAACTCCCAAGGAAAGCCAGAAGGAAGATGGCCTGGCTTCATGTCTTCGGACAATGCTGCCACAACCCTGGGTGCTTCTTCCAGAACCACCCACTAGTATGGCTGAGAGGCAGCCCTTGGCTCCTCCATCACGCCAAGACAGCTTTGGCTCTTGCCACCACAACCACAGCCTGCCCAGGCAGGCCAACACAGGCTGTGGACACTCAGGTGTTTGGTCAGGAACTCCAACCTGCACCAGGCAACGGAGCAGACCACTGTGAGCCCCTTCAGGGGCTGAGCGTATGGTGGGTGGTGTGCGTATGGCGGTGGGAGCCATGATCAGGGGCTCCCAGGAGCCTTGTTGTCTCAACTGCCCATCAGGGGAGTCTTGTCCCCTTCCCTACCCAGTGCATCCTCAAGTGCCACATGTTTAGGTCCCTCCCACTCCAGCCAGAGAGAATTCCTCTCCATGCCACCCACCCCTTGATTTGGTTTAGGCCAGGCCAAGGCGGGGTTAGTAGGAAGATTCCATCCAGTCATAATAACATTCAGTTTGATGTCACTCAAATTCTAAAGCTGACTAAACCGTTCAAACAGCTTTTATGGCCTATATTGGTCTTTGTGTCCCTTGCCTTTTGTTTGAGTGACTCAGTCCTTTTTCTGCCCTTGTGCTCTCCCTATTTCCTACCTTCCTTGCTTCCTTCCCCCCTTCCTGGTTTTTCTCCTTTTCTTCTTCCTTCTTTTGTACCTCCATCCATCCCTCCAACTTTGCCTTCCTCCCTTCCAACTTTCTCTCTCCCTTCCCTCCCTTTTCTTTTCTTGCAAGTGTTTGGGGTGAAAGTCCATGGCAGGCCAGCCCCAAGCTAGGCAAGGTCACTGCCACTGAGCTACAACATCCCCAGACCTGCTGCCACTTTCTATGCAAGTAATTTGAATTCTCTCTAAAGAGAAACTCTCACATTAGTCTACTTTCAACGTAATTTCAGAAGAGTTGCTAACATGGGCATCAATCAGTTATGACAAGTCATTTTTGAAAAGCACGGCACAGCTAATGTTCCTCAAAAGAAGGAGTTGAAACTTTAGTTGGTTTTCAGGTCAGCATTTCTAGACTAGTACAAACCCTCCTAATCCTGATCTCTCCTTAGTCCTATGATTTCTTTAAGTGTCCCCTTTGCTCCTGTTCATGGAGTCATGTGTACAGAAATTATACCTGGTTCTATTGAACTCTACTTAATTCTTTCTCACCTCTGTGCTCCTTTTGCCAAGTCACTCCTCAACACTTACTGTAACCCTTTAAATTTTTTGTCCATTTTCATTTAAAAAACTCTTTCAAAAATTGAACCATTTCTCATGCAGATACAGTCTTCTTGATCTGCTATTAATCCCCCACTACTGACATTGTAAGTTATAGAAATGTACACTTCCAGACCGTTTTCAGATTTTTGATTTCTGTATATCTATCTGTCTGTCTATTTACAAACATAACATGGTATTCTGAAAGTATCGTTCTGCTTTTGGAGCTCTACATTGTGTTTTTCAGAAGCAGGCCTATTACACAGAGATGAATCCATGTTACCTAGATTGAGGTCAAACCGGAATGTGCACTCTGATTCCCATGATATTGTTCTACCTACTAATGGACAGTTCAGTTATATCCAGACCTCACCACCTCCCCCATTAAGTAAAACCCTTGTGAAGAGACATGTAGATGCCTTTATGAACATATTGATAATTTTTCATGGCAGTGTTTTCCAAAAACCAGTTAGTAAAATCAATTTATTCCTTTGAAGCCTGAAATTACCTTCATTCCAGTTTACTGGTATAAGAACCGCAGTATATCAGCAACAATTCTCCAATAGTAGTTCAGGCAGAAGTCATTCTAGATAACAATCAGTGCCGATCGTCCATGTATTTTACACAGCCCATGACAGGGGACATCCGTCCACTCGTTTTGAACAACTGATGTTTTATGCTGGCAATTTAGGTTTATTGAAAGGAGTGATAAGAAAACAGGTGAGACAGACTGATTAGATTCAGTATGTATGTTGGCTTTGTTTTTCGAGGCCTGAATTTTTCACATTTCAATTAATTGTAGGTTAAGTATCAGGCAGATTCTTCACTGGGCTTCAAATGTGATAAAGTTGCTTCTTATTTTTAAGAAGGCCGTTGCAATCCTGCATTTATTTTACACCTCAGTGCTTGTTTCACACACAAGCACACACACCCACACACCACACACATCAACAAACACACAAACACATTATTAGAGCACATTTAACACTCAAATAAAGCTTTACCTACTAACTCATAACTAGGGTATTTTTTTAATAAGTATTGTGTCTTGGTCTCTACTGGGGAAACATTGTTCAATGTGAGTTCTCTGGTTTGTTGTAGGGCAGTGAATGTTCACTTGTTGGCAATGATATAGAAATGGGGAGTAAGGGTTTAAAAGTTTTTACAGTAGGTAGGCAGAGTCAGAGTATGGACTCTAAGAATAAGAAATTGGGGAATTTCCTCTTTGTTTCTTCATTTCAATCTCCTAATAATTCATGTATATTTTCCAAAAGTCTCCCAGAAAACAAGGACTAGGTCAATCCACTTATCAGTAAACCATAGCAGAATGCGATTCTGAATTTCATATAAACAGTCATAAAATCAAAAAGACAGGTGCTGGGGTTTTGGCTCAGCACTAGAGTGCTGGCTTCACACTTTCAAAGGTCCTGAGTTGGATCCCCAACACCATATGTGAAAGGAATGAATGAACCAATGCATGAGTGTATGATGAATGAATTAAAGGTATAAGGAGGAGGAGAAATAGAAGAAGATGATGAGTAATTTGACAGAAGGGAAAAAGGAGAGGAGAGTGAGTTTAAAGTGTGGTTTCCAATTCCCAAGCGTTAAATTACAGCAGATGGGATAGAGAGAGATGATGGGAGGGCAGGAGAGGGGGGATAGTAGAGGCTAGAAAAGGTAGCAGAATACAACAGTTACTAATATGGCATTTTGTAAAAATGTGGATGTGTAAACAATGTGATTGTGCAATCTGTATATGGGGTGAAAATGGGAGTTCATAACTCACTTGAATCTAATGTAGGAAATATGGTATCTCAAGAGCTATGTAATGTTTTAAGCAACCAATATAAACAAGAGGTCTTCATTTTTCTTTGTAGTTGAGATCTCCTGTTTCCCTGACATGTTTAGTTGTGTTCTCTCCTTTAGTCCTCCCATGCTCTAGTTATTCTGATATGGAAAAACTGGCTGAAATGACCAACCAGTCTGTAAATCAGTGACAATTCTTCATTAAGCCTAAAGTCACTTTACATTTGCTACAGTCATACTAAATGCACTTCTTTTTTGGGAGTTTCAAAGATATTTCCATCAGCTAGATTACAAGTACCTAGAACTCCCATTCTTGTTTATGTAAGAGTGGCTTCATCAGATTAAATGCTGTTCTCTGGAATAAAATAAAATAGGAATAATTTACTCAGAAGATTCCTACGTAAACCATCTTTATTTACAAAATACTATCTTAAGAATTATTGTTTCATTGAGCTTCAATTGGAGGCAAAGTATAGTCAATTACTGAAGTAAAAGCAGTTACTTAAAAACTAAAAATGAGAGATAAGTCAAATTACATTTGAAGAGAGAGCAACAGCATGAGGTTTCTTGTTTGGTTCTGGATGTTGAGTAACAGGCTCATTTGCAGGTGGAAGAAACCCTTCAGGGAACTCACTTTTACTTTCAGAATGGGGGTGTAGAGGGCTGAATTCCAGCTGTTGGGGGAAGATTGTGAGGAAAACCCCCTCCCTGCATAGACACATCACATTGGAAATGGAGTGGGTGGCGGGTCAGGTGGAAAATAATCTCCAGGTTCCCAGACAAGTCTCCTGGGAGAGGTGGAGGAAAAAAAAGGTCCTCTTCTCAGGAACAGACTCCTTGGGTCAACTGGAAACAAGGCACCTCTGACTGGAGGGAAAGGTGCCAACACAGAGCCAGAGCCAGTTGCTTGGTTTTCAGCATGGAGATGTGAATCAGGCACATCAGAGTCCAAAGGAGGCATATTAGGAATTCTGTGTTCTGCTGGTCCCGATGCTCTACCACAATTTGAGTAAAACCTATCTTGCCTTTGTAGAGGAAGACGTGCATCAGAAGAATATGGTTGGCCTGGCGGAGGGATCATCAGCCTGCTGGCCTGTTCCCCTGGAGGAGTGAGGGGCCCAGTCTGAGAAGGTGCTCTCTGAAAATCGGTGAACTTATGACAGCTGGATTCTCTTCCTTTACTGCTAGTCGCATGGTCCAGAGGATTCTCCAGGGCCCCTTGACCCTCTTCCTCCTCCCACTGGAGTGAAAGGTGAGAGTGTGAGTGGACCACTCTTTTCAAAATGAGGAGGTCTCCTTTCAGATGAAGGGTGACCTATTGGTGAGGGCCCATTTGGAGAAGGCTTTCTGCCCATTGCTGAGTTGGAAACATCCAGTGCATCATAGGGATCTTTTCCTACAAGTTCAAATCTCAGCTCCTTCTCAGTTAATTTTTGTCTGTTGCGTGCATTTTGTTTCCTGAAATAGCTGAGGTTTCTTTCAGCAATCCATGCTGCCAACTCACTGGCATGTGCTTCATTCTCAGAGGAAACAATCTTCCCCAGACAGGAATGAATGGTACTCTGCAATTGTTCTTCAATATATTGGGCTCTCTTTCTGTAGGTCTCCAGCTCTTTTATTGTATGGCTCATCTTTTCTTCGACTTTGGAAAGTTTCTCCTCTTGCTCCACACGGTAGTTTTCCTCCACTCTTAATTTCCTGTGCAGTTTCATCGTATTTTCTTGATAGCGTTCCATCACGACTTTCAAGTTCTTCTGTAGGGTCTCATTCTCACTTTGCAGCTGTGCATTTTCTGACTGCAAGGATGCCTGTTCAGTCTGCAGACTTTTAAGGTGTTCTGTAAGGTCTTCCGTGGTTTTCTCCACTTCAGATGAGAAAGTACATTTTTGATTTCTTCCTCCTTCCAAGATTTCTAAGGAGGCCTTTAGCTTATCACCATAAACCAGGTTCCTCAAAGCTCCTTTGGACTCATCCTCCAAGTGAACACCAATTTCGGGTTCACTCGTCTTTCCCAGTTCCAGGTGACAACCATCCCTTTGGGCTCCCAGGCTTGGAGAAGATCTATCCTTCGTCTTCAGCAAGCATTCACTCAGAGACTCCATGTGATTTTCGGTGTCCCTTAGAACTTGTTCTCCAGCTACTTTAGAGTCCTCTAATATGATTTTTGCTTTATATTGGACACCTCCTTGTTCCCTCTGTGCTTCATCTTCTCCTTGTATTGTTGGTCTCTGCGTTTGCGGAAGTAGGGATCCTTCATTCAAAACCTCTTTGATTGCCAGCTTCAGTTCTTCCTCATTCACTTGAAAGAGTCTCCAGTTTGTTTTGGCTTCAGCTATTTGTGATCTGAGGGATTCAGATTCACCTTGGAGGGACTGTAACCCTCTTGATAATTGCGCCATCGTTTCATCCTGTTGACCATGTTTAGCCTTCTGTGCTTTGAGCTCATCTTCTAGAAAGAGCATTTCAACGCCATGGCTGGATTCGGACCTATGCAGCTTTTCGTAGGTTGCCTCCAGCTGTTGTGCTTCCCTTGAACCCTTCTCAAACCTGCAATCCTTTAAAGATGAGTCTAAGCCTTTATGTTCTTTTTCAACAAGGCTCACTTTATCAAGAAGTCCACAATTTGCCTCAATAAGTCCAGCCAGATTTAGAGCCAGCCTTTTTTCTCTTTCCACGTAAAGCCTGCTACTAACCGACTGAAAAGCTCTCCAGAAAAGTGAGAGAACAGCAAAAAATCCAAGAGCTGCACACATCATCATCTCCCAAGGAAAGCCAGTAGGAAGATGGCCTGGCTTCATGTCTTCGGACAATGCTGCCACAACCCTGGGTGCTTCTTCCAGAACCACCCACTAGTATGGCTGAGAGGCAGCCCTTGGCTCCTCCATCACGCCAAGACAGCTTTGGCTCTTGCCACCACAACCACAGCCTGCCCCGGCAGGCCAACACAGGCTGTGGACACTCAGGTGTTTGGTCAGGAACTCCAACCAGCACCAGGCAACGGAGCAGACCACTGTGAGCCCCTTCAGGGGCTGAGCGTATGGTGGGTGGTGTGCGTATGGCGGTGGGAGCCATGATCAGGGGCTCCCAGGAGCCTTGTTGTCTCAACTGCCCATCAGGGGATTCTTGTCCCCTTCCCTACCCAGTGCATCCTCAAGTGCCACATGTTTAGGTCCCTCCCACTCCAGCCAGAGAGAATTCCTCTCCATGCCACCCACCCCTTGATTTGGTTTAGGCCAGGCCAAGGCGGGGTTAGTAGGAAGATTCCATCCAGTCATAATAACATTCAGTTTGATGTCACTCAAATTTTAAAGCTGACTAAACCGTTCAAACAGCTTTTATGGCCTATATTGGTCTTTGTGTCCCTTGCCTTTTGTTTGAGTGACTCAGTCCTTTTTCTGCCCTTGTGCTCTCCCTATTTCCTACCTTCCTTGCTTCCTTCCCCCCTTCCTGGTTTTTCTCCTTTTCTTCTTCCTTCTTTTGTACCTCCATCCATCCCTCCAACTTTGCCTTCCTCCCTTCCAACTTTCTCTCTCCCTTCCCTCCCTTTTCTTTTCTTGCAAGTGTTTGGAGTGAAAGTCCATGGCAGGCCAGCCCCAAGCTAGGCAATGTCACTGCCACTGAGCTTCAACATCCCCAGACCTGCTGCCACTTCCTATGCAAGTAATTTGTATTCTCTCTAAAGAGAAACTCTCACATTAGTCTACTTTCAACGTAATTTCAGAAGAGTTGCTAACATGGGCATCAATCAGTTATGACAAGTCATTTTTGAAAAGCACGGCACAGCTAATGTTCCTCAAAAGAAGGAGTTGAAACTTTAGTTGGTTTTCAGGTCAGCATTTCTAGACTAGTACAAAGCCTCCTAATCCTGATCTCTCCTTAGTCCTATGATTTTTTTAAGTGTCCCCTTTGCTCCTGTTCATGGAGTCATGTGTACAGAAATTATACCTGGTTCTACTGAACTCTACTTAATTCTTTCTCACCTCTGTGCTCCTTTTGCCAAGTCACTCCTCAACACTTATTGTAACCCTTTAAATTTTTGTCCATTTTCATTTAAAAAACTCTTTCAAAAATTGAACCATTTCTCATGCAGATACACTCTTCTTGATCTGCTATTAATCCCCCACTACTGACATTGTAAGTTATAGAAATGTACACTTCCAGACCGTTTTCAGATTTTTGATTTCTGTATATCTATCTGTCTGTCTATTTACAAACATAACATGGTATTCTGAAAGTATCGTTCTGCTTTTGGAGCTCTACATTGTGTTTTTCAGAAGCAGGCCTATTACACAGAGATGAATCCATGTTACCTAGATTGAGGTCAAACCGGAATGTGCATTCTGATTCCCATGATATTGTTCTACCTACTAATGGACAGTTCAGTTATATCCAGACCTCACCACCTCCCCCATTAAGTAAAACCCTTGTGAAGAGACATGTAGATGCCTTTATGAACATATTGATAATTTTTCATGGCAGTGTTTTCCAAAAACCAGTTAGTAAAATCAATTTATTCCTTTGCAGCCTGAAATTAACTTCATTCCAGTTTACTGGTATAAGAACCGCAGTATATCGGCAACAATTCTCCAATAGTAGTTCAGGCAGAAATCATTCTAGATAACAATCAGTGCCGGAACGTCCATGTGTTTTACACAGCCCATGACAGGGGACATCCGTCCACTCGTTTAGAACAACTGATGTTTTATGCTGGCAATTTAGGTTTATTGAAGGGATTGATTAGAAAACAGTTGAGACAGACTGATTAGATTCAGTATGTATGTTGGCTTTGTTTTTCGAGGCCTGAATTTTTCACATTTCAATTAATTGTAGGTTAAGTATCAGGCAGATACTTCACTGGGCTTCAAATGTGATAAAGTTGCTTCTTATTTTTAAGAAGGCCGTTGCAATCCTGCATTTATTTTACACCTCAGTGCTTGTTTCACACACAAGCACACACACCCACACACCACACACATCAACAAACACACAAACACATAATTAGAGCACATTTAACACTCAAATAAAGTTTTACCTACTAACTCATAACTAGGGTATTTTTTATATAAGTATTGTGTCTTGGTCTCTACTGGGGAAACATTGTTCAATGTGAGTTCTCTGGTTTGTTGTAGGGCAGTGAATGTTCACTTGTTGGCAATGATATAGAAATGGGGAGTAAGGGTTTAAAAGTTTTTACAGTAGGTAGGCAGAGTCAGAGTATGGACTCTAAGAATAAGAAATTGGGTAATTTCCTCTTTGTTTCTTCATTTCAATCTCCTAATAATTCATGTATATTTTCCAAAAGTCTCCCAGAAAACAAGGACTAGGTCAATCCACATATCAATAAACCATAGCAGAATGCGATTCTGAATTTCATATAAACAGTCATAAAATCAAAAAGACAGGTGCTGGGGTTTTGGCTCAGCACTAGAGTGCTGGCTTCACACTTTCAAAGGTCCTGAGTTGGATCCCCAACACCATATGTGAAAGGAATGAATGAACCAATGCATGAGTGTATGATGAATGAATTAAAGGTATAAGGAGGAGGAGGAGGAGGAGAAATAGAAGAAGATGATGAGTAATTTGACAGAAGGGAAAAAGGGGAGGAGAGTGAGTTTAAAGTGTGGTTTCCATTCCCACGCGTTAAATTACAGCAGATGGGATAGAGAGAGAAGATGGGAGGGCAGGAGAGGGGGGATAGTAGAGGCTAGAAAAGGTAGCAGAATACAACAGTTACTAATATGGCATTTTGTAAAATGTGGATGTGTAAACAATGTGATTGTGCAATCTGTATATGGGGTGAAAATGGGAGTTCATAACTCACTTGAATCTAATGTAGGAAATATAGTATCTCAAGAGGTATGTAATGTTTCAAGCAACCAATATAAACAAGAGGTCTTCATTTTTCTTTGTAGTTGAGATCTCCTCTTTCCCTGACATGTTTAGTTGTGTTCTCTCCTTTAGTCCTCCCATGCTCTAGTTATTCTGATATGGAAAAACTGGCTGAAATGCCCAACCTGTCTGTAAATCAGTGACAATTCTTCATTAAGACTAAAGTCACTTTACATTTGCTACAGTCATACTAAATGCACTTCTTTTTTTGGAGTTTAAAAGATATTTCCATCAGCTAGATTACAAGTACCTAGAACTCCCATTCTTGTTTATGTAAGAGTGGCTTCATCAGATTAAATGCTGTTCTCTGGAATAAAATAAAATAGGAATAATTTACTCAGAAGATTCCTAAGTAAACCATCTTTATTTACAAAATACTATCTTAAGAATTATTGTTTCATTGAGCTTCAATTGGAGGCAAAGTATAGTCAATTACTGAAGTAAAAGCAGTTACTTAAAAACTAAAAATGAGAGATAAGTCAAATTACATTTGAAGAGAGAGCAACAGCATGAGGTTTCTTGTTTGGTTCTGGATGTTGAGTAACAGGCTCATTTGCAGGTGGAAGGAACCCTTCAGGGAACTCACTTGTACTTTCAGAATGGGGGTGTAGAGGGCTGAATTCCAGCTGTTGGGGGAAGATTGTGAGGAAAACCCCCTCCCTGCATAGACACATCACATTTTAAATGGAGTGGGTGGCGGGTCAGGTGGAAAATAATCTCCAGGTTCCCAGACAATTTTCCTGGGAGAGGTGGAGGAAAAAAAAGGTCCTCTTCTCAGGAACTGACTCATTGGGTCAACTGGAAACAAGGCACCTCTGACTGGAGGGAAAGGTGCCAACACAGAGCCAGAGCCAGTTGCTTGGTTTTCAGCATGGAGAGGTGAATCAGGCACATCAGAGTCCAAAGGAGGCATATTAGGAATTCTGTGTTCTGCTGGTCCCGATGCTCTACCACAATTTGAGTAAAACTTATCTTGCCTTTGTAGAGGAAGACGTGCATCAGAAGAATATGGTTGGCCTGGCGGAGGGATCATCAGCCTGCTGGCCTGTTCCCCTGGAGGAGAGATGGGCCCAGTCTGAGAAGGTGCTCTCTGAAAGTCGGTGAACTTATGACAGCTGGATTCTCTTCCTTTACTGCTAGTCGCATGGTCCAGAGGATTCTCCAGGGCCCCTTGACCCTCTTCCTCCTCCCACTGGAGTGAAAGGTGAGAGTGTGAGTGGACCACTCTTTTCAAAATGAGGAGGTCTCCTTTCAGATGAAGGGTGACCTATTGGTGAGGGCCCATTTGGAGAAGGCTTTCTGCCCATTGCTGAGTTGGAAACATCCAGTGCATCATAGGGATCTTTTCCTACAAGTTCAAATCTAAGCTCCTTCTCAGTTAATTTTTGTCTGTTGCGTGCATTTTGTTTCCTGAAATAGCTGAGGTTTCTTTCAGCAATCCGAGCTGCCAACTCACTGGCATGTGCTTCTTTCTCAGAGGAAATAATCTTCCCCAGACAGGAATGAATGGTACTCTGCAATTGTTCTTCAAGATATTGGGCTCTCTTTCTGTAGGTCTCCAGCTCTTTTATTGTATGGCTCATCTTTTCTTCGACTTTGGAAAGTTTCTCTTCTTGCTCCACACGGTAGTTTTCTTCCACTCTTAATTTCCTGTGCAGTTTCATCGTATTTTCTTGATAGCGTTCCATCATGACTTTCAAGTTCTTCTGTAGGGTCTCATTCTCACTTTGCAGCTGTGCATTTTCTGACTGCAAGGATGCCTGTTCAGTCTGCAGACTTTTAAGGTGTTCTGTAAGGTCTTCCGTGGTTTTCTCCACTTCAGATGAGAAAGTACATTTTTGATTTCTTCCTCCTTCCAAGATTTCTAAGGAGGCCTTTAGCTTATCACCATAAACCAGGTTCCTCAAAGCTCCTTTGGACTCATCCTCCAAGTGAGCACCAATTTCGGGTTCACTCGTCTTTCCCAGTTCCAGGTGACCACCATCCCTTTGGGCTCCCAGGCTTGGAGAAGATCTATCCTTCGTCTTCAGCAAGCATTCACTCAGAGACTCCATGTGATTTTCGGTGTCCCTTAGAACTTGTTCTGCAGCTACTTTAGAGTCCTCTAATATGATTTTTGCTTTATATTGGACACCTCCTTGTTCCCTCTGTGCTTCAGCTTCTCCTTGTATTGTTGGTCTCTGCGTTTGAGGAAGTAGGGATCCTTCATTCAAAACCTCTTTGATTGCCAGCTTCAGTTCTTCCTCATTCGCTTGAAAGAGTCTCCAGTTTGTTTTGGCTTCAGCTATTTGTGATCTGAGGGATTCAGATTCACCTTGGAGGGACTGTATCCCTCTTGATAGATGCGCCATCGTTTCATCCTGTTGACCATGTTCAGCCTTCTGTGCTTTGAGCTCTTCTTCTAGAAAGAGCATTTCAACGCCATGGCTGGATTCGGACCTATGCAGCTTTTCGTAGATTGCCTCCAGCTGTTGTGCTTCCCTTGAACCCGTCTCAAACCTGCAATCCTTTAAAGATGAGTCTAAGCCTTTATGTTCTTCTTCAACAAGGCTCACTTTATCAAGAAGTCCACATTTTGCCTCAATAAGTCCAGCAAGATTTAGAGCCAGCATTTTTTCTCTTCCCACGTAAAGCCTGCTACTAACCGACTGAAAAGCTCTCCAGAAAAGTGAGAGAACAGCAAAAAATCCAAGAGCTGTACACATCATCAACTCCCAAGGAAAGCCAGAAGGAAGATGGCCTGGCTTCATGTCTTCGGACAATGCTGCCACAACCCTGGGTGCTTCTTCCAGAACCACCCACTAGTATGGCTGAGAGGCAGCCCTTGGCTCCTCCATCACGCCAAGACAGCTTTGGCTCTTGCCACCACAACCACAGCCTGCCCTGGCAGGCCAACACAGGCTGTGGACACTCAGGTGTTTGGTCAGGAACTCCAACCTGCACCAGGCAACGGAGCAGACTACTGTGAGCCCCTTCAGGGGCTGAGCGTATGGTGGGTGGTGTGCGTATGGCGGTGGGAGCCATGATCAGGGGCTCCCAGGAGCCTTGTTGTCTCAACTGCCCATCAGGGGAGTCTTGTCCCCTTCCCTACCCAGTGCATCCTCAAGTGCCACATGTTTAGGTCCCTCCCACTCCAGCCAGAGAGAATTCCTCTCCATGCCACCCACCCCTTGATTTGGTTTAGGCCAGGCCAAGGCGGGGTTAGTAGGAAGATTCCATCCAGTCATAATAACATTCAGTTTGATGTCACTCAAATTCTAAAGCTGACTAAACCGTTCAAACAGCTTTTATGGCCTATATTGGTCTTTGTGTCCCTTGCCTTTTGTTTGAGTGACTCAGTCTTTTTCTGCCCTTGTGCTCTCCCTATTTCCTACCTTCCTTGCTTCCTTCCCACCTTCCTGGTTTTTCTCCTTTTCTTCTTCCTTCTTTTGTACCTCCATCCATCCCTCCAACTTTGCCTTCCTCCTTTCCAACTTTCTCTCTCCCATCCCTCCCTTTTCTTTTCTTGCAAGTGTTTGGGGTGAAAGTCCATGGCAGGCCAGCCCCAAGCTAGGCAAGGTCACTGCCACTGAGCTACAACATCCCCAGACCTGCTGCCACTTCCTATGCAAGTAATTTGAATTCTCTCTAAAGAGAAACTCTCACATTAGTCTACTTTCAACGTAATTTCAGAAGAGTTGCTAACATGGGCATCAATCAGTTATGACAAGTGATTTTTGAAAAGCACGGCACAGCTAATGTTCCTCAAAAGAAGGAGTTGAAACTTTAGTTGGTTTTCAGGTCAGCATTTCTAGACTAGTACAAACCCTCCTAATCCTGATCTCTCCTTAGTCCTATGATTTCTTTAAGTGTCCCCTTTGCTCCTCTTCATGGAGTCATGTGTACAGAAATTATACCTGGTTCTATTGAACTCTACTTAATTCTTTCTCACCTCTGTGCTCCTTTTGCCAAGTCACTCCTCAACACTTACTGTAACCCTTTAAATTTTTTGTCCATTTTCATTTAAAAAACTCTTTCAAAAATTGAACCATTTCTCATGCATATACAGTCTTCTTGATCTGCTATTAATCCCCCACTACTGACATTGTAAGTTATAGAAATGTACACTTCCAGACCGTTTTCAGATTTTTGATTTCTGTATATCTATCTGTCTGTCTATTTACAAACATAACATGGTATTCTGAAAGTATCGTTCTGCTTTTGGAGCTCTACATTGTGTTTTTCAGAAGCAGGCCTATTACACAGAGATGAATCCATGTTACCTAGATTGAGGTCAAACCGGAATGTGCACTCTGATTCCCATGATATTGTTCTACCTACTAATGGACAGTTCAGTTATATCCAGACCTCACCACCTCCCCCATTAAGTAAAACCCTTGTGAAGAGACATGTAGATGCCTTTATGAACATATTGATAATTTTTCATGGCAGTGTTTTCCAAAAACCAGTTAGTAAAATCAATTTATTCCTTTGCAGCCTGAAATTAACTTCATTCCAGTTTACTGGTATAAGAACCGCAGTATATCAGCAACAATTCTCCAATAGTAGTTCAGGCAGAAGTCATTCTAGATAACAATCAGTGCCGGATTGTCCATGTGTTTTACACAGCCCATGACAGGGGACATCCGGCCACTCGTTTAGAACAACTGATGTTTTATGCTGGCAATTTAGGTTTATTGAAAGGAGTGATTAGAAAACAGGTGAGACAGACTGATTAGATTCAGTATGTAAGTTGGCTTTGTTTTTCGAGGCCTGAATTTTTCACATTTCAAGTAATTGTAGGTTAAGTATCAGGCAGATTCTTCACTGGGCTTCAAATGTGATAAAGTTGCTTCTTATTTTTAAGAAGGCCGTTGCAATCCTGCATTTATTTTACACCTCAGTGCTTGTTTCACACACAAGCACACACACCCACACACCACACACATCAACAAACACACAAACACATAATTAGAGCACATTTAACACTCAAATAAAGTTTTACCTACTAACTCATAACTAGGGTATTTTTTTAATAAGTATTGTGTCTTGGTCTCTACTGGGGAAACATTGTTCAATGTGAGTTCTCTGGTTTGTTGTAGGGCAGTGAATGTTCACTTGTTGGCAATGATATAGAAATGGGGAGTAAGGGCTTAAAAGTTTTTACAGTAGGTAGGCAGAGTCAGAGTATGGACTCTAAAAATAAGAAATTAGGGAATTTCCTCTTTGTTTCTTCATTTCAATCTCCTAATAATTCATGTATATTTTCCAAAAGTCTCCCAGAAAACAAGGACTAGGTCAATCCACATATCCATGAACCATAGCAGAATGCGATTCTGAATTTCATATAAACAGTCATAAAATCAAAAAGACAGGTGCTGGGGTTTTGGCTCAGCACTAGAGTGCTGGCTTCACACTTTCAAAGGTCCTGAGTTGGATCCCCAACACCATATGTGAAAGGAATGAATGAACCAATGCATGAGTGTATGATGAATGAATTAAAGGTATAAGGAGGAAGAGGAGGAGGAGAAATAGAAGAAGATGATGAGTAATTTGACAGAAATGAAAAAGGGGAGGAGAGTGAGTTTAAAGTGTGGTTTCCAATTCCCAAGCGTTAAATTACAGCAGATGGGATAGAGAGAGAAGATGGGAGGGCAGGAGAGGGGGGATAGTAGAGGCTAGAAAAGGTAGCAGAATACAACAGTTACTAATATGGCATTTTGTAAAAATGTGGATGTGTAAACAATGTGATTGTGCAATCTGTATATGGGGTGAAAATGGGAGTTCATAACTCACTTGAATCTAATGTAGGAAATATGGTATCTCAAGAGCTATGTAATGTTTTAAGCAACCAATATAAACAAGAGGTCTTCATTTTTCTTTGTAGTTGAGATCTCCTGTTTCCCTGACATGTTTAGTTGTGTTCTCTCCTTTAGTCCTCCCATGCTCTAGTTATTCTGATATGGAAAAACTAGCTGAAATGCCCAACCAGTCTGTAAATCAGTGACAATTCTTCATTAAGCCTAAAGTCACTTTACATTTGCTACAGTCATTCTAAATGCACTTCTTTTTTGGGAGTTTCAAAGATATTTCCATCAGCTAGATTACAAGTACCTAGAACTCCCATTCTTGTTTATGTAAGAGTGGCTTCATCAGATTAAATGCTGTTCTCTGGAATAAAATAAAATAGGAATAATTTACTCAGAAGATTCCTACGTAAAGCATCTTTATTTACAAAATACTATCTTAAGAATTATTGTTTCATTGAGCTTCAATTGGAGCCAAAGTATAGGCAATTACTGAAGTAAAAGCAGTTACTTAAAAACTAAAAAGGAGAGAAAAGTCAAATTACATTTGAAGAGAGAGCAACAGCATGAGGTTTCTTGTTTGGTTCTGGATGTTGAGTAACAGGCTCATTTGCAGGTGGAAGGAACCCTTCAGGGAACTCACTTGTACTTTCAGAATGGGGGTGTAGAGGGCTGAATTCCAGCTGTTGGGGGAAGATTGTGAGGAAAACCCCCTCCCTGCATAGACACATCACATTGGAAATGGAGTGGGTGGCGGGTCAGGTGGAAAATAATCTCCAGGTTCCCAGACAAGTTTCCTGGGAGAGGTGGAGGAAAGAAAAGGTCCTCTTCTCAGGAACTGACTCCTTGGGTCAACTGGAAACAAGGCACCTCTGACTGGAGGGACAGATGCCAACACAGAGCCAGAGCCAGTTGCTTGTTTTTCAGCATGGAGAGGTGAATCAGGCACATCAGAGTCCAAAGGAGGCATATTAGGAATTCTGTGTTCTGCTGGTCCCGATGTTCTACCACAATTTGAGTAAAACCTATCTTGCCTTTGCAGAGGAAGACGTGCATCAGAAGAATATGGTTGGCCTGGCGGAGGGATCATCAGCCTGCTGGCCTGTTCCCCTGGAGGAGAGAGGGGCCCAGGCTGAGAAGGTGCTCTCTGAAAATCGGTGAACTTATGACAGCTGGATTCTCTTCCTTTACTGCTAGTCGCATGGTCCAGAGGATTCTCCAGGGCCCCTTGACCCTCTTCCTCCTCCCACTGGAGTGAAAGGTGAGAGTGTGAGTGGACCACTCTTTTCAAAATGAGGAGGTCTCCTTTCAGATGAAGGGTGACCTATTGGTGAGGGCCCATTTGGAGAAGGCTTTCTGCCCATTGCTGAGTTGGAAACATCCAGTGCATCATAGGGATCTTTTCCTACAAGTTCAAATCTCAGCTCCTTCTCAGTTAATTTTTGTCTGTTGCGTGCATTTTGTTTCCTGAAATAGCTGAGGTTTCTTTCAGCAATCCGAGCTGCCAACTCACTGGCATGTGCTTCTTTCTCAGAGGAAATAATCTTCCCCAGACAGGAATGAATGGTACTCTGCAATTGTTCTTCAAGATATTGGGCTCTCTTTCTGTAGGTCTCCAGCTCTTTTATTGTATGGCTCATCTTTTCTTCGACTTTGGAAAGTTTCTCCTCTTGCTCCACACGGTAGTTTTCCTCCACTCTTAATTTCCTGTGCAGTTTCATCGTATTTTCTTGATAGCGTTCCATCACGACTTTCAAGTTCTTCTGTAGGGTCTCATTCTCACTTTGCAGCTGTGCATTTTCTGACTGCAAGGATGCCTGTTCAGTCTGCAGACTTTTAAGGTGTTCTGTAAGGTCTTCCGTGGTTTTCTCCACTTCAGATGAGAAAGTACATTTTTGATTTCTTCCTCCTTCCAAGATTTCTAAGGAGGCCTTTAGCTTATCACCATAAACCAGGTTCCTCAAAGCTCCTTTGGACTCATCCTCCAAGTGAGCACCAATTTCGGGTTCACTCGTCTTTCCCAGTTCCAGGTGACCACCATCCCTTTGGGCTCCCAGGCTTGGAGAAGATCTATCCTTCGTCTTCAGCAAGCATTCACTCAGAGACTCCATGTGATTTTCGGTGTCCCTTAGAACTTGTTCTCCATCTACTTTAGAGTCCTCTAATATGATTTTTGCTTTATATTGGACACCTCCTTGTTCCCTCTGTGCTTCAGCTTCTCCTTGTATTGTTGGTCTCTGCGTTTGCGGAAGTAGGGATCCTTCATTCAAAACCTCTTTGATTGCCAGCTTCAGTTCTTCCTCATTCACTTGAAAGAGTCTCCAGTTTGTTTTGGCTTCAGCTATTTGTGATCTGAGGGATTCAGATTCACCTTGGAGGGACTGTATCCCTCTTGATAAATGCGCCATCGTTTCATCCTGTTGACCATGTTTAGCCTTCTGTGCTTTGAGCTCTTCTTCTAGAAAGAGCATTTCAACGCCATGGCTGGATTCGGACCTATGCAGCTTTTCGTAGGTTGCCTCCAGCTGTTGTGCTTCCCTTGAACCCTTCTCAAACCTGCAATCCTTTAAAGATGAGTCTAAGCCTTTATGTTCTTTTTCAACAAGGCTCACTTTATCAAGAAGTCCACATTTTGCCTCAATAAGTCCAGCAAGATTTAGAGCCAGCCTTTTTTCTCTTCCCACGTAAAGCCTGCTACTAACCGACTGAAAAGCTCTCCAGAAAAGTGAGAGAACAGCAAAAAATCCAAGAGCTGTACACATCATCAACTCCCAAGGAAAGCCAGAAGGAAGATGGCCTGGCTTCATGTCTTCGGACAATGCTGCCACAACCCTGGGTGCTTCTTCCAGAACCACCCACTAGTATGGCTGAGAGGCAGCCCTTGGCTCCTCCATCACGCCAAGACAGCTTTGGCTCTTGCCACCACAACCACAGCCTGCCCAGGCAGGCCAACACAGGCTGTGGACACTCAGGTGTTTGGTCAGGAACTCCAACCTGCACCAGGCAACGGAGCAGACCACTGTGAGCCCCTTCAGGGGCTGAGCGTATGGTGGGTGGTGTGCGTATGGCGGTGGGAGCCATGATCAGGGGCTCCCAGGAGCCTTGTTGTCTCAACTGCCCATCAGGGGAGTCTTGTCCCCTTCCCTACCCAGTGCATCCTCAAGTGCCACATGTTTAGGTCCCTCCCACACCAGCCAGAGAGAATTCCTCTCCATGCCACCCACCCCTTGATTTGGTTTAGGCCAGGCCAAGGCGGGGTTAGTAGGAAGATTCCATCCAGTCATAATAACATTCAGTTTGATGTCACTCAAATTCTAAAGCTGACTAAACCGTTCAAACAGCTTTTATGGCCTATATTGGTCTTTGTGTCCCTTGCCTTTTGTTTGAGTGACTCAGTCCTTTTTCTGCCCTTGTGCTCTCCCTATTTCCTACCTTCCTTGCTTCCTTCCCCCCTTCCTGGTTTTTCTCCTTTTCTTCTTCCTTCTTTTGTACCTCCATCCATCCCTCCAACTTTGCCTTCCTCCTTTCCAACTTTCTCTCTCCCTTCCCTCCCTTTTCTTTTCTTGCAAGTGTTTGGGGTGAAAGTCCATGGCAGGCCAGCCCCAAGCTAGGCAAGGTCACTGCCACTGAGCTACAACATCCCCAGACCTGCTGCCAGTTGATATTCAAGTAATTTGAATTCTCTCTAAAGAGAAACTTTCACATTAGTCTACTTTCAACGTAATTTCAGAAGAGTTGCTAACATGGGCATCAATCAGTTATGACAAGTCATTTTTGAAAAGCACGGCACAGCTAATGTTCCTCAAAAGAAGGGGTTGAAACTTTAGTTGGTTTTCAGGTCAGCATTTCTAGACTAGTACAAACCCTCCTAATCCTGATCTCTCCTTAGTCCTATGATTTCTTTAAGTGTCCCCTTTGTTCCTGTTCATGGAGTCATGTGTACAGAAATTATACCTGGTTCTATTGAACTCTACTTAATTCTTTCTCACCTCTGTGCTCCTTTTGCCAAGTCACTCCTCAACACTTACTGTAACCCTTTAAATTTTTTGTCCATTTTCATTTAAAAAACTCTTTCAAAAATTGAACCATTTCTCATGCAGATACAGTCTTCTTGATCTGCTATTAATCCCCCACTACTGACATTGTAAGTTATAGAAATGTACACTTCCAGACCGTTTTCAGATTTTTGATTTCTGTATATCTATCTGTCTGTCTATTTACAAACATAACATGGTATTCTGAAAGTATCATTCTGCTTTTGGAGCTCTACATTGTGTTTTTCAGAAGCAGGCCTATTACACAGAGATGAATCCATGTTACCTTGATTGAGGTCAAACCGGATTGTGCACTCTGATTCCCATGATATTGTTCTAACTACTAATGGACAGTTCAGTTATATCCAGACCTCACCACCTCCCCCATTAATAAAACCCTTGTGAAGAGACATGTAGATGCCTTTATGAACATATTGATAATTTTTCATGGCAGTGTTTTCCAAAAACCAGTTAGTAAAATCAATTTATTCCTTTGCAGCCTGAAATTACCTTCATTCCAGTTTACTGGTATAAGAACTGCAGTATATCAGCAACAATTCTCCAATAGTAGTTCAGGCAGAAGTCATTCTAGATAACAATCAGTGCCAGATCGTCCATGTGTTTTACACAGCCCATGACAGGGGACATCCGTCCACTCGTTTAGAACAACTGATGTTTTATGCTGGCAATTTACTTTTATTGAAAGGAGTGATTAGAAAACAGGTGAGACAGACTGATTAGATTCAGTATGTATGTTGGCTTTGTTTTTCGAGGCCTGAATTTTTCACATTTCAATTAATTGTAGGTTAAGTATCAGGCAGATTCTTCACTGGGCTTCAAATGTGATAAAGTTGCTTCTTATTTTTAAGAAGGCCGTTGCAATCCTGCATTTATTTTACACCTCAGTGCTTGTTTCACACACAAGCACACACACCCACACACCACACACATCAACAAACACACAAACACATAATTAGAGCACATTTAACACTCAAATAAAGTTTTACCTACTAACTCATAACTAGGGTATTTTTTTAATAAGTATTGTGTCTTGGTCTCTACTGGGGAAACATTGTTCAATGTGAGTTCTCTGGTTTGTTGTAGGGCAGTGAATGTTCACTTGTTGGCAATGATATAGAAATGGGGAGTAAGGGTTTAAAAGTTTTTACAGTAGGAAGGCAGAGTCAGAGTATGGACTCTAAAAATAAGAAATTGAGGAATTTCCTCTTTGTTTCTTCATTTCAATCTCCTAATAATTCATGTATATTTTCCAAAAGTCTCCCAGAAAACAAGGACTAGGTCAATCCACATATCCATGAACCATAGCAGAATGCGATTCTGAATTTCATATAAACAGTCATAAAATCAAAAAGACAGGTGCTGGGGTTTTGGCTCAGCACTAGAGTGCTGGCTTCACACTTTCAAAGGTCCTGAGTTGGATCCCCAACACCATATGTGAAAGGAATGAATGAACCAATGCATGAGTGTATGATGAATGAATTAAAGGTATAAGGAGGAGGAGGAGGAGGAGAAATAGAAGAAGATGATGAGTAATTTGACAGAAGGGAAAAAGGGGAGGAGAGTGAGTTTAAAGTGTGGTTTCCAATTCCCAAGCGTTAAATTACAGCAGATGGGATAGAGAGAGAAGATGGGAGGGCAGGAGAGGGGGGATAGTAGAGGCTAGAAAAGGTAGCAGAATACAATAGTTACTAATATGGCATTTTGTAAAAATGTGGATGTGTAAACAATGTGATTGTGCAATCTGTATATGGGGTGAAAATGGGAGTTCATAACTCACTTGAATCTAATGTAGGAAATATGGTATCTCAAGAGCTATGTAATGTTTTAAGCAACCAATATAAACAAGAGGTCTTCATTTTTCTTTGTAGTTGAGATCTCCTGTTTCCCTGACATGTTTAGTTGTGTTCTCTCCTTTAGTCCTCCCATGCTCTAGTTATTCTGATATGGAAAAACTAGCTGAAATGCCCAACCAGTCTGTAAATCAGTGACAATTCTTCATTAAGCCTAAAGTCACTTTATATTTGCTACAGTCATACTAAATGCACTTCTTTTTTGGGAGTTTCAAAGATATTTCCATCAGCTAGATTACAAGTACCTAGAACTCCCATTCTTGTTTATGTAAGAGTGGCTTCATCAGATTAAATGCTGTTCTCTGGAATAAAATAAAATAGGAATAATTTACTCAGAAGATTCCTACGTAAAGCATCTTTATTTACAAAATACTATCTTAAGAATTATTGTTTCATTGAGCTTCAATTGGAGCCAAAGTATAGGCAATTACTGAAGTAAAAGCAGTTACTTAAAAACTAAAAAGGAGAGAAAAGTCAAATTACATTTGAAGAGAGAGCAACAGCATGAGGTTTCTTGTTTGGTTCTGGATGTTGAGTAACAGGCTCATTTGCAGGTGGAAGGAACCCTTCAGGGAACTCACTTGTATTTTCAGAATGGGGGTGTAGAGGGCTGAATTCCAGCTGTTGGGGGAAGATTGTGAGGAAAACCCCCTCCCTGCATAGACACATCACATTGGAAATGGAGTGGGTGGCGGGTCAGGTGGAAAATAATCTCCAGGTTCCCAGACAAGTTTCCTGGGAGAGGTGGAGGAAAGAAAAGGTCCTCTTCTCTGGAACTGACTTTTTGGGTCAACTGGAAACAAGGCACCTCTGACTGGAGGGACAGGTGCCAACACAGAGCCAGAGCCAGTTGCTTGTTTTTCAGCATGGAGAGGTGAATCAGGCACATCAGAGTCCAAAGGAGGCATATTAGGAATTCTGTGTTCTGCTGGTCCCGATGCTCTACCACAATTTGAGTAAAACCTATCTTGCCTTTGCAGAGGAAGACGTGCATCAGAAGAATATGGTTGGCCTGGCGGAGGGATCATCAGCCTGCTGGCCTGTTCCCCTGGAGGAGAGAGGGGCCCAGTCTGAGAAGGTGCTCTCTGAAAATCGGTGAACTTATGACAGCTGGATTCTCTTCCTTTACTGCTAGTCGCATGGTCCAGAGGATTCTCCAGGGCCCCTTGACCCTCTTCCTCCTCCCACTGGAGTGAAAGGTGAGAGTGTGAGTGGACCACTCTTTTCAAAATGAGGAGGTCTCCTTTCAGATGAAGGGTGACCTATTGGTGAGGGCCCATTTGGAGAAGGCTTTCTGCCCATTGCTGAGTTGGAAACATCCAGTGCATCATACGGATCTTTTCCTACAAGTTCAAATCTCAGCTCCTTCTCAGTTAATTTTTGTCTGTTGCGTGCATTTTGTTTCCTGATATAGCTGAGGTTTCTTTCAGCAATCCGAGCTGCCAACTCACTGGCATGTGCTTCTTTCTCAGAGGAAATAATCTTCCCCAGACAGGAATGAATGGTACTCTGCAATTGTTCTTCAAGATATTGGGCTCTCTTTCTGTAGGTCTCCAGCTCTTTTATTGTATGGCTCATCTTTTCTTCGACTTTGGAAAGTTTCTCCTCTTGCTCCACACGGTAGTTTTCCTCCACTCTTAATTTCCTGTGCAGTTTCATCGTATTTTCTTGATAGCGTTCCATCACGACGTTCAAGTTCTTCTGTAGGGTCTCATTCTCACTTTGCAGCTGTGCATTTTCTGACTGCAAGGATGCCTGTTCAGTCTGCAGACTTTTAAGGTGTTCTGTAAGGTCTTCCGTGGTTTTCTCCACTTCAGATGAGAAAGTACATTTTTGATTTCTTCCTCCTTCCAAGATTTCTAAGGAGGCCTTTAGCTTATCACCATAAACCAGGTTCCTCAAAGCTCCTTTGGACTCATCCTCCAAGTGAGCACCAATTTCGGGTTCACTCGTCTTTCCCAGTTCCAGGTGACCACCATCCCTTTGGGCTCCCAGGCTTGGAGAAGATCTATCCTTCGTCTTCAGCAAGCATTCACTCAGAGACTCCATGTGATTTTCGGTGTCCCTTAGAACTTGTTCTCCATCTACTTTAGAGTCCTCTAATATGATTTTTGCTTTATATTGGACACCTCCTTGTTCCCTCTGTGCTTCAGCTTCTCCTTGTATTGTTGGTCTCTGCGTTTGCGGAAGTAGGGATCCTTCATTCAAAACCTCTTTGATTGCCAGCTTCAGTTCTTCCTCATTCACTTGAAAGAGTCTCCAGTTTGTTTTGGCTTCAGCTATTTGTGATCTGAGGGATTCAGATTCACCTTGGAGGGACTGTATCCCTCTTGATAAATGCGCCATCGTTTCATCCTGTTGACCATGTTTAGCCTTCTGTGCTTTGAGCTCTTCTTCTAGAAAGAGCATTTCAACGCCATGGCTGGATTCGGACCTATGCAGCTTTTCGTAGGTTGCCTCCAGCTGTTGTGCTTCCCTTGAACCCTTCTCAAACCTGCAATCCTTTAAAGATGAGTCTAAGCCTTTATGTTCTTTTTCAACAAGGCTCACTTTATCAAGAAGTCCACATTTTGCCTCAATAAGTCCAGCAAGATTTAGAGCCAGCCTTTTTTCTCTTCCCACGTAAAGCCTGCTACTAACCGACTGAAAAGCTCTCCAGAAAAGTGAGAGAACAGCAAAAAATCCAAGAGCTGTACACATCATCAACTCCCAAGGAAAGCCAGAAGGAAGATGGCCTGGCTTCATGTCTTCGGACAATGCTGCCACAACCCTGGGTGCTTCTTCCAGAACCACCCACTAGTATGGCTGAGAGGCAGCCCTTGGCTCCTCCATCACGCCAAGACAGCTTTGGCTCTTGCCACCACAACCACAGCCTGCCCAGGCAGGCCAACACAGGCTGTGGACACTCAGGTGTTTGGTCAGGAACTCCAACCTGCACCAGGCAACGGAGCAGACCACTGTGAGCCCCTTCAGGGGCTGAGCGTATGGTGGGTGGTGTGCGTATGGCGGTGGGAGCCATGATCAGGGGCTCCCAGGAGCCTTGTTGTCTCAACTGCCCATCAGGGGAGTCTTGTCCCCTTCCCTACCCAGTGCATCCTCAAGTGCCACATGTTTAGGTCCCTCCCACTCCAGCCAGAGAGAATTCCTCTCCATGCCACCCACCCCTTGATTTGGTTTAGGCCAGGCCAAGGCGGGGTTAGTAGGAAGATTCCATCCAGTCATAATAACATTCAGTTTGATGTCACTCAAATTCTAAAGCTGACTAAACCGTTCAAACAGCTTTTATGGCCTATATTGGTCTTTGTGTCCCTTGCCTTTTGTTTGAGTGACTCAGTCCTTTTTCTGCCCTTGTGCTCTCCCTATTTCCTACCTTCCTTGCTTCCTTCCCCCCTTCCTGGTTTTTCTCCTTTTCTTCTTCCTTCTTTTGTACCTCCATCCATCCCTCCAACTTTGCCTTCCTCCCTTCCAACTTTCTCTCTCCCTTCCCTCCCTTTTCTTTTCTTGCAAGTGTTTGGGGTGAAAGTCCATGGCAGGCCAGCCCCAAGCTAGGCAAGGTCACTGCCACTGAGCTACAACATCCCCAGACCTGCTGCCAGTTCCTATTCAAGTAATTTGAATTCTCTCTAAAGAGAAACTCTCACATTAGTCTACTTTCAACGTAATTTCAGAAAAGTTGCTAACATGGGCATCAATCAGTTATGACAAGTCATTTTTGAAAAGCACGGCACAGCTAATGTTCCTCAAAAGAAGGAGTTGAAACTTTAGTTGGTTTTCAAGTCAGCATTTCTAGACTAGTACAAACCCTCCTAATCCTGATCTCTCCTTAGTCCTATGATTTCTTTAAGTGTCCCCTTTGCTCCTGTTCATGGAGTCATGTGTACAGAAATTATACCTGGTTCTATTGAACTCTACTTAATTCTTTCTCACCTCTGTGCTCCTTTTGCCAAGTCACTCCTCAACACTTACTGTAACCCTTTAAATTTTTTGTCCATTTTCATTTAAAAAACTCTTTCAAAAATTGAACCATTTCTCATGCAGATACAGTCTTCTTGATCTGCTATTAATCCCCCACTACTGACATTGTAAGTTATAGAAATGTACACTTCCAGACCGTTTTCAGATTTTTGATTTCTGTATATCTATCTGTCTGTCTATTTACAAACATAACATGGTATTCTGAAAGTATCATTCTGCTTTTGGAGCTCTACATTGTGTTTTTCAGAAGCAGGCCTATTACACAGAGATGAATCCATGTTACCTAGATTGAGGTCAAACCGGAATGTGCACTCTGATTCCCATGATATTGTTCTACCTACTAATGGACATTTCAGTTATATCCAGACCTCACCACCTCCCCCATTAAGTAAAACCCTTGTGAAGAGACATGTAGATGCCTTTATGAACATATTGATAATTTTTCATGGCAGTGTTTTCCAAAAACCAGTTAGTAAAATCAATTTATTCCTTTGCAGCCTGAAATTACCTTCATTCCAGTTTACTGGTATAAGAACCGCAGTATATCAGCAACAATTCTCCAATAGTACTTCAGGCAGAAGTCATTCTAGATAACAATCAGTGCCGGATCGTCCATGTGTTTTACACAGCCCATGACAGGGGACATCCGTCCACTCGTTTAGAACAACTGATGTTTTATGCTGGCAATTTAGGTTTATTGAAAGGAGTGATTAGAAAACAGGTGAGACAGACTGATTAGATTCAGTATGTATGTTGGCTTTGTTTTTAGAGGCCTGAATTTTTCACATTTCAAGTAATTGTAGGTTAAGTATCAGGCAGATTCTTCACTGGGCTTCAAATGTGATAAAGTTGCTTCTTATTTTTAAGAAGGCCGTTGCAATCCTGCATTTATTTTACACCTCAGTGCTTGTTTCACACACAAGCACACACACCCACACACCACACACATCAACAAACACACAAACACATAATTAGAGCACATTTAACACTCAAATAAAGCTTTACCTACTAACTCATAACTAGGGTATTTTTTTAATAAGTATTGTGTCTTGGTCTCTACTGGGGAAACATTGTTCAATGTGAGTTCTCTGGTTTGTTGTAGGGCAGTGAATGTTCACTTGTTGGCAATGATATAGAAATGGGGAGTAAGGGTTTAAAAGTTTTTACAGTAGGTAGGCAGAGTCAGAGTATGGACTCTAAGAATAAGAAATTGGGGAATTTCCTCTTTGTTTCTTCATTTCAATCTCCTAATAATTCATGTATATTTTCCAAAAGTCTCCCAGAAAACAAGGACTAGGTCAATCCACATATCCATGAACCATAGCAGAATGCGATTCTGAATTTCATATAAACAGTCATAAAATCTAAAAGACAGGTGCTGGGGTTTTGGCTCAGCACTAGAGTGCTGGCTTCACACTTTCAAAGGTCCTGAGTTGGATCCCCAACACCATATGTGAAAGGAATGAATGAACCAATGCATGAGTGTATGATGAATGAATTAAAGGTATAAGGAGGAGGAGGAGGTGGAGAAATAGAAGAAGATGATGAGTAATTTGACAGAAGGGAAAAAGGAAAGGAGAGTGAGATTAAAGTGTGGTTTCCAATTCCCAAGCGTTAAATTACAGCAGATGGGATAGAGAGAGAAGATGGGAGGGCAGGAGAGGGGGGATAGTAGAGGCTAGAAAAGGTAGCAGAATACAACAGTTATTAATATGGCATTTTGTAAAAATGTGGATGTGTAAACAATGTGATTGTGCAATCTGTATATGGGGTGAAAATGGGAGTTCATAACTCACTTGAATCTAATGTAGGAAATATGGTATCTCAAGAGCTATGTAATGTTTTATGCAACCAATATAAACAAGAGGTCTTCATTTTTCTTTGTAGTTGAGATCTCCTGTTTCCCTGACATGTTTAGTTGTGTTCTCTCCTTTAGTCCTCCCAGCTCTAGTTATTCTGATATGGAAAAACTAGCTGAAATGCCCAACCAGTCTGTAAATCAGTGACAATTCTTCATTAAGCCTAAAGTCACTTTATATTTGCTACAGTCATACTAAATGCACTTCTTTTTTGGGAGTTTCAAAGATATTTCCATCAGCTAGATTACAAGTACCTAGAACTCCCATTCTTGTTTATGTAAGAGTGGCTTCATCAGATTAAATGCTGTTCTCTGGAATAAAATAAAATAGGAATAATTTACTCAGAAGATTCCTACGTAAAGCATCTTTATTTACAAAATACTATCTTAAGAATTATTGTTTCATTGAGCTTCAATTGGAGCCAAAGTATAGGCAATTACTGAAGTAAAAGCAGTTACTTAAAAACTAAAAAGGAGAGAAAAGTCAAATTACATTTGAAGAGAGAGCAACAGCATGAGGTTTCTTGTTTGGTTCTGGATGTTGAGTAACAGGCTCATTTGCAGGTGGAAGGAACCCTTCAGGGAACTCACTTGTACTTTCAGAATGTGGGTGTAGAGGGCTGAATTCCAGCTGTTGGGGGAAGATTGTGAGGAAAACCCCCTCCCTGCATAGACACATCACATTGGAAATGGAGTGGGTGGCGGGTCAGGTGGAAAATAATCTCCAGGTTCCCAGACAAGTTTCCTGGGAGAGGTGGAGGAAAGAAAAGGTCCTCTTCTCAGGAACTGACTCCTTGGGTCAACTGGAAACAAGGCACCTCTGACTGGAGGGACAGGTGCCAACACAGAGCCAGAGCCAGTTGCTTGTTTTTCAGCATGGAGAGGTGAATCAGGCACATCAGAGTCCAAAGGAGGCATATTAGGAATTCTGTGTTCTGCTGGTCCCGATGCTCTACCACAATTTGAGTAAAACCTATCTTGCCTTTGCAGAGGAAGACGTGCATCAGAAGAATATGGTTGGCCTGGCGGAGGGATCATCAGCCTGCTGGCCTGTTCCCCTGGAGGAGAGAGGGGCCCAGTCTGAGAAGGTGCTCTCTGAAAATCGGTGAACTTATGACAGCTGGATTCTCTTCCTTTACTGCTAGTCGCATGGTCCAGAGGATTCTCCAGGGCCCCTTGACCCTCTTCCTCCTCCCACTGGAGTGAAAGGTGAGAGTGTGAGTGGACCACTCTTTTCAAAATGAGGAGGTCTCCTTTCAGATGAAGGGTGACCTATTGGTGAGGGCCCATTTGGAGAAGGCTTTCTGCCCATTGCTGAGTTGGAAACATCCAGTGCATCATAGGGATCTTTTCCTACAAGTTCAAATCTCAGCTCCTTGTCAGTTAATTTTTGTCTGTTGCGTGCATTTTGTTTCCTGAAATAGCTGAGGTTTCTTTCAGCAATCCGAGCTGCCAACTCACTGGCATGTGCATCTTTCTCAGAGGAAATAATCTTCCCCAGACAGGAATGAATGGTACTCTGCAATTGTTCTTCAAGATATTGGGCTCTCGTTCTGTAGGTCTCCAGCTCTTTTATTGTATGGCTCATCTTTTCTTCGACTTTGGAAAGTTTCTCCTCTTGCTCCACACGGTAGTTTTCCTCCCCTCTTAATTTCCTGTGCAGTTTCATCGTATTTTCTTGATAGCGTTCCATCGTGACTTTCAAGTTCTTCTGTAGGGTCTCATTCTCACTTTGCAGCTGTGCATTTTCTGACTGCAAGGATGCCTGTTCAGTCTGCAGACTTTTAAGGTGTTCTGTAAGGTCTTCCGTGGTTTTCTCCACTTCAGATGAGAAAGTACATTTTTGATTTCTTCCTCCTTCCAAGATTTCTAAGGAGGCCTTTAGCTTATCACCATAAACCAGGTTCCTCAAAGCTCCTTTGGACTCATCCTCCAAGTGAGCACCAATTTCGGGTTCACTCGTCTTTCCCAGTTCCAGGTGACCACCATCCCTTTGGGCTCCCAGGCTTGGAGAAGATCTATCCTTCGTCTTCAGCAAGCATTCACTCAGAGACTCCATGTGATTTTTGGTGTCCCTTAGAACTTGTTCTCCAGCTACTTTCGAGTCCTCTAATATGATTTTTGCTTTATATTGGACACCTCCTTGTTCCCTCTGTGCTTCAGCTTCTCCTTGTATTGTTGGTCTCTGCGTTTGCGGAAGTAGGGATCCTTCATTCAAAACCTCTTTGATTGCCAGCTTCAGTTCTTCCTCATTCACTTGAAAGAGTCTCCAGTTTGTTTTGGCTTCAGCTATTTGTGATCTGAGGGATTCAGATTCACCTTGGAGGGACTGTATCCCTCTTGATAGATGAGCCATCGTTTCATCCTGTTGACCATGTTTAGCCTTCTGTGCTTTGAGCTCTTCTTCTAGAAAGAGCATTTCAACGCCATGGCTGGATTCCGACCTATGCAGCTTTTCGTAGGTTGCCTCCAGCTGTTGTGCTTCCCTTGAACCCTTCTCAAACCTGCAATCCTTTAAAGATGAGTCTAAGCCTTTATGTTCTTTTTCAACAAGGCTCACTGTATCAAGAAGTCCATATTTTGCCTCAATAAGTCCAGCAAGATTTAGAGCCAGCCTTTTTTCTCTTCCCACGTAAAGCCTGCTACTAACCGACTGAAAAGCTGTCCAGAAAAGTGAGAGAACAGCAAAAAATCCAAGAGCTGTACACATCATCAACTCCCAAGGAAAGCCAGAAGGAAGATGGCCTGGCTTCATGTCTTCGGACACTGCTGCCACAACCCTGGGTGCTTCTTCCAGAACCACCCACTAGTATGGCTGAGAGGCAGCCCTTGGCTCCTCCATCACGCCAAGACAGCTTTGGCTCTTGCCACCACAACCACAGCCTGCCCAGGCAGGCCAACACAGGCTGTGGACACTCAGGTGTTTGGTCAGGAACTCCAACCTGCACCAGGCAACGGAGCAGACCACTGTGAGCCCCTACAGGGGCTGAGCGTATGGTGGGTGGTGTGCGTATGGCAGTGGGAGCCATGATCAGGGGCTCCCAGGAGCCTTGTTGTCTCAACTGCCCATCAGGGGAGTCTTGTCCCCTTCCCTACCCAGTGCATCCTCAAGTGCCACATGTTTAGGTCCCTCCCACTCCAGCCAGAGAGAATTCCTCTCCATGCCACCCACCCCTTGATTTGGTTTAGGCCAGGCCAAAGCGGGGTTAGTAGGAAGATTCCATCCAGTCATAATAACATTCAGTTTGATGTCACTCAAATTCTAAAGCTGACTGAACCGTTCAAACAGCTTTTATGGCCTATATTGGTCTTTGTGTCCCTTGCCTTTTGTTTGAGTGACTCAGTCCTTTTTCTGCCCTTGTGCTCTCCCTATTTCCTACCTTCCTTGCTTCCTTCCCCCCTTCCTGGTTTTTCTCCTTTTCTTCTTCCTTGTTTTGTACCTCCATCCATCCCTCCAACTTTGCCTTCCTCCCTTCCAACTTTCTCTCTCCCTTCCCTCCCTTTTCTTTTCTTGCAAGTGTTTGGGGTGAAAGTCCATGGCAGGCCAGCCCCAAGCTAGGCAAGGTCACTGCCACTGAGCTACAACATCCCCAGACCTGCTGCCACTTCCTATGCAAGTAATTTGAATTCTCTCTAAAGAGAAACTCTCACATTAGTCTACTTTCAACGTAATTTCAGAAGAGTTGCTAACATGGGCATCAATCAGTTATGACAAGTCATTTTTGAAAAGCACGGCACAGCTAATGTTCCTCAAAAGAAGGAGTTGAAACTTTAGTTGGTTTTCAGGTCAGCATTTCTAGACTAGTACAAACCCTCCTAATCCTGATCTCTCCTTAGTCCTATGATTTCTTTAAGTGTCCCCTTTGCTCCTGTTCATGGAGTCATGTGTACAGAAATTATACCTGGTTCTACTGAACTCTACTTAATTCTTTCTCACCTCTGTGCTCCTTTTGCCAAGTCACTCCTCAACACTTACTGTAACCCTTTAAATTTTTTGTCCATTTTCATTTAAAAAACTCTTTCAAAAATTGAACCATTTCTCATGCAGATACAGTCTTCTTGATCTGCTATTAATCCCCCACTACTGACATTGTAAGTTATAGAAATGTACACTTCCAGACCGTTTTCAGATTTTTGATTTCTGTATATCTATCTGTCTGTCTATTTACAAACATAACATGGTACTCTGAAAGTATCGTTCTGCTTTTGGAGCTCTACATTGTGTTTTTCAGAAGCAGGCCTATTACACAGAGATGAATCCATGTTACCTAGATTGAGGTCAAACCGGAATGTGCACTCTGATTCCCATGATATTGTTCTACCTACTAATGGACAGTTCAGTTATATCCAGACCTCACCACTTCCCCCATTAAGTAAAACCCTTGTGAAGAGACATGTAGATGCCTTTATGAACATATTGATAATTTTTCATGGCAGTGTTTTCCAAAAACCAGTTAGTAAAATCAATTTATTCCTTTGCAGCCTGAAATTACCTTCATTCCAGTTTACTGGTATAAGAACCGCAGTATATCAGCAACAATTCTCCAATAGTAGTTCAGGCAGAAGTCATTCTAGATAACAATCAGTGCCGGATCGTCCATGTATTTTACACAGCACATGACAGGGGACATCCATCCACACGTTTAGAACAACTGATGTTTTATGCTGGCAATTTAGTTTTATTGAAAGGAGTGATAAGAAAACAGGTGATACAGACTGATTAGATTCAGTATGTATGTTGGCTTTGTTTTTCGAGGCCTGAATTTTTCACCTTTCAAGTAATTGTAGGTTAAGTATCAGGCAGATTCTTCACTGGGCTTCAAATGTGATAAAGTTGCTTCTTATTTTTAAGAAGGCCGTTGCAATCCTGCATTTATTTTACACCTCAGTGCTTGTTTCACACACAAGCACACACACCCACACACCACACACATCAACAAACACACAAACACATAATTAGAGCACATTTAACACTCAAATAAAGCTTTACCTACTAACTCATAACTAGGGTATTTTTTTAATAAGTATTGTGTCTTGGTCTCTACTGGGGAAACATTGTTCAATGTGAGTTCTCTGGTTTGTTGTAGGGCAGTGAATGTTCACTTGTTGGCAATGATATAGAAATGGGGAGTAAGGGTTTAAAAGTTTTTACAGTAGGTAGGCAGAGTCAGAGTATGGACTCTAAGAATAAGAAATTGGGGAATTTCCTCTTTGTTTCTTCATTTCAATCTCCTAATAATTCATGTATATTTTCCAAAAGTCTCCCAGAAAACAAGGACTAGGTCAATCCACATATCCATGAACCATAGCAGAATGCGATTCTGAATTTCATATAAACAGTCATAAAATCTAAAAGACAGGTGCTGGGGTTTTGGCTCAGCACTAGAGTGCTGGCTTCACACTTTCAAAGGTCCTGAGTTGGATCCCCAACACCATATGTGAAAGGAATGAGTGAACCAATGCATGAGTGTATGATGAATGAATTAAAGGTATAAGGAGGAGGAGGAGGTGGAGAAATAGAAGAAGATGATGAGTAATTTGACAGAAGGGAAAAAGGAAAGGAGAGTGTGATTAAAGTGTGGTTTCCAATTCCCAAGCGTTAAATTACAGCAGATGGGATAGAGAGTGAAGATGGGAGGGCAGGAGAGGGGGGATAGTAGAGGCTAGAAAAGGTAGCAGAATACAACAGTTACTAATATGGCATTTTGTAAAAATGTGGATGTGTAAACAATGTGATTGTGCAATCTGTATATGGGGTAAAAATGGGAGTTCATAACTCACTTGAATCTAATGTAGGAAATATGGTATCTCAAGAGCTATGTAATGTTTTAAGCAACCAATATAAAAAGAGGTCTTCATTTTTCTTTGAAGTTGAGATCTCCTGTTTCCCTGACATGTTTAGTTGTGTTCTCTCCTTTAGTCCTCCCATGCTCTAGTTATTCTGATATGGAAAAACTAGCTGAAATGCCCAACCAGTCTGTAAATCAGTGACAATTCTTCATTAAGCCTAAAGTCACTTTACATTTGCTACAGTCATACTAAATGCACTTCTTTTTTGGGAGTTTAAAAGATATTTCCATCAGCTAGATTACAAGTACCTAGAACTCCCATTCTTGTTTATGTAAGAGTGGCTTCATCAGATTAAATGCTGTTCTCTGGAATAAAATAAAATAGGAATAATTTACTCAGAAGATTCCTACGTAAACCATCTTTATTTACAAAATACTATCTTAAGAATTATTGTTTCATTGAGCTTCAATTGGAGCCAAAGTATAGTCAATTACTGAAGTAAAAGCAGTTACTTAAAAACTAAAAATGAGAGATAAGTCAAATTACATTTGAAGAGAGAGCAACAGCATGAGGTTTTTTGTTTGGTTCTGGATGTTGAGTAACAGGCTCATTTGCAGGTGGAAGGAACCCTTCAGGGAACTCACTTGTACTTTCAGAATGGGGGTGTAGAGGGCTGAATTCCAGCTGTTGGGGGAAGATTGTGAGGAAAACCCCCTCCCTGCATAGACACATCACATTGGAAATGGAGTGGGTGGCGGGTCAGGTGGAAAATAATCTCCAGGTTCCCAGACAAGTTTCCTGGGAGAGGTGGAGGAAAAAAAAGGTCCTCTTCTCAGGAACTGACTCCTTGGGTCAACTGGAAACAAGGCACCTCTTACTGGAGGGAAAGGTGCCAACACAGAGCCAGAGCCAGTTGCTTGGTTTTCAGCATGGAGAGGTGAATCAGGCACATCAGAGTCCAAAGGAGGCATATTAGGAATTCTGTGTTCTGCTGGTCCCGATGCTCTACCACAATTTGAGTAAAACCTATCTTGCCTTTGTAGAGGAAGACGTGCATCAGAAGAATATGGTTGGCCTGGCGGAGGGATCATCAGCCTGCTGGCCTGTTCCCCTGGAGGAGAGAGGGGCCCAGTCTGAGAAGGTGCTCGCTGAAAATCGGTGAACTTATGACAGCTGGATTCTCTTCCTTTACTGCTAGTCGCATGGTCCAGAGGATTCTCCAGGGCCCCTTGACCCTCTTCCTCCTCCCACTGGAGTGAAAATTGAGAGTGTGAGTGGACCACTCTTTTCAAAATGAGGAGGTCTCCTTTCAGATGAAGGGTGACCTATTGGTGAGGGCCCATTTGGAGAAGGCTTTCTGCCCATTGCTGAGTTGGAAACATCCAGTGCATCATAGGGATCTTTTCCTACAAGTTCAAATCTCAGCTCCTTGTCAGTTAATTTTTGTCTGTTGCGTGCATTTTGTTTCCTGAAATAGCTGAGGTTTCTTTCAGCAATCCGAGCTGCCAACTCACTGGCATGTGCTTCTTTCTCAGAGGAAATAATCTTCCCCAGACAGGAATGAATGGTACTCTGCAATTGTTCTTCAAGATATTATGCTCTCTTTCTGTAGGTCTCCAGCTCTTTTATCTTATGGCTCATCTTTTCTTCGACTTTGGAAAGTTTCTCCTCTTGCTCCACACGGTAGTTTTCCTCCACTCTTAATTTCCTGTGCAGTTTCATCGTATTTTCTTGATAGCGTTCCATCATGACTTTCAAGTTCTTCTGTAGGGTCTCATTCTCACTTTGCAGCTGTGCATTTTCTGACTGCAAGGATGCCTGTTCAGTCTGCAGACTTTTAAGGTGTTCTGTAAGGTCTTCCGTGGTTTTCTCCACTTCAGATGAGAAAGTACATTTTTGATTTCTTCCTCCTTCCAAGATTTCTAAGGAGGCCTTTAGCTTATCACCATAAACCAGGTTCCTCAAAGCTCCTTTGGACTCATCCTCCAAGTGAGCACCAATTTCGGGTTCACTCGTCTTTCCCAGTTCCAGGTGACCACCATCCCTTTGGGCTCCCAGGCTTGGAGAAGATCTATCCTTCGTCTTCAGCAAGCATTCACTCAGAGACTCCATGTGATTTTTGGTGTCCCTTAGAACTTGTTCTCCAGCTACTTTCGAGTCCTCTAATATGATTTTTGCTTTATATTGGACACCTCCTTGTTCCCTCTGTGCTTCAGCTTCTCCTTGTATTGTTGGTCTCTGCGTTTGCGGAAGTAGGGTTCCTTCATTCAAAACCTCTTTGATTGCCAGCTTCAGTTCTTCCTCATTCGCTTGAAAGAGTCTCCAGTTTGTTTTGGCTTCAGCTATTTGTGATCTGAGGGATTCAGATTCACCTTGGAGGGACTGTATCCCTCTTGATAGATGCGCCATCGTTTCATCCTGTTGACCATGTTTAGCCTTCTGTGCTTTGAGCTCTTCTTCTAGAAAGAGCATTTCAATGCCATGGCTGGATTCCGACCTATGCAGCTTTTCGTAGGTTGCCTCCAGCTGTTGTGCTTCCCTTGAACCCTTCTCAAACCTGCAATCCTTTAAAGATGAGTCTAAGCCTTTATGTTCTTTTTCAACAAGGCTCACTTTATCAAGAACTCCACATTTTGCCTCAATAAGTCCAGCAAGATTTAGAGCCAGCCTTTTTTCTCTTCCCACGGAAAGCCTGCTACTAACCGACTGAAAAGCTCTCCAGAAAAGTGAGAGAACAGCAAAAAATCCAAGAGCTGTACACATCATCAACTCCCAAGGAAAGCCAGAAGGAAGATGGCCTGGCTTCATGTCTTCGGACAATGCTTCCACAACCCTGGGTGCTTCTTCCAGAACCACCCACTAGTATGGCTGAGAGGCAGCCCTTGGCTCCTCCATCACGCCAAGACAGCTTTGGCTCTTGCCACCACAACCACAGCCTGCCCAGGCAGGCCAACACAGGCTGTGGACACTCAGGTGTTTGGTCAGAAACTCCAACCTGCACCAGGCAACGGAGCAGACCACTGTGAGCCCCTTCAGGGGCTGAGCGTACGGTGGGTGGTGTGCGTATGGCGGTGGGAGCCATGATCAGGGGCTCCCAGGAGCCTTGTTGTCTCAACTGCCCATCAGGGGAGTCTTGTCCCCTTCCCTACCCAGTGCATCCTCAAGTGCCACATGTTTAGGTCCCTCCCACTCCAGCCAGAGAGAATTCCTCTCCATGCCACCCACCCCTTGATTTGGTTTAGGCCAGGCCAAGGCGGGGTTAGTAGGAAGATTCCATCCAGTCATAATAACATTCAGTTTGATGTCACTCAAATTCTAAAGCTGACTAAACCGTTCAAACAGCTTTTATGGCCTATATTGGTCTTTGTGTCCCTTGCCTTTTGTTTGAGTGACTCAGTCCTTTTTCTGCCCTTGTGCTCTCCCTATTTCCTACCTTCCTTGCTTCCTTCCCCCCTTCCTGGTTTTTCTCCTTTTCTTCTTCCTTCTTTTTTACCTCCATCCATCCCTCCAACTTTGCCTTCCTCCCTTCCAACTTTCTCTCTCCCTTCCCTCCCTTTTCTTTTCTTGCAAGTGTTTGGGGTGAAAGTCCATGGCAGGCCAGCCCCAAGCTAGGCAAGGTCACTGCCACTGAGCTACAACATCCCCAGACCTGCTGCCACTTCCTATGCAAGTAATTTGAATTCTCTCTAAAGAGAAACTCTCACATTAGTCTACTTTCAACGTAATTTCAGAAGAGTTGCTAACATGGGCATCAATCAGTTATGACAAGTCATTTTTGAAAAGCACGGCACAGCTAATGTTCCTCAAAAGAAGGAGTTGAAACTTTAGTTGGTTTTCAGGTCAGCATTTCTAGACTAGTACAAACCCTCCTAATCCTGATCTCTCCTTAGTCCTATGATTTCTTTAAGTGTCCCCTTTGCTCCTGTTCATGGAGTCATGTGTACAGAAATTATACCTGGTTCTATTGAACTCTACTTAATTCTTTCTCACCTCTGTGCTCCTTTTGCCAAGTCACTCCTCAACACTTACTGTAACCCTTTAAATTTTTTGTCCATTTTCATTTAAAAAACTCTTTCAAAAATTGAACCATTTCTCATGCAGATACAGTCTTCTTGATCTGCTATTAATCCCCCACTACTGACATTGTAAGTTATAGAAATGTACACTTCCAGACCGTTTTCAGATTTTTGATTTCTGTATATCTATCTGTCTGTCTATTTACAAACATAACATGGTATTCTGAAAGTATCGTTCTGCTTTTGGAGCTCTACATTGTGTTTTTCAGAAGCAGGCCTATTACACAGAGATGAATCCATGTTACCTAGATTGAGGTCAAACCGGAATGTGCACTCTGAGTCCCATGATATTGTTCTACCTACTAATGGACAGTTCAGTTATATCCAGACCTCACCACCTCCCCCATTAAGTAAAACCCTTGTGAAGAGACATGTAGATGCCTTTATGAACATATTGATAATTTTTCATGGCAGTGTTTTCCAAAAACCAGTTAGTAAAATCAATTTATTCCTTTGCAGCCTGAAATTACCTTCATTCCGGTTTACTGGTATAAGAACCGCAGTATATCAGCAACAATTCTCCAATAGTAGTTCAGGCAGAAGTCATTCTAGATAACAATCAGTGCCGGATCGTCCATGTGTTTTACACAGCCCATGACAGGGGACATCCGTCCACTCGTTTAGAACAACTGATGTTTTATGCTGGCAATTTAGGTTTATTGAAAGGAGTGATTAGAAAACAGGTGAGACAGACTGATTAGATTCAGTATGTATGTTGGCTTTGTTTTTCGAGGCCTGAATTTTTCACATTTCAATTAATTGTAGGTTAAGTATCAGGCAGATTCTTCACTGGGCTTCAAATGTGATAAAGTTGCTTCTTATTTTTAAGAAGGCCGTTGCAATCCTGCATTTATTTTACACCTCAGTGCTTGTTTCACACACAAGCACACACACCCACACACCACACACATCAACAAACACACAAACACATAATTAGAGCACATTTAACACTCAAATAAAGCTTTACCTACTAACTCATAACTAGGGTATTTTTTTTAATAAGTATTGTGTCTTGGTCTCTACTGGGGAAACATTGTTCAATGTGAGTTCTCTGGTTTGTTGTAGGGCAGTGAATGTTCACTTGTTGGCAATGATATAGAAATGGGGAGTAAGGGTTTAAACGTTTTTACAGTAGGTAGGCAGAGTCAGAGTATGGACTCTAAGAATAAGAAATTGGGGAATTTCCTCTTTGTTTCTTCATTTCAATCTCCTAATAATTCATGTATATTTTCCAAAAGTCTCCCAGAAAACAAGGACTAGGTCAATCCACATATCAGTAAACCATAGCAGAATGCAATTCTGAATTTCATATAAACAGTCATAAAATCAAAAAGACAGGTGCTGGGGTTTTGGCTCAGCACTAGAGTGCTGGCTTCACACTTTCAAAGGTCCTGAGTTGGATCCCCAACACCATATGTGAAAGGAATGAATGAACCAATGCATGAGTGTATGATGAATGAATGAAAGGTATAAGGAGGAGGAGGAGGAGGAGGAGAAATAGAAGAAGATGATGAGTAATTTGACAGAAGGGAAAAAGGGGAGGAGAGTGAGTTTAAAGTGTGGTTTCCAATTCCCAAGCGTTAAATTACAGACGATGGGATAGAGAGAGAAGATGGGAGGGCAGGAGAGGGGGGATAGTAGAGGCTAGAAAAGGTAGCAGAATACAACAGTTACTAATATGGCATTTTGTAAAAATGTGGATGTGTAAACAATGTGATTGTGCAATCTGTATATGGGGTGAAAATGGGAGTTCATAACTCACTTGAATCTAATGTAGGAAATATGGTATCTCAAGAGCTATGCAATGTTTTAAGCAACCAATATAAACAAGAGGGCTTCATTTTTCTTTGTAGTTGAGATCTCCTGTTTCCCTGACATGTTTAGTTGTGTTCTCTCCTTTAGTCCTCCCATGCTCTAGTTATTCTGATATGGAAAACTAGCTGAAATGCACAACCAGTCTGTAAATCAGTGACAATTCTTCATTAAGCCTAAAGTCACTTTACATTGCTACAGTCATACTAAATGCACTTCTTTTTGGGGAGTTTCAAAGATATTTCCATCAGCTAGATTACAAGTACCTAGAACTCCCATTCTTGTTTATGTAAGAGTGGCTTCATCAGATTAAATGCTGTTCTCTGGAATAAAATAAAATAGGAATAATTTACTCAGAAGTTTCCTACGTAAACCATCTTTATTTACAAAATACTATCTTAAGAATTATTGTTTCATTGAGCTTCAATTGGAGCCAAAGTATAGTCAATTACTGAAGTAAAAGCAGTTACTTAAAAACTAAAAATGAGAGAAAAGTCAAATTACATTTGAAGAGAGAGCAACAGCATGAGGTTTCTTGTTTGGTTCTGGATGTTGAGTAACAGGCTCATTTGCAGGTGGAAGGAACCCTTCAGGGAACTCACTTGTACTTTCAGAATGGGGGTGTAGAGGGCTGAATTCCAGCTGTTGGGGGAAGATTGTGAGGAAACCCCCTCCCTGCATAGGCACATCACATTGGAAATGGAGTGGGTGGCGGGTCAGGTGGAAAATAATCTCCAGGTTCCCAGACAAGTTTCCTGGGAGAGGTGGAGAAAAAAAAGGTCCTCTTCTCAGGAACTGACTCCTTGGGTCAACTGGAAACAAGGCACCTCTGACTGGAGGGAAAGGTGCCAACACAGAGCCAGCGCCAGTTGCTTGGTTTTCAGCATGGAGAGGTGAATCAGGCACATCAGAGTCCAAAGGAGGCATATTAGGAATTCTGTGTTCTGCTGGTCCCGATGCTCTACCACAATTTGAGTAAAACCTATCTTGCCTTTGTAGAGGAAGACGTGCATCAGAAGAATATGGTTGGCCTGGCGGAGGGATCATCAGCCTGCTGGCCTGTTCCCCTGGAGGAGAGATTGGCCCAGTCTGAGAAGGTGCTCTCTGAAAATCGGTGAACTTATGACAGCTGGATTCTCTTCCTTTACTGCTAGTCGCATGGTCCAGAGGATTCTCCAGGGCCCCTTGGCCCTCTTCCTCCTCCCACTGGAGTGAAAGTTGAGAGTGTGAGTGGACCACTCTTTTCAAAATGAGGAGGTCTCCTTTCAGATGAAGGGTGACCTATTGGTGAGGGCCCATTTGGAGAAGGCTTTCTGCCCATTGCTGAGTTGGAAACATCCAGTGCATCATAGGGATCTTTTCCTACAAGTTCAAATCTCAGCTCCTTCTCAGTTAATTTTTGTCTGTTGTGTGCATTTTGTTTCCTGAAATAGCTGAGGTTTTTTCAGCAATCCGAGCTGCCAACTCACTGGCATGTGCTTCTTTCTCAGAGGAAATAATCTTCCCCAGACAGGAATGAATGGTACTCTGCAATTGTTCTTCAAGATATTGGGCTCTCTTTCTGTAGGTCTCCAGCTCTTTTATTGTATGGCTCATCTTTTCTTCGACTTTGGAAAGTTTCTCCTCTTCCTCCACATGGTAGTTTTCCTCCACTCTTAATTTCCTGTGCAGTTTCATCGTATTTTCTTGATAGCGTTCCATCATGACTTTCAAGTTCTTCTGTAGGGCCTCATTCTCACTTTGCAGCTGTGCATTTTCTGATTGCAAGGATGCCTGTTCAGTCTGCAGACTTTTAAGGTGTTCTGTAAGGTCTTCCGTGGTTTTCTCCACTTCAGATGAGAAAGTACATTTTTGATTTCTTCCTCCTTCCAAGATTTCTAAGGAGGCCTTTAGCTTATCACCATAAACCAGATTCCTCAAAGCTCCTTTGGACTCATCCTCCAAGTGAGCACCAATTTTGGGTTCACTCGCCTTGCCCAGTTCCAGGTGACCACCATCCCTTTGGGCTCCCAGGCTTGGAGAAGATCTATCCTTCGTCTTCAGCAAGCATTCACTCAGAGACTCCATGTGATTTTCGGTGTCCCTTAGAACTTGTTTTCCAGCTACTTTCGAGTCCTCTAATATGATTTTTGCTTTATATTGGACACCTCCTTGTTCCCTCTGTGCTTCAGCTTCTCCTTGTATTGTTGGTCTCTGCGTTTGCGGAAGTAGGGTTCCTTCATTCAAAACCTCTTTGATTGCCAGCTTCAGTTCTTCCTCATTCACTTGAAAGAGTCTCCAGTTTGTTTTGGCTTCAGCTATTTGTGATCTGAGGGATTCAGATTCACCTTGGAGGGACTGTATCCCTCTTGATAGATGGACCATCGTTTCATCCTGTTGACCATGTTTAGCCTTCTGTGCTTTGAGCTCTTCTTCTAGAAAGAGCATTTCAACGCCATGGCTGGATTCGGACCTATGCAGCTTTTCGTAGGTTGCCTCCAGCTGTTGTGCTTTTCTTGAACCCTTCTCAAACCTGCAATCCTTTAAAGATGAGTCTAAGCCTTTATGTTCTTTTTCAACAAGGCTCACTTTATCAAGAAGTCCACATTTTGCCTCAATAAGTCCAGCAAGATTTAGAGCCAGCCTTTTTTCTCTTCCCACGTAAAGCCTGCTACTAACCGACTGAAAAGCTCTCCTGAAAAGTGAGAGAACAGCAAAAAATCCAAGAGCTGTACACATCATCAACTCCCAAGGAAAGCCATAAGGAAGATGGCCTGGCTTCATGTCTTCGGACAATGCTGCCACAACCCTGGGTGCTTCTTCCAGAACCACCCACTAGTATGGCTGAGAGGCAGCCCTTGGCTCCTCCATCACGCCAAGACAGCTTTGGCTCTTGCCACCACAACCACAGCCTGCCCAGGCAGGCCAACACAGGCTGTGGACACTCAGGTGTTTGGTCAGGAACTCCAACCTGCACCAGGCAACGGAGCAGACCACTGTGAGCCCCTTCAGGGGCTGAGCGTATGGTGGGTGGTGTGCGTATGGCAGTGGGAGCCATGATCAGGGGCTCCCAGGAGCCTTGTTGTCTCAACTGCCCATCAGGGGAGTCTTGTCCCCTTCCCTACCCAGTGCATCCTCAAGTGCCACATGTTTAGGTCCCTCCCACTCCAGCCAGAGAGAATTCCTCTCCATGCCACCCACCCCTTGATTTGGTTTAGGCCAGGCCAAGGCGGGGTTAGTAGGAAGATTCCATCCAGTCATAATAACATTCAGTTTGATGTCACTCAAATTCTAAAGCTGACTAAACCGTTCAAACAGCTTTTATGGCCTATATTGGTCTTTGTGTCCCTTGCCTTTTGTTTGAGTGACTCAGTCCTTTTTCTGCCCTTGTGCTCTCCCTATTTCCTACCTTCCTTGCTTCCTTCCCCCCTTCCTGGTTTTTCTCCTTTTCTTCTTCCTTCTTTTTTACCTCCATCCATCCCTCCAACTTTGCCTTCCTCCCTTCCAACTTTCTCTCTCCCTTCCCTCCCTTTTCTTTTCTTGCAAGTGTTTGGGGTGAAAGTCCATGGCAGGCCAGCCCCAAGCTAGGCAAGGTCACTGCCACTGAGCTACAACATCCCCAGACCTGCTGCCACTTCCTATGCAAGTAATTTGAATTCTCTCTAAAGAGAAACTCTCACATTAGTCTACTTTCAACGTAATTTCAGAAGAGTTGCTAACATGGGCATCAATCAGTTATGACAAGTCATTTTTGAAAAGCACGGCACAGCTAATGTTCCTCAAAAGAAGGAGTTGAAACTTTAGTTGGTTTTCAGGTCAGCATTTCTAGACTAGTACAAACCCTCCTAATCCTGATCTCTCCTTAGTCCTATGATTTCTTTAAGTGTCCCCTTTGCTCCTGTTCATGGAGTCATGTGTACAGAAATTATACCTGGTTCTACTGAACTCTACTTAATTCTTTCTCACCTCTGTGCTCCTTTTGCCAAGTCACTCCTCAACACTTACTGTAACCCTTTAAATTTTTTGTCCATTTTCATTTAAAAAACTCTTTCAAAAATTGAACCATTTCTCATGCAGATACAGTCTTCTTGATCTGCTATTAATCCCCCACTACTGACATTGTAAGTTATAGAAATGTACACTTCCAGACCGTTTTCAGATTTTTGATTTCTGTATATCTATCTGTCTGTCTATTTACAAACATAACATGGTATTCTGAAAGTATCGTTCTGCTTTTGGAGCTCTACATTGTGTTTTTCAGAAGCAGGCCTATTACACAGAGATGAATCCATGTTACCTAGATTGAGGTCAAACCGGAATGTGCACTCTGATTCCCATGATATTGTTCTACCTACTAATGGACAGTTCAGTTATATCCAGACCTCACCACCTCCCCCATTAAGTAAAACCCTTGTGAAGAGACATGTAGATGCCTTTATGAACATATTGATAATTTTTCATGGCAGTGTTTTCCAAAAACCAGTTAGTAAAATCAATGTATTCCTTTGCAGCCTGAAATTACCTTCATTCCAGTTTACTGGTATAAGAACCGCAGTATATCAGCAACAATTCTCCAATAGTAGTTCAGGCAGAAGTCATTCTAGATAACAATCAGTGCCGGATCGTCCATGTGTTTTACACAGCCCATGACAGGGGACATCCGTCCACTCGTTTAGAACAACTGATGTTTTATGCTGGCAATTTAGGTTTATTGAAAAGAGTGATTAGAAAACAGGCGAGACAGACTGATTAGATTCAGTATGTATGTTGGCTTTGTTTTTCGAGGCCTGAATTTTTCACATTTCAATTAATTGTAGGTTAAGTATCAGGCAGATTCTTCACTGGGCTTCAAATGTGATAAAGTTGCTTCTTATTTTTAAGAAGGCCGTTGCAATCCTGCATTTATTTTACACCTCAGTGCTTGTTTCACACACAAGCACACACACCCACACACCACACACATCAACAAACACACAAACACATAATTAGAGCACATTTAACACTCAAATAAAGCTTTACCTACTAACTCATAACTAGGGTATTTTTTTAATAAGTATTGTGTCTTGGTCTCTACTGGGGAAACATTGTTCAATGTGAGTTCTCTGGTTTGTTGTAGCGCAGTGAATGTTCACTTGTTGGCAATGATATAGAAATGGGGAGTAAGGGTTTAAAAGTTTTTACAGTAGGTAGGCAGAGTCAGAGTATGGACTCTAAGAATAAGAAATTGGGGAATTTCCTCTTTGTTTCTTCATTTCAATCTCCTAATAATTCATGTATATTTTCCAAAAGTCTCCCAGAAAACAAGGACTAGGTCAATCCACATATCCATGAACCATAGCAGAATGCGATTCTGAATTTCATATAAACAGTCATAAAATCAAAAAGACAGGTGCTGGGGTTTTGGCTCAGCACTAGAGTGCTGGCTTCACACTTTCAAAGGTTCTGAGTTGGATCCCCAACACCATATGTGAAAGGAATGAATGAACCAATGCATGAGTGTATGATGAATGAATTAAAGGTATAAGGAGGAGGAGGAGGAGGAGAAATAGAAGAAGATGATGAGTAATTTGACAGAAGGGAAAAAGGCGAGGAGAGTGAGTTTAAAGTGTGGTTTCCAATTCCCAAGAGTTAAATTACAGCAGATGGGATAGAGAGAGAAGATGGGAGGGCAGGAGAGGGGGGATAGTAGAGGCTAGAAAAGGTAGCAGTATACAACAGTTACTAATGTGGCATTTTGTAAAAATGTGGATGTGTAAACAATGTGATTGTGCAATCTGTATATGGGGTGAAAATGGGAGTTCATAACTCACTTGAATCTAATGTAGGAAATATGGTATCTCAAGAGCTATGTAATGTTTTAAGCAACCAATATAAACAAGAGGTCTTCATTTTTCTTTGTAGTTGAGATCTCCTGTTTCCCTGACATGTTTAGTTGTGTTCTCTCCTTTAGTCCTCCCATGCTCTAGTTATTCTGATATGGAAAAACTAGCTGAAATGCCCAACCAGTCTGTAAATCAGTGACAATTCTTCATTAAGCCTAAAGTCACTTTACATTTGCTACAGTCATACTAAATGCACTTCTTTTTTGGGAGTTTAAAAGATATTTCCATCAGCTAGATTACAAGTACCTAGAACTCCCATTCTTGTTTATGTAAGAGTGGCTTCATCAGATTAAATGTTGTTCTCTGGAATAAAATAAAATAGGAATAATTTACTCAGAAGATTCCTACGTAAACCATCTTTGTTTACAAAATACTATCTTAAGAATTATTGTTTCATTGAGCTTCAATTGGAGCCAAAGTATAGTCAATTACTGAAGTAAAAGCAGTTACTTAAAAACTAAAAATGAGAGATAAGTCAAATTACATTTGAAGAGAGAGCAACAGCATGAGGTTTCTTGTTTGGTTCTGGATGTTGAGTAACAGGCTCATTTGCAGGTGGAAGGAACCCTTCAGGGAACTCACTTGTACTTTCAGAATGGGGGTGTAGAGGGCTGAATTCCAGCTGTTGGGGGAAGATTGTGAGGAAAACCCCCTCCCTGCATAGACACATCACATTGGAAATGGAGTGGGTGGCGGGTCAGGTGGAAAATAATCTCCAGGTTCCCAGACAAGTTTCCTGGGAGAGGTGGAGGAAAAAAAAGGTCCTCTTCTCAGGAACTGAGTCCTTGGGTCAACTGGAAACAAGGCACCTCTGACTGGAGGGAAAGGTGCCAACACAGAGCCAGAGCCAGTTGCTTGGTTTTCAGCATGGAGAGGTGAATCAGGCACATCAGAGTCCAAAGGAGGCATATTAGGAATTCTGTGTTCTGCTGGTCCCGATGCTCTACCACAATTTGAGTAAAACCTATCTTGCCTTTGTAGAGGAAGACGTGCATCAGAAGAATATGGTTGGCCTGGCGGAGGGATCATCAGCCTGCTGGCCTGTTCCCCTGGAGGAGAGATGGGCCCAGTCTGAGAAGGTGCTCTCTGAAAGTCGGTGAACTTATGACAGCTGGATTCTCTTCCTTTACTGCTAGTCGCATGGTCCAGAGGATTCTCCAGGGCCCCTTGACCCTCTTCCTCCTCCCACTGGAGTGAAAGGTGAGAGTGTGAGTGGACCACTCTTTTCAAAATGAGGAGGTCTCCTTTCAGATGAAGGGTGACCTATTGGTGAGGGCCCATTTGGAGAAGGCTTTCTGCCCATTGCTGAGTTGGAAACATCCAGTGCATCATAGGGATCTTTTGCTACAAGTTCAAATCTCAGCTCCTTCTTAGTTAATTTTTGTCTGTTGCGTGCATTTTGTTTCCTGAAATAGCTGAGGTTTCTTTCAGCAATCCGAGCTGCCAACTCACTGGCATGTGCTTCCTTCTCAGAGGAAATAATCTTCCCCAGACAGGAATGAATGGTACTCTGCAATTGTTCTTCAAGATATTGGGCTCTCTTTCTGTAGGTCTCCAGCTCTTTTATTGTATGGCTCATCTTTTCTTCGACTTTGGAAAGTTTCTCCTCTTGTTCCACACGGTAGTTTTCCTCCACTCTTAATTTCCTGTGCAGTTTCATCGTATTTTCTTGATAGCGTTCCATCATGACTTTCAAGTTCTTCTGTAGGGTCTCATTCTCACTTTGCAGCTGTGCATTTTCTGACTGCAAGGATGCCTGTTCAGTCTGCAGACTTTTAAGGTGTTCTGTAAGGTCTTCCGTGGTTTTCTCCACTTCAGATGAGAAAGTACATTTTTGATTTCTTCCTCCTTCCAAGATTTCTAAGGAGGCCTTTAGCTTATCACCATAAACCAGGTTCCTCAAAGCTCCTTTGGACTCATCCTCCAAGTGAGCACCAATTTCGGGTTCACTCGTCTTTCCCAGTTCCAGGTGACCACCATCCCTTTGGGCTCCCAGGCTTGGAGAAGATCTATCCTTCGTCTTCAGCAAGCATTCACTCAGAGACTCCATGTGATTTTCAGTGTCCCTTAGAACTTGTTCTCCAGCTACTTTCGAGTCCTCTAATATGATTTTTGCTTTATATTGGACACCTCCTTGTTCCCTCTGTGCTTCAGCTTCTCCTTGTATTGTTGGTCTCTGCGTTTGCGGAAGTAGGGTTCCTTCATTCAAAACCTCTTTGATTGCCAGCTTCAGTTCTTCATCATTCACTTGAAAGAGTCTCCAGTTTGTTTTGGCTTCAGCTATTTGTGATCTGAGGGATTCAGATTCACCTTGGAGGGACTGTATCCCTCTTGATAGATGCACCATCGTTTCATCCTGTTGACCATGTTTAGCCTTCTGTGCTTTGAGCTCTTCTTCTAGAAAGAGCATTTCAACGCCATGGCTGGATTCAGACCTATGCAGCTTTTCGTAGGTTGCCTCCAGCTGTTGTGCTTCCCTTGAACCCTTCTCAAACCTGCAATCCTTTAAAGATGAGTCTAAGCCTTTATGTTCTTTTTCAACAAGGCTCACTTTATCAAGAAGTCCACATTTTGCCTCAATAAGTCAGCAAGATTTAGAGCCAGCCTTTTTTCTCTTCCCACGTAAAGCCTGCTACTAACCGACTGAAAAGCTCTCCAGAAAAGTGAGAGAACAGCAAAAAATCCAAGAGCTGTACACATCATCAACTCCCAAGGAAAGCCATAAGGAAGATGGCCTGGCTTCATGTCTTCGGACACTGCTGCCACAACCCTGGGTGCTTTTTCCAGAACCACCCACTAGTATGGCTGAGAGGCAGCCCTTGGCTCCTCCATCACGCCAAGACAGCTTTGGCTCTTGCCACCACAACCACAGCCTGCCCAGGCAGGCCAACACAGGCTGTGGACACTCAGGTGTTTGGTCAGGAACTCCAACCTGCACCAGGCAACGGAGCAGACCACTGTGAGACCCTTCAGGGGCTGAGCGTATGGTGGGTGGTGTGCGTATGGCAGTGGGAGCCATGATCAGGGGCTCCCAGGAGCCTTGTTGTCTCAACTGCCCATCAGGGGAGTCTTGTCCCCTTCCCTACCCAGTGCATCCTCAAGTGCCACATGTTTAGGTCCCTCCCACTCCAGCCAGAGAGAATTCCTCTCCATGCCACCCACCCCTTGATTTGGTTTAGGCCAGGCCAAGGCGGGGTTAGTAGGAAGATTCCATCCAGTCATAATAACATTCAGTTTGATGTCACTCAAATTCTAAAGCTGACTAAACCGTTCAAACAGCTTTTATGGCCTATATTGGTCTTTGTGTCCCTTGCCTTTTGTTTGAGTGACTCAGTCCTTTTTCTGCCCTTGTGCTCTCCCTATTTCCTACCTTCCTTGCTTCCTTCCCCCCTTCCTGGTTTTTCTCCTTTTCTTCTGCCTTCTTTTTACCTCCATCCATCCCTCCAACTTTGCCTTCCTCCCTTCCAACTTTCTCTCTCCCTTCCCTCCCTTTTCTTTTCTTGCAAGTGTTTGGGGTGAAAGTCCATGGCAGGCCAGCCCCAAGCTAGGCAAGGTCACTGCCACTGAGCTACAACATCCCCAGACCTGCTGCCACTTCCTATGCAAGTAATTTGAATTCTCTCTAAAGAGAAACTCTCACATTAGTCTACTTTCAACGTAATTTCAGAAGAGTTGCTAACATGGGCATCAATCAGTTATGACAAGTCATTTTTGAAAAGCACGGCACAGCTAATGTTCCTCAAATGAAGGAGTTGAAACTTTAGTTGGTTTTCAGGTCAGCATTTCTAGACTAGTACAAACCCTCCTAATCCTGATCTCTCCTTAGTCCTATGATTTCTTTAAGTGTCCCCTTTGCTCCTGTTCATGGAGTCATGTGTACAGAAATTATACCTGGTTCTATTGAACTCTACTTAATTCTTTCTCACCTCTGTGCTCCTTTTGCCAAGTCACTCCTCAACACTTACTGTAACCCTTTAAATTTTTTGTCCATTTTCATTTAAAAAACTCTTTCAAAAATTGAACCATTTCTCATGCAGATACAGTCTTCTTGATCTGCTATTAATCCCCCACTACTGACATTGTAAGTTATAGAAATGTACACTTCCAGACCGTTTTCAGATTTTTGATTTCTGTATATCTATCTGTCTGTCTATTTACAAACATAACATGGTATTCTGAAAGTATCGTTCTGCTTTTGGAGCTCTACATTGTGTTTTTCAGAAGCAGGCCTATTACACAGAGATGAATCCATGTTACCTAGATTGAGGTCAAACCGGAATGTGCACTCTGAGTCCCATGATATTGTTCTACCTACTAATGGACAGTTCAGTTATATCCAGACCTCACCACCTCCCCCATTAAGTAAAACCCTTGTGAAGAGACATGTAGATGCCTTTATGAACATATTGATAATTTTTCATGGCAGTGTTTTCCAAAAACCAGTTAGTAAAATCAATTTATTCCTTTGCAGCCTGAAATTACCTTCATTCCGGTTTACTGGTATAAGAACCGCAGTATATCAGCAACAATTCTCCAATAGTAGTTCAGGCAGAAGTCATTCTAGATAACAATCAGTGCCGGATCGTCCATGTGTTTTACACAGCCCATGACAGGGGACATCCGTCCACTCGTTTAGAACAACTGATGTTTTATGCTGGCAATTTAGGTTTATTGAAAGGAGTGATTAGAAAACAGGTGAGACAGACTGATTAGATTCAGTATGTATGTTGGCTTTGTTTTTCGAGGCCTGAATTTTTCACATTTCAATTAATTGTAGGTTAAGTATCAGGCAGATTCTTCACTGGGCTTCAAATGTGATAAAGTTGCTTCTTATTTTTAAGAAGGCCGTTGCAATCCTGCATTTATTTTACACCTCAGTGCTTGTTTCACACACAAGCACACACACCCACACACCACACACATCAACAAACACACAAACACATAATTAGAGCACATTTAACACTCAAATAAAGCTTTACCTACTAACTCATAACTAGGGTATTTTTTAAATAAGTATTGTGTCTTGGTCTCTACTGGGGAAACATTGTTCAATGTGAGTTCTCTGGTTTGTTGTAGGGCAGTGAATGTTCACTTGTTGGTAATGATATAGAAATGGAGAGTAAGTGTTTAAAAGTTTTTACAGTAGGTAGGCAGAGTCAGAGTATGGACTCTAAGAATAAGAAATTGAGGAATTTCCTCTTTGTTTCTTCATTTCAATCTCCTAATAATTCATGTATATTTTCCAAAAGTCTCCCAGAAAACAAGGACTAGGTCAATCCACATATCCATGAACCATAGCAGAATGCGATTCTGAATTTCATATAAACAGTCATAAAATCAAAAACACAGGTGCTGGGGTTTTGGCTCAGCACTAGAGTGCTGGCTTCACACTTTCAAAGATCCTGAGTTGGATCCACAACACCATATGTGAAAGGAATGAATGAACCAATGCATGAGTGTATGATGAATGAATTAAAGGTATAAGGAGGAGGAGGAGGAGGAGAAATAGAAGAAGATGATGAGTAATTTGACAGAAGGGAAAAAGGGGAGGAGAGTGAGTTTAAAGTGTGGTTTCCAATTCCCAAGCATTAAATTACAGCAGATGGGATAGAGAAAGAAGATGGGAGGGCAGGAGAGGGGGGATAGTAGAGGCTAGAAAAGGTAGCAGAATACAACAGTTACTAATATGGCATTTAGTAAAAATGTGGATGTGTAAACAATGTGATTGTGCAATCTGTATATGGGGTGAAAATGGGAGTTCATAACTCACTTGAATCTAATGTAGGAAATATGGTATCTCAAGAGCTATGTAATGTTTTAAGCAACCAATATAAACAAGAGGTCTTCATTTTTCTTTGTAGTTGAGATCTCCTGTTTCCCTGACATGTTTAGTTGTGTTCTCTCCTTTAGTCCTCCCATGCTCTAGTTATTCTGATATGGAAAAACTAGCTGAAATGCACAACCAGTCTGTAAATCAGTGACAATTCTTCATTAAGACTAAAGTCACTTTACATTTGCTACAGTCATACTAAATGCACTTCTTTTTTGGGAGTTTCAAAGATATTTCCATCAGCTAGATTACAAGTACCTAGAACTCCCATTCTTGTTTATGTAAGAGTGGCTTCATCAGATTAAATGCTGTTCTCTGGAATAAAATAAAATAGGAATAATTTACTCAGAAGATTCCTACGTAAACCATCTTTATTTACAAAATACTATCTTAAGAATTATTGTTTCATTGAGCTTCAATTGGAGCCAAAGTATAGTCAATTACTGAAGTAAAAGCAGTTACTTAAAAACTAAAAATGGGAGATAAGTCAAATTACATTTGAAGAGAGAGCAACAGCATGAGGTTTCTTGTTTGGTTCTTGATGTTGAGTAACAGGCTCATTTGCAGGTGGAAGGAACCCTTCAGGGAACTCACTTGTACTTTCAGAATGGGGGTGTAGAGGGCTGAATTCCAGCTGTTGGGGGAAGATTGTGAGGAAAACCCCCTCCCTGCATAGACACATCACATTGGAAATGGAGTGGGTGGCGGGTCAGGTGGAAAATAATCTCCAGGTTCCCAGACAAGTTTCCTGGGAGAGGTGGAGGAAAAAAAAGGTTCTCTTCTCAGGAACTGACTCCTTGGGTCAACTGGAAACAAGGCACCTCTGACTGGAGGGAAAGGTGCCAACACAGAGCCAGAGCCAGTTGCTTGGTTTTCAGCATGGAGAGGTGAATCAGGCACATCAGAGTCCAAAGGAGGCATATTAGGAATTCTGTGTTCTGCTGGTCCCGATGCTCTACCACAATTTGAGTAAAACCTATCTTGCCTTTGTAGAGGAAGACGTGCATCAGAAGAATATGGTTGGCCTGGCGGAGGGATCATCAGCCTGCTGGCCTGTTCCCCTGGAGGAGAGAGGGGCCCAGTCTGAGAAGGTGCTCTCTGAAAATCAGTGAACTTATGACAGCTGGATTCTCTTCCTTTACTGCTAGTCGCATGGTCCAGAGGATTCTCCAGGGCCCCTTTACCCTCTTCCTCCTCCCACTGGAGTGAAAGGTGAGAGTGTGAGTGGACCACTCTTTTCAAAATGAGGAGGTCTCCTTTCAGATGAAGGGTGACCTATTGGTGAGGGCCCATTTGGAGAAGGCTTTCTGCCCATTGCTGAGTTGGAAACATCCAGTGCATCATAGGGATCTTTTCCTACAAGTTCAAATCTCAGCTCCTTCTCAGTTAATTTTTGTCTGTTGCGTGCATTTTGTTTCCTGAAATAGCTGAGGTTTCTTTCAGCAATCCGAGCTGCCAACTCACTGGCATGTGCTTCTTTCTCAGAGGAAATAATCTTCCCCAGACAGGAATGAATGGTACTCTGCAATTGTTCTTCAAGATATTGGGCTCTCTTTCTGTAGGTCTCCAGCTCTTTTATTGTATGGCTCATCTTTTCTTCGACTTTGGAAAGTTTCTCCTCTTGCTCCACAAGGTAGTTTTCCTCCACTCTTAATTTCCTGTCCAGTTTCATCGTATTTTCTTGATAGCGTTCCATCATGACTTTCAAGTTCTTCTGTAGGGTCTCATTCTCACTTTGCAGCTGTGCATTTTCTGACTGCAAGGATGCCTGTTCAGTCTGCAGACTTTTAAGGTGTTCTGTAAGGTCTTCCGTGGTTTTCTCCACTTCAGATGAGAAAGTACATTTTTGATTTCTTCCTCCTTCCAAGATTTCTAAGGAGGCCTTTAGCTTATCACCATAAACCAGGTTCCTCAAAGCTCCTTTGGACTCATCCTCCAAGTGAGCACCAATTTCGGGTTCACTCGTCTTTCCCAGTTCCAGGTGATCACCATCCCTTTGGGCTCCCAGGCTTGGAGAAGATCTACCCTTCGTCTTCAGCAAGCATTCACTCAGAGACTCCATGTGATTTTCGGTGTCCCATAGAACTTGTTCTCCAGCTACTTTAGAGTCCTCTAATATGATTTTTGCTTTATATTGGACACCTCCTTGTTCCCTCTGTGCTTCAGTTTCTCCTTGTATTGTTGGTCTCTGCGTTTGCGGAAGTAGGGATCCTTCATTCAAAACCTCTTTGATTGCCAGCTTCAGTTCTTCGTCATTCACTTGAAAGAGTCTCCAGTTTGTTTTGGTTTCAGCTATTTGTGATCTGAGGGATTCAGATTCACCTTGGAGGGACTGTATCCCTCTTGATAGATGCGCCATCGTTTCATCCTGTTGACCATGTTTAGCCTTCTGTGCTTTGAGCTCTTCTTCTAGAAAGAGCATTTCAACGCCATGGCTGGATTCAGACGTATGCAGCTTTTCGTCGGTTGCCTCCAGCTGTTGTGCTTCCCTTGAACCCTTCTCAAACCTGCAATCCTTTAAAGATGAGTCTAAGCCTTTATGTTCTTTTTCAACAAGGCTCACTTTATCAAGAAGTCCACATTTTGCCTCAATAAGTCCAGCAAGATTTAGAGCCAGCCTTTTTTCTCTTCCCACGTAAAGCCTGCTAATAACCGACTGAAAAGCTCTCCAGAAAAGTGAGAGAACAGCAAAAAATCCAAGAGCTGTACACATCATCAACTCCCAAGGAAAGCCATAAGGAAGATGGCCTGGCTTCATGTCTTCGGACAATGCTGCCACAACCCTGGGTGCTTCTTCCAGAACCACCCACTAGTATGGCTGAGAGGCAGCCCTTGGCTCCTCCATCACGCCAAGACAGCTTTGGCTCTTGCCACCACAACCACAGCCTGCCCAGGCAGGCCAACACAGGCTGTGGACACTCAGGTGTTTGGTCAGGAACTCCAACCTGCACCAGGCAACGGAGCAGACCACTGTGAGCCCCTTCAGGGGCTGAGCGTATGGTGGGTGGTGTGCGTATGGCGGTGGGAGCCATGATCAGGGGCTCCCAGGAGCCTTGTTGTCTCAACTGCCCATCAGGGGAGTCTTGTCCCCTTCCCTACCCAGTGGATCCTCAAGTGCCACATGTTTAGGTCCCTCCCACTCCAGCCAGAGAGAATTCCTCTCCATGCCACCCACCCCTTGATTTGGTTTAGTCCAAGCCAAGGCGGGGTTAGTAGGAAGATTCCATCCAGTCATAATAACATTCAGTTTGATGTCACTCAAATTCTAAAGATGACTAAACCGTTCAAACAGCTTTTATGGCCTATATTGGTCTTTGTGTCCCTTGCCTTTTGTTTGAGTGACTCAGTCCATTTTCTGCCCTTGTGCTCTCCCTATTTCCTACCTTCCTTGCTTCCTTCCCCCCTTCCTGGTTTTTTTCCTTTTCTTTTTCCTTCTTTTATACCTCCATCCATCCCTCCAACTTTGCCTTCCTCTCTTCCAACTTTCTCTCTCCCTTCCCTCCCTTTTCTTTTCTTGCAAGTGTTTGGGGTGAAAGTCCATGGCAGGCCAGCCCCAAGCTAGGCAAGGTCACTGCCACTGAGCTACAACATCCCCAGACCTGCTGCCACTTCCTATGCAAGTAATTTGAATTTTCTCTAAAGAGAAACTCTCACATTAGTCTACTTTCAACGTAATTTCAGAAGAGTTGCTAACATGGGCATCAATCAGTTATGACAAGTCATTTTTGAAAAGCACGGCACAGCTAATGTTCCTCAAAAGAAGGAGTTGAAACTTTAGTTGGTTTTCAGGTCAGCATTTCTAGACTAGTACAAACCCTCCTAATCCTGATCTCTCCTTAGTCCTATGATTTCTTTAAGTGTCCCCTTTGTTCCTGTTCATGGAGTCATATGTACAGAAATTATACCTGGTTCTATTGAACTCTACTTAATTCTTTCTCACCTCTGTGCTCCTTTTGCCAAGTCACTCCTCAACACTTACTGTAACCCTTTAAATTTTTTGTCCATTTTCATTTAAAAAACTCTTTCAAAAATTGAACCATTTCTCATGCAGATACAGTCTTCTTGATCTGCTATTAATCCCCCACTACTGACATTGTAAGTTATAGAAATATACACTTCCAGACCGTTTTCAGATTTTTGATTTCTGTATATCTATCTGTCTGTCTATTTACAAACATAACGTGGTACTCTGAAAGTATCGTTCTGCTTTTGGAGCTCTACATTGTGTTTTTCAGAAGCAGGCCTATTACACAGAGATGAATCCATGTTACCTAGATTGAGGTCAAACCGGAATGTGCACTCTGATTCCCATGATATTGTTCTACCTACTAATGGACAGTTCAGTTATATCCAGACCTCACCACCTCCCCCATTAAGTAAAACCCTTGTGAAGAGACATGTAGATGCCTTTATGAACATATTGATAATTTTTCATGGCAGTGTTTTCCAAAAACCAGTTAGTAAAATCAATTTATTCCTTTGCAGCCTGAAATTACCTTCATTCCAATTTACTGGTATAAGAACCGCAGTATATCAGCAACAATTCTCCAATAGTAGTTCAGGCAGAAGTCATTCTAGATAACAATCAGTGCCGGATCATCTATGTATTTTACACAGCCCATGACAGGGGACATCCGTCCACTCGTTTAGAACAACTGATGTTTTATGCTGGCAATTTAGGTTTATTGAAAGGAGTGATAAGAAAACAGGTGAGAGAGACTGATTAGATTCAGTATGTATGTTGGCTTTGTTTTTCGAGGCCTGAATTTTTCACATTTCAATTAATTGTAGGTTAAGTATCAGGCAGATTCTTCACTGGGCTTCAAATGTGATAAAGTTGCTTCTTATTTTTAAGAAGGCCGTTGCAATCCTGCATTTATTTTACACCTCAGTGCTTGTTTCACACACAAGCACACACACCCACACACCACACACATCAACAAACACACAAACACATAATTAGAGCACATTTAACACTCAAATAAAGCTTTACCTACTAACTCATAACTAGGGTATTTTTTTTAATAAGTATTGTGTCTTGGTCTCTACTGGGGAAACATTGTTCAATGTGAGTTCTCTGGTTTGTTGTAGGGCAGTGAATGTTCACTTGTTGGCAATGCTATAGAAATGAGGAGTAAGGGTTTAAAAGTTTTTACAGTAGGTAGGCAGAGTCAGAGTATGGACTCTAAGAATAAGAAATTGGGGAATTTCCTCTTTGTTTCTTCATTTCAATCTCCTAATAATTCATGTATATTTTCCAAAAGTCTCCCAGAAAACAAGGACTAGGTCAATCCACATATCCATGAACCATAGCAGAATGCGATTCTGAATTTCATATAAACAGTCATAAAATCAAAAAGATAGGTGCTGGGGTTTTGGCTCAGCACTAGAGTGCTGGCTTCACACTTTCAAAGGTCCTGAGTTGGATCCCCAACACAATATGTGAAAGGAATGAATGAACCAATGCATGAGTGTATGATGAATGAATTAAAGGTATAAGGAGGAGGAGGAGGAGGAGAAATAGAAGAAGATGATGAGTAATTTGACAGAAGGGAAAAAGGGGAGGAGAGTGAGTTTAAAGTGTGGTTTCCAATTCCCAAGCATTAAATTACAGCAGATGGGATAGAGAGAGAAGATGTTAGGGCAGGAGAGGGGGGATAGTAGAGGCTAGAAATGGTAGCAGAATACAACAGTTACTAATATGGCATTTTGTAAAAATGTGGATGTGTAAACAATGTGATTGTGCAATCTGTATATGGGGTGAAAATGGGAGTTCATAACTCACTTGAATCTAATGTAGGAAATATGGTATCTCAAGAGCTATGTAATGTTTTGAGCAACCAATATAAAAAAGAGGTCTTCATTTTTCTTTGTAGTTGAGATCTCCTGTTTCCCTGACATGTTTAGTTGTGTTCTCTCCTTTAGTCCTCCCATGCTCTAGTTATTCTGATATGGAAAAACTAGCTGAAATGCCCAACCAGTCTGTAAATCAGTGACAATTCTTCATTAAGCCTAAAGTCACTTTACATTTGCTACAGTCATACTAAATGCACTTCTTTTTTGGGAGTTTAAAAGATATTTCCATCAGCTAGATTACAAGTACCTAGAACTCCCATTCTTGTTTATGTAAGAGTGGCTTCATCAGATTAAATGCTGTTCTCTGGAATAAAATAAAATAGGAATAATTTACTCAGAAGATTCCTACGTAAACCATCTTTATTTACACAGTACTATCTTAAGAATTATTGTTTCATTGAGCTTCAATTGGAGCCAAAGTATAGTCAATTACTGAAGTAAAAGCAGTTACTTAAAAACTAAAAATGAGAGATAAGTCAAATTACATTTGAAGAGAGAGCAACAGCATGAGGTTTCTTGTTTGGTTCTGGATGTTGAGTAACAGGCTCATTTGCAGGTGGAAGGAACCCTTCCGGGAACTCACTTGTACTTTCAGAATGGGGGTGTAGAGGGCTGAATTCCAGCTGTTGGGGGAAGATTGTGAGGAAAACCCCCTCCCTGCATAGACACATCACATTGGAAATGGAGTGGGTGGCGGGTCAGGTGGAAAATAATCTCCAGGTTCCCAGACAAGTTTCCTGGGAGAGGTGGAGGAAAAAAAAGGTCCTCTTCTCAGGAACTGACTCCTTGGGTCAACTGGAAACAAGGCACCTCTGACTGGAGGGAAAGGTGCCAACACAGAGCCAGAGCCAGTTGCTTGGTTTTCAGCATGGAGAGGTGAATCAGGCACAACAGAGTCCAAAGGAGGCATATTAGGAATTCTGTGTTCTGCTGGTCCCGATGCTCTACCACAATTTGAGTAAAACCTATCTTGCCTTTGTAGAGGAAGACGTGCACCAGAAGAATATGGTTGGCCTGGCGGATTGATCATCAGCCTGCTGGCCTGTTCCCCTGGAGGAGAGAGGGGCCCAGTCTGAGAAGGTGCTCTCTGAAAATCAGTGAACTTATGACAGCTGGATTCTCTTCCTTTAATGCTAGTCCCACGGTCCAGAGGATTCTCCAGGGCCCCTTGACCCTCTTCCTCCTCCCACTGGAGTGAAAGGTGAGAGTGTGAGTGGACCACTCTTTTCAAAATGAGGAGGTCTCCTTTCAGATGAAGGGTGACCTATTAGTGAT